>NC_084714.1:2277828-2601746 GCF_033807575.1 Cydia pomonella
CCTTCCCATACCACCATCAGACCCTCGCCACCATGTGTATCGTAAAGAACTCGTCAAGACCTTTAAAATGAGCCCAAACTCGATAGCATTACTAGTAGTTATCGATAAGTTGCACTGACACCTTCCGATTCCACCATCAGACCCTTGCCACCATGTGTATCGTAAAGAACTCGTCAAGACCTTTAAAATGAGCCCAAACTCGATAGCATTACTAGTAGTTATCGATGAGTTCCACTGACACCTTCCGATTCCACCATCAGACCCTCGCCACCATGTGTATCGTAAAGAACTCGTCAACATATTTAAAATGAGCCCAAACTCGATAGCATTACTAGTAGTTATCGATGAGTTCCATCGATACCTTCCCATTCCACCATCAGACCCTCTCCCCCATGTGTATCGTAAAGAACTCGTCAAGACCTTTAAAATGAGCCCTAACTCGATAGCATTACTAGTAGTTATCGATGAGTTCCATCGACACCTTCCGATTCCACCATCAGACCCTCTCCACCATGTGTATCGTAAAGAACTCGTCAAGACCTTTAAAATGAGCCCTAACTCGATAAAATTATTAGAAGCCATTGATGAGTTCCACTGACACAGGAGATGTGCACAGACAGCAAACGATAAAGAAAGTGACTATAATAGGAGTAATAGGTACTAAACAAAAATATACCAAAATCAATGCAACGCCTTACCATATTAGGTAATTTGCCTTAAACCTTAGCATGTGTTTTGAAATCTACGTTGTGCGCTACTTGACTTAACGTACACTTTTGTTTGAATTAGCAATATTAGGTCGGCAAATTACAAAGCCTTTGACAAATACCGACTGCCGCCGCGCCGCGCCGCGCACTCGCACGTGCACGTAGGGAATGGAACCGCCGTGTTTCGCGTCGGGCGCTACGTTAATAGACCATATGCAATTTACGTAAAAGCTAAAACAGCTTGTTCGTATTTAATCAGCGCTTGAAGCGATAACCCTTTCCCGGGTTTTTAATATCGGTAAGCGCTAACCTGAATTAATTCAAATAAAAGGATTAGCTTCTTAACCGGTAAGCCAATCAAAAGCTTACCGAAATGAAGCGGTTTTTGGAACACAGCTTTACAATAACCCGGGTTTTTGAACGGGTTAGGGTAAGCGGGTCCGGTCCCTGCCTTCAACTAATTATCCAAGGAAAGATCCAAGAGACGGAGACGAAACTCATGGCTTAAAAATATTTCCAATATGGTTTAAACAGAGCACACGTTCATTATTCCCCGCGGCTGTGTCTAAAATCCGTATAGCCCTCATGATAGGCGACCTCCGATAGGAAATGGAACTGGAAAAAGAAGAAAAGAAACTTAAAGGAACTGTATACTGTACTGTAATAGGGACTAGAGAGAAAGGTCTTTCGCTGCGGTGGCGGATCGACAGAAACAAAAATCGAGTGTAAAAATTAAAAAGCCAGTGTATTGAGTTGTTTTCAGTAAAAAACAACTTTGTCTTATACTAACACAGGAACTAATGGGGCCCACTGATTAACAGTCCGTCGGACGGTATCGGCCTGTCAGTTAGAACAAAAAGTTGACAGTTCCGAACAACTGACAGGCCGATATCGTCCGGCGGACGTTAATCAGTTGTCCCCATGATATAATGCCTATATATCTAGGCAGATTTGGTGTAGACAAGTTTACACTTACCGCGACGACGTCACAGCCTGTGTCACAGGCTTGGCACTAGCCACTAATATTGATAAAAAGTATAAAACCTATAAGAAAACCTATATACAGTCCTATATACATAGCCAGTTCAGCTCCGAACCCTCTTCTCGTCTAGGTCAAGAGCTGACCTTTACCCTTCAAGACAAAGGACGACTAATTGTCAATTAAGATCACAAGCTGCTGGCTCTAATGAAACCACAGACCATTGATCTTGGTGGAACATACAGGCTGTTTTATTTACGCATTTAGCGCCCACGCCCACTTTTGGGAACCCATCATTTTTACAAGCTTTTATTTAACTTGCTCTGTTTGTATCTATGGGACAAATCTTGCAAGTTAAATTTGCAAACATATGTAAGTCGGGTGACAATGCAATATTAAGGTACCATCAAGCTGATCTGATGATGGAGACAGGAGGTAGCCATAGGAACTCTGTGATAAAACAACGCAACCTAATTGTGTTTGGAGTTTTTAGAATTGTCTCGATGAGTATTAGTTGCCTGTAGAAAAAAAGTACAGTCAGCGATAAAAGCTTGTACTTACCAAAAATGAATTTTTTGCTAAAAACTTATTCTAATGCTGTTAGGTAGAGTTATATTACAAAAGTGGGTACAATGAGCGGTAATGGGTTAATCCTTAAACTCACACTTTGCGGGGTTAATGTGTGAATAGGTCATACAAAAAATCTGCATTGACGTTTTAACCCATTCAGCGCTAATCACGACACGTTATCGTTTTGCCTCTACGAAGCATTTCCTCTACATACCGGGAAACCTATGTTATCGGCTACGACGCCTACGACGTAGCGCTACGATCGTAGCTCAGCGGTGAATGTGTTAAGTCTGCTAATCTGCCTCGGCCAGGCAAAGCTAATTTCTCTTGATAGAGGTTCTCATTACGAAGCGTACATACTATGTCGCGAAACTTACCACTTTAAAAAGTGAGTGAATACAATGTGTGTAATGTTTCCTGGATTTGGTGTAGACAAGTTTACACTTACCGCGACGAAGTCACAGCCTGTGTCACAGGCTTGGCTAGTATATTGATAAAAAGTATAAAAACTATCAGAAAACCTATTTATTTATTTATTTATTTAATCTTTATTGCACAAAAGAAAACCTTATAGTACAAAAGGCGCCTATATGTCCTATATACATCATCTGTGAAAATAAATACATCATCTGTGAAAATTTCATCTGTTAGCTATCACGGTTCATGAGATGACAGACGGACAGACAGACAGACAGACGGACGGACAGCGGAGTCTTAGTAATAGGGTCCCGTTCTACCCTTTGGGTACGGAATCCTAATAATTACGTTTTAAGTATCATTTTTATGGTTTTGTGAAGTTTGTTAGTTTTTCGTAAAAAGTTACATAATGTCTAACCTTTTAGCGTATTAATAAAATCCACTGGAGCATATCTTAACAACTGTTTCGACTTATCTAAACGCTCGCAGGAGAATGGCGTGAAAATAATGTTGATATTATGCAATTTTACTGATTCATGTTTTATGTTTATGACATGATATTTGAGTGCAACAGGTCACTTTGTGAGTAAACAATGCATTATTCTGTTTAATCGACACTTGATATGATATGATATGATACGAGTATATGTGTATTTCGAAAGAAGAGAGTCGAATAAGTTTAATTCTGATATTTACATGTCAATCAGTCTGTCTACGACCAGAAGAGGAGAAAGGAAATCAAAATGAATTTTTTGACAAAAAATTCATGACATTGACCCGAACATACATACGTTACGTACATACAAACATTGCAAATTAAATAAAAGTTTGTAAAATCCCGTTGAATCTTAGTAGTAGTAGTAGTAAAAACACTTTATTGTACAAAAAGAAACAGGAAAGAACACACATCATTTTTGCAAAGGCGAACTTATCCCTTGCAGGGATCTCTTTCAGTCTTCAGTCGTTCAGGGAATCTTCATGAATATACAACAATAATTAGGTACATTGTTATTGGACAAAATCAATCCAACTTTTTAGCACTAATTGCACTGTAGTGTAAATAAAATTGCAAACCCTACTTCATTTACAGAATTCAAATATGAAACACTTTACTACTATAGATTTAGATGTTCATAAAAAATATTAGTTACCAAATAGTTCTTTTACCAAGGTGTAAAAATAAATAACTTGTCGCGTGCAGAAAACGCAACAAAAAAGATTTTATATCGGCAAAATATTTTTTTTCTTTTGCCGAATTTGGTTAAAACTCGTGTATCTTGGGGCATCTCGTTTTTGCCCAGAACGTGCAAGTTGTGGAATGAGCTACCTTCTGAGGTGTTTCCCTTGCGCTATGACATGGGGTTCTTTAGGAAGCAGGTATTTAGGGTTCTCAAAGGTTGGCAACGCATAAGTGGCTCCTCCGATGTTGCTTATGTCCATAGGCGGCGATGACTGCTTCATATCAGGCGGCTCGTCTGCTTGTTTGCGGCCTATTACATAAAAAAAGTGTCATTTTTTGCTCTTTATGACCTCAGCGTGGTTAAAATCTGACGGGTTTAATTGCCCCACGGTGTATAAAACAATGCGTATTGGTCGCACACTCGCATAATAAACCGGCTGGTCGTGAAAATGTATGCAAAGTTATAAACAAACGTACTATCTGTACGTGCCGTGGGCAATCAGATGATTCAGTGATAAGATCTTATCATGCCGGTAAGGATTTTTATTACATTAGTTTAGATTTGTAGAATTATCTTATCTTACATCAGAGTTTGTATCAATGAATGTGTACCACGTGTCCGCCGTGGCGTAAATCGTATGCCATCGTTAAGGTGGTTCGATTTCCATACAAAAAACGATTGCGTTTTAGAAGTCATTACACACTATTACTACATAAATATGTGCGCTTCTATCTACTTTCGACTATTAGTTTGCGCTAAATTGATAGAAAAAGTATGTTTCATACAGAAATCACGCAAAAAACGTTATATTTTTTTAATCAAAGTAACACAAAAATAACGTTTTTTGCGTGGTTTCTAATCGGTTTATTCAACGAGCGACGAGGCGGCCGCGTAAACAAAGACACCCACATAGAAAGAAACCAGTTTTTATTGTTCTAAACCGGTTAATCTGACAAGTACTTTAAATGCTCTCCTAAAACCGATTTAAATATAACGGTTTTACGAACGAAACCGAAATTAAAAGATTTTGCGTAAAGTACATGATAAGGGTTTGGAAATTTAACCGGTTTCCGAGCCTTGAAACGTCCCAATAATTGTCATTAATTATACAGACCTGCGGTATAAGCAGTACCTACTTATTTTAAACTCCTTAAAATTTGAAAGCTTCCTAAAGCTTGTTCTTGTGTAACTTGTGATTTCTACAGCGATTGCCTCTTCTTTTTAAATGTTTGCCGACCCCTGCTCTAAATCTATCTATATATCTTTCTCTTCCACCTCTATACAATCGTCATTACAAAAATTTGTCTATCTCTTTCCCAGGTAGCTGACCGCCTCCACGTAGACGTCCGCCGCGGCCTATCATGGCGGGAGGCGAACGATCGAATGAACTTCGTCGGCCCCAACGAGTTCCAAGTCAAAGAAGAGGATCCGCTGTGGAAGAAGTATATTGAGCAGTTCCAGAACCCGTTGATACTGCTGCTACTTGGTGAGTGCTGTCTCTTTCTAATAAATGTGTCTTCTGAACATCCGTCGTGGCCTGTAATGTCGGGGGGCAAACGATCGAATAAATTTCGTTGGTCCCAACGAGTTCCAAGTCAAAGAAGGGGATCCGCTGTGGAAGAAGTATATTGAGCAGGTCCAGAACCCGTTGATACTGCTGCTATTTCGTGAGTTCTGTCTCTTTCTAATATATGTCCCTTCTTAACGTCCGTCGCGGCCTGTTATGTCGGGGGGCGAATGAATTTCGTTGGTCCCAACGAGTTCCAAGTCATAGAAGAGGATCCCCCTATGGAAGGAGTATATCCAGCAGGTCCAGAACCCGCTGATACTGCTGCTACTCGGTGAGTGCTGTCTCTTCTATACTTGGTGAGGCGAACGATCGAATGAACTTCGTCGGCCCCAACAAGTTCCAGGTGAAAGAAGATGATCCGCTGTGGATGAAGTATATTGAGAATGGAAGTTGTATAAAGGATTAGTCTGTTTTCTTGGTGACCTATCACAAATAAACATAAAATTTAAAATCATACTTTAAAAAAAAGTGCTGAAGTGTTCTTTCACCGATCTGTACGATACTGTCCACCAACTTAATTATCAGTTTTTCACAACCTCACTTATTTAGTATTATGTATTTACCTTAGACTTGTCGGGCGCTGCAATGGCAGGATCGCCATGTGATGTGCTCTACTCACTCACTCACTCACTTCCCTTTTTATGTTGAATTATGGGTTTAGTAATGACATGAATTACATGAATATTGACAGGATGATGATTGGAATGAAATTAATTAATATCATAATTGGATCAAATGAAGGAATGATATAATTTATGTCATACTTACTGATAATGACACATTTTCATTACAAGAATGGACAATTCATTGAAGAATTATTTTAATTTCGTCGGGAACGGGTTTTAAGTTTTTAATCGTGATAATATTCAAATAGGATACATTAAAAAAAAAAACATTTCCTAAACGTGTTCGAAAACCCTTTATTTAAAAATGAAAAACTTTTTTGTCCCGTGACTTAAATCTTCCTAACTTCATTAATAATTTAAAATTTATCGTAGTTGGAATTACCTGTCTGGCCGGTCTTCTCAGTAATATTATGAGTCTCAGTTGAGCAATTGGTTATTAATTTAATCTTATACCTTTAAACGAGCAATTCTTGTATACGAGTAAATATATGGGAGCTCGATTAAATTTGCTATATAGAGGTTTCTGGAGGCGAAACATCGATCGATCTCTGGGAAAACGAGCATTTTTGAGTTTTTATATGTATGTTTTTCGAGCAAAGCTTGGTCTCTCAGATATGATACTTTAATTGGCCACAGCATTTGGCGAATAAGAAATTAATGTCGCGTGTCACATGTATTAGCATTACTTCTTAATTGATTAATATTTTGTTGCTTAATTAATTAATTAGGCATATCACATGCATGTTGTAATTAAAAAAAGGAAACCTTTTATCCAGAACGGTTTTTCGTTAAGTAAACCTTCAAAAGTTCACCCGCGTCATAAAAAAAACTAATCGATTGAAACTTCACTTACCGATATGATATCTGACTATTTACGATAAAGTAGATTAGACCTTTAGAACCTGAGCAAGGCGAGGACCTATATGAGTCGAGGATGCTAGTCTACCGGCCAGCAGCTCAGCCTGATGGCTATGAGAATTCTAGAGTCCGTCTAAGCCTACTTTGCATCAACATGACTAGAAAAAAGTGAGGTAATGTCATTACGGACGTCATATTTTTGTATTGATGATGTCATTACCACACTATGTAATTGAAAATGCAATGCAGAGTTACCTTGGTCCGACTCTACTTCATCTTATCTATTTTAGATTATTATATCCTTAAACTACATCCAAAAGAGAGGTATGGGCATTGGGCACTGTGAATGTCATCTCGCTTTATGCGGTTGAGCACAGCACAGCGGATATCATTCCAGATCTAGCGCAGAGCCCAACTGGGGAAGTACCTCCACCTTACAGAAAACCGCAGCCAAATAACACTAGACTCTACTCATAGCATTGTGTTCCTGCCGGTAATTAAGGTTGCCAGAGCTCAACGAGGGCGCGGAGTGATAGGGTCGGCAATGCCGTCATCGTGCATGTAACTCCTTTGGAGTTGCAGGCGTACATAGGCTACAGAGACTGCTTACCATTAGGCGGGCCGAATGCTTGTTTGTCAGCGACGTAGTATAAAAAAAAGACAGCACACACTCATCCATAAAGGCGAAATGAAACGTAATAATAACGAATGCACATTCTTAAAATAATAGTGACATTTCGAAATGTAACACCTGAGAGTTGGAAGTCTGCCACTAACTACAGGTTCTGCTTTCAATAGAGGTGTTGAACTGTTGATGTTTATTACGTAAAGAGGGTTCCCCACATTGATCTTACTGCTGATTTTTAGGGTTCCGTAGCCAAATGGCAAAAAACGGAACTCTTATAAATTCGTCATGTCCGGTCTGTCTGTCCGTTTATGTCACAGCCACTTTTTTCCGAAACTATAAGAACTATACTGTTCAAACTTGGTAATTAGATGTAATTTATGAACCGCATTAAGATTTTTACACAAAACTATAAAAAAAACAATAAATTTTGGAGGTTCCCCATACTTAGAAGTGAAACTAAAAAAATCTTTTTTCATCAAACCCATACGTGTGGGGTATCTATGGATAGGTTTTCAATAATGATATTGAGGTTTCTAATATATTTTTTTTCTAAACTGAATAGTTTGCGCGAGAGACACTTCCAAAGTGATAAAATGTGTCCCCCCCCCTGTAACTTCTAAAATAACAGAATGATAAAACTCAAAAATATATGATATACATTACCATGCGAACTTCTACCGAAAATTGATTTGAACGAGATCTAGTAAATAGTTTTTTTTTAATACGTCATAAATGGTACGGAACCCTTCATGGGCGAGTCCGACTCGCACTTAGCCGCTTTTTTAGTAATAGCAATTTGGCATGGACTGATAAATCATGCATGGCGACAAAACAGTAAAATAAAAACTATTTTTTTTTTGTTGATAAAGCTAATATTTTCGGAGAAAACAAATGTTTCCCCCGTCTAACTTTTGACCCATGGGTCCAAAAAATATGAAGAACATCGTGGAACAAAAGATTAGTAAATACTTTCAATGAAAACTGTAGCGAACAGGACCGGTCCAGCCGTTTTAGAGTTCTTAGTTTAAAAAAAAACACAAATTGACTAAGTCCCACAGTAAGCTCAATAAGGCTTGTGTTGAGGGTACTTAGACAACGATATATATAATATATAAATATTTATAAATACATAGAAAACACCCATGACTCAGGAACAAATATCCATGCTCATCACACGAATACATGCCCTTACCAGGATTTGAACCCGGGACCATCATCTTCGTAGGCAGGCAACGCCAAAATACATGTGTATTAAAAAAACGTGACTAAGTAAGTATAAACTTTTATAGTATTTCTTGAAGGTATTTTCAATTGACAGTTTAGGTATATTATAAAAAGTATCGTGATTTATGGAATGGGGAGTTAAATATTAGAAAGGAAATTGTACAATAAATCCATTTAATATCAAATTTTAATTGCTTACCTTAATATAAACGAAAAAAATGTACTGGGAAAGTAAAATGCTCTAGTGCAGAAACGTATCATTTTCTGCACACTTTTTAGAACAACAACTACCCAGTTTCAGAGCATGAGAAATGAAAAATAGATTAGGTAACTAATCAGTGTGGGAAAAGATGTGTCAAATAATAATGCTTGCGGAAAACTTTTTTGCTGTACGAAATTACCTAATGATATTATCTAGCAAAAACGTTATTTATATTTTTAGAAACTTGCGGTCTGTACGGATTATCTTGGCATTAGCCCGGTTCGATTCCCGCCTGAGAACAATTAGCTTTCTTTTATTAGATATCTGAAATGTTTACGCTTCAGTTTCGTTTCTCTGGAGCTTCCTGAGTAACAGTAGTGTCTCTATTTTTCATATTATTAACACATATATTATGTGATATTTTATGATCAGTTTAATTAGGGACGGAGCGACGCGAAATATTTGAGTTCAGGATTGGAATTCCATGTTTGTATATCCTACTTAATGTTATAAACGTGAAAGTATCTTATATTTGAATGTTTATCTTCATTACCGTAAAAAGGGGTCACCAGAAACCGCGGGGTGAATAGAGAATTTTTCAACTTTTTTCTTTTAAGTTATTAATTGTTATATTTAAAAACGCACATCTGTAAAATTTGTTTTTGAGATACTCGTACCTATATAGTAGACTATTTATAATCTACATTCATATCAAAAGAAGTTACTAAAACTGCCTAAAAATTAGATATATTTGACTGTAAAGTAAGTCCTCGCCGAGGTAAGATATGAAGCCTGTCGGAACTGTTCTAGAGGTAAATGTAGTGATATTAACTATAGTACGGTCGCCAAGCCGCTCCGAGGCCAGATTTAATTGACTCAGCTCGGCCTTACCCACAACCGGTATCAATGTGTTCGGACAGTTCTCCTGATCACCGTACATGCGGTAGTAAAGCGGAAAAATGGTGGAGGGGATAGTAATGACGTCACAAAGATGGCGGCCGGACCTATTCTTTTTAGCGGTGTATCTCGAAAACCACTTAACCGATTTTAATCATCGAGGTGTCAAATAATAGCTTATATTATGGAGATTATTTCCTTTTCTACAAACATTTACGTGAAACCTATAGGAAAAAAAATAATCACAAAAAACAGTTTTTTTATAAAATTATTATTTTTTATTTTGTAAAAATCTCCGTAAATATTAGCATTTCGCAAATTTTGTTTTATATAAAACATATTGCTTCATTATCAAGGAATATAATGAGCCTTAAAACATACAGATCGAGTAATAAACAATGAAGCTACACTCATTTATTTGCGCATGGGTAACGATAACTGGCTTTTACCGGTCGAGACTGTGGTGACTGTTACGATACGTATTGAATGGAATTTATAAAGTATCGGTTTTAATTACTGAAATTATAATTAAGACACAGACACAGACACAATAATGTTACCTTACTTCGACGTTTAGTCTCTTTTTTCGTCTTAATCATAGGTAGGTACATATTTCTTTTTACTTAAAATTTTTATACAGGGTGAACTTTTAACCACCAGTCATACTCTGCGCAGCGACTTTATAGGTCATACTTAACAACTTTTACTATGGGACCAATTCCGAAATCGCGAAAAAAATTTTGACGGTCCCATATAAAGGTGCGACCAACTTTACCAGACCAACACTTTTCCAAACTGAGCTACAGCTGTCCGATGAAGTTAAGTACTTAGGACTAACTCTCGACAATAAACTCAATTGGAACAACCACATCAACAAACGGATAGACAAGGCGGGAGTTGTCTTCTGGCAGTGCAGAAGGATGATTGGTAAGAGGTGGGGACTCAACCCGAAAATTACCCTCTGGCTCTATAAGACGATAATCCGCCCCTTACTCTGTTACGGTGCTCTGGTTTGGTGGCCAAGAACAAACCTAGGCAACGTACGAGACAAACTACAAAGACTTCAAAGGCTCGCATGCGCGGCCACCACTGGCTGCACGAGGTCTACCCCGACTGCAGCCATGGAGGTCATGCTAAACCTTCCACCGCTGCACCTACACATACAGCAAGAGGCCAGTCTCTCAGCGGTAAGGTTGCGAACCCTCAAGATATGGTCTAACATCACAGGAGCTCTTCACACAAAATGCCTGGAAAAGGTGTATTAGGTGTATGACGAATTTCCAGTGCTTAGGTCAGGCACGGACCGGATTCACAAACAAGCTATCTTCGATAAAAGGTACAAAATACAGTTATATGAGGACGACAATCATGAAGGACTCAATCCCCGGGAGCTGAGAATCTTCACTGATGGGTCCAAAACAGACAGCGGATCGGGCTCTGGAACCTTCTCAGAAGACCTGAACATGTCGATCACCACTCCGCTAGGAGCCCATAACTCGGTATTCCAAGCTGAGTGCATGGGCATCATAAACGCGGCGGCTGCCATCACTGCAAGGAAGGTAGTAGGATCCTCTATCCGCATACTCTCCGACAGTAGAGCAGTCTTAATGGCTCTAAATAGCCATATAGTTACATCCAAACTTATACACGAATGCCACGAACGACTAATGGAGGTATGTCATAATAACAAGATCACCCTACAATGGTTCAAGGGACACAGTGGATCCCGAGGTAACGATGCTGCGGACGAGCTTGCCAGGCAAGGATCGAATGCGGGGGCGATTGGTCCGGAACCGATTCTTCCGATACCATTTAGCAAGGTACGCTCAATGCTGCTGGCACGTACAGGGAAACTACACACAGAACACTGGCTGAACCAGACTGGATGCAGACAGGCAAAAGAAGCCATGCCTGGCATCAATGGAAAACTCACAAGGGCGCTCCTGCAACTAGGGAAGGTCCGACTGAGTATGGTAACCAGTGTCATAACAGGTCATGGACTATTTAACAAACATCTTTTCACAACAGGTGTCACAGACAGTCCCCTGTGCCAGGTTGCATGGAGACAGAAGAAACAGCCTCTCACGTGGTGCTGGAATGCAGCGGAGTGACTCCATACAGGGCTAAACATTTCGGATCTCCGAGAGACCTCCCCGAGGTCCTACTCAACATCAAAGGTTTGATAGGATTCCTCGAGGAGCTGGGCTGGCAGGACTAGCCCAACCCCAACATATCACGCAAAATAGGCGCAAGTCGTCGAGTTGCGGAAAAATCGCCCGAATACAATACAATACAATACAATACAAGGTGCGACCAGACCGCAGCTTAAAAACGGTCACGATACGGAATCGCAGTGACGCGTCGTATGCGTACCGTTTTT
Source organism: Cydia pomonella (assembly GCF_033807575.1). Taxonomy (NCBI): domain Eukaryota; kingdom Metazoa; phylum Arthropoda; class Insecta; order Lepidoptera; family Tortricidae; genus Cydia; species Cydia pomonella. Next base: position 2,290,068 of record NC_084714.1, read on the forward strand.
GACGCATGCTCCCCACACCGCTGTTTAAAAAACGGTGACGGTACGGAATCGCAGTGACGTGCTTCACGCGAATCTTTTTTGTTCGCAAAACAGTTGCGTCTTTTACGTCACCGGTACGGTGTCTGCCATAAGATCTCCGTGTAATATTTTTTGCGATTTTTACGCAGTTCAATTTACGGTGCGTCCGCTTATTTTAAGCAGCGGTGTGGCGAGCATGCGTCATGGACCCGGGTACGTCCTTAAACTACGTCCAAAAGAGAGGTATGGGCATTGTGAATGTCATCTCGCTTTGTGTGGTAGGGCACAGCCAGTGGGTGTCATTCCAGATCCAAATTTTCTTGCGTGATTCGGCATTGGTCCCATAATAAAAGTTGTTCAGTATGACCTGTAAAGTCACTGCGCAGAGTATGGCTGGTGGTTAAAATTTCATCTTATACCTATATTCGACACAAGTAGTAAGTACTTACAGACCAACTATGATACACATTTTGCCTGTATAGTGATACATAGTGAATAAATTAATACCTGATTTAAAAAATAAAACAAAAATAACAAATAGCATGTTATTTAATTCAGTAATCACTAATCAGTCTTAAACAATGAACATCATACTTTTAGATTAGACAACAAAATGTATATTAATACTGTGTTTCGACTTGAAAGATTTTACTGCTTTAAAACATAAGACAAACCTACCAACCAAATGTATAAAAAAAAATGTTTTTTGTGATTATTATTTTCCTATAGGTTTCACGTAAATGTTTGTAAAAAGGAAATAATCTCCATAATATAAGCTATTAGTTGACACCTCGACGAATACAATCGGTTAAGTGGTTTTCGAGATACACCGCCAAAAAGAATAGGTCCGGACGCCATCTTTGTGACGTCATTACTATCCCCTCCCACCATTTTTCCGCTTTACTACCGCATGTACGGTGATCAGGAGAAACGCCCGAACACATTGATACCGGTTGTGGGTAAGGCCGAGCTGAGTCAATTAAATCTGGCCTCGGAGCGGCTTGGGGACTACTAATAGTAAAAGTTGTTCAGTATGACCTATAAAGTCGCTGCGCAGAGTATGACTGGTGGTTAAAAGTTCACCCTGTATAAAAATTTTAAGTAAAAAGAAATATGTACCTACCTATGATTAAGACGAAAAAAGAGACTAAACGTCGAAGTAAGGTAACATTATTGTGTCTGGTTTTTATAATTGTCATTATAATTTCAGTAATTAAAACCGATACTCTATAAATTCCATTCAATACGTATCGTAACAGTCACCACAGTTTCGACCGGTAAAAGCCAGTTATCGTTACCCATGCGCAAATAAATGAGTGTAGCTTCATTGTTTATTACTCGATCTGTATGTTTTAAGGCTCATTATATTCCTTGATAATGAAGCAATATGTTTTATATAAAACAAAATTTGCGAAATGCTAATATTTACGGAGATTTTTACAAAATAAAAAATAATAATTTTATAAAAAAACTGTTTTTTGTGATTATTTTTTTTCCTATAGGTTTCACGTAAATGTTTGTAGAAAAGGAAATAATCTCCATAATATAAGCTATTATTTGACACCTCGATGATTAAAATCGGTTAAGTGGTTTTCGAGATACACCGCCAAAAAGAATAGGTCCGGCCGCCATCTTTGTGACGTCATTACTATCCCCTCCACCATTTTTCCGCTTTACTACCACATGTACGGTGATCAGGAAAACTGTCCGAACACATTGATACCGGTTGTGGGTAAGGCCGAGCCGAGTCAATTAAATCGTGTTTCTAGAGGGCTTTTGAGATTTGGCGACCGTACTACTAAGTTAGCAGCTAAGCTGGTATCTGTAGTAGCTAAATAATAAGTAATATCACCAATTTTCTCTATAATTAAGCATTCTTTTGCAAAAAACAATCAGCAAGCAATTTTACGTCATAAAGGGGTCATCGAACATGCATATGGGGTGAGTAGTTACGCCATAGGTGATTAGATACCACAAAGGGGTGACAAAACGCGCCTCGGGGGCTAAAAACAAGAAAAAAACATTTTCTGTCAAATAACTGTTTAACAGATATAATACTATTTGCCATTAGAGTATGAACATCATAATAACAATGTTCGATGTCGAAACTGAATATTTATATTCACCCCTTTCTTGTGTCTATCGACCCCGTGTTAAGGATATGGATAAAACAGGTTGTTTTCTCTGAACTGTGTGGCTATAAATTGATTTCACAAATGCAAAATTTGTTAAACCAGGACTCAAATAATGATGTATGATATATTAGTTTTATCATTTGGATTCTTCGTGAAAATCGTCCTTGAAGTTGAAAATTGTGTCTTTTCACCCCAGTTTCTGTGATATCTCCTTGATAAACAAATAATAGTAAATCAATTCAGTACCTTTAGTGTAAATTTATTCGATAGCGAAACGTGACGTACGCGTTTGCGTTAAGTCTCATCTTGTATGGGATTTTGAACAGCGCGCCAAGCGGGACGTTTTGGAAACTCAAAAATCTCATACAAAATGACACTTAACGCAAACGCGTACGCCACGTTTCGCTATTGAAAAAAATTACACTAGGGGTACGGTTTGCAGATGCTTTAAAAATACAACAGTTGTACAATATAGCATGACTGCTAAGCAGTTATAATTATATTTATAAGTATGTTATGAATTTATGATCCTATAGACAAGCGCCGGCTCGCCATACACGCGCCGCGCTTTTTTTTCTTTTTCTTTAATATAAAATAGAATTATTTTACATGCCAACACATTATATATATTTAATAGGATCACACATTATTATTTTATAGAATGAAAACATTATTTCCATTCTCAACTTCATTAGAGAAGTTGATTTAGGTAAGAGTATAACTGGCAGTCATATAATTGACAAATTGAGGTTCTGGCATAGAAAAAATACTATTAATATTATGTTCCGTTATATCGATGTCATGTTCTAATACGAGACGTATCGATTTAAAATGTTTGCAGTAATGTTGACTATTCACCATGTTTACATTCGCAAATGCGTATACGCTGCGCAGTTTAAACCTGTATTGCAAATGTAACGGTCATGGACCTCCCAATAATCTCAATTTACCGATACTCGTCATAGTTTTTGCTAGTCTAAGACTATCAACACAGGTTATTCCCACTAGTTTTTTTATACTACGTCGGTGGCAAACAGACATACGGCCCGCCTGATGGTAAGCAGTCTCCATAGCTTATGTACACCCGCAACTCCAGAGGAGTTACATGCGCGTTGCCGACCCTAAACCCGCTCGCCCCTCGTTGAGCTCTGGCAACTTTACTCACCGGCAGGAACACAACACTATGAGTAGGGTCTAGTATTATTTGGCTGCTGATTTCTGTAAGTTACATACCCACCACCAAGTTGTTAATAGTGGCAACTACTGGGGTTTTTTTTTCCACCTTTTACCAGTGGTAACAACTGGGAAAAGGTGGGATTTTTTTCACGGTTACAACTTGGTGGTAACTACTGGGAATAAGCCACACATTGGAGAACGCAACGGGGCTTGGAATTATTAATTCACGTAGGTCGATGTAAGGGCATGATGACTTAGATAGAGGAACACAGGTTGATGTCCTCTATCTTGACTTCAGGAAAGCTTTTGATCAAGTTGATAATGATGTTTTACTTGGAAAGTTGTGTGCCATTGGTTTTTCGCCGCGATTGTTAAAATTGTTTGCCAGTTACATGAGCGGCAGGCAACAACTCGTAAAGCATGGTTGTTTTGTTTCATCCACTTACTCTACACAATCCGGAGTTAGTCAAGGATCCATTCTTGGCCCTCTGCTATTTGGCATCATGATAAATGATCTCGAGGTAGTTCTGAAAGAGAATACTAGGTGCCTTTTGTACGCAGATGACCTAAAACTCATGCTTGGTGTTAAACAGACGGCGGATTGTGAAGCGATGCAAAGAGACATCAATGAGGTTTTGCAATGGAGTGTTGCGAATAAACTGCATTTCAACGTCTCTAAATGTTGCGTTATGTCCTATACTCGCTCGCCAAAACCTTTAATTGCACAGTATGTCCTTGGCTCAGAAGTCATAGCTCGTGTAACAACTGTCAAAGACCTGGGTGTTACCTTGGACGCCTCTCTTACTTTTCATGACCACATAACAGGATTAGCTGCCAATTGTTATAAGCGACTTGGTTTCGTCATCAGGAATGTGCGCGAATTTAACGATCCCAGAGCCATCAAACTGCTCTACACGGCTCTTGTGAGGAGTAAGCTTGAGGCGGCAAGTATTGTTTGGAACCCAGCTGAAATCACATACGCCCTTCTCGTAGAAAAAGTGCAAAAAACATTTCTTAGGTTCTTGTATAAGAAGTTATATACTTACTATCCATTCTTATATCCGACCAAGTACTTATTAGGATCATTAGGTTTTAATTCCCTTGCAGTCAGACGCAATTACAATCTCCTGGTGACAGCATGTGGAGTTTTACGTGGCGAGACAGACTGTCCTGAACTGGTAGGACGAACTGTTAGACTCGCTATTCCATTTGTGCCCAAAAATCTCCTGCGACCGCGAAGTCACAAGCTTTTGGCCGTCCCAATTATACGCACTGTAGCACATAAAAACTCGCCTGCTGTGCGGGCTCTAAGGCTGCTGAACTCCTTTCTGTCATGGGCACCAGATTGTGATATGTTTGCAAGTCGATGGACGGCTGTGTATCAGATGTGTCTGCGGTATTGCGAGGTGATGGACGAAAGTTGATTGTGATCTGTTTTTCCTAGTATGTAATCCTATCATATAATCTGAATTGTACAGTGCTTTGGTCTCGACTGTAATGCTGTATATATATATTAAATATTAAATAAATTAAATAAATTAAAATGATAATAAAATATCTTCATCATCTTATACCTAAAGGGTGTTTGTTGTTGTTGTTGGACCTAGGGCACACCGGAGGTGCATAGGGCCTCCACAAGATCCTTCCACGCCTTTCTATCTTGAGCAACCGTCAAGCCTGTTTGGGACTCAAACGTTGGATCCCTTTGATTGACATAAGACCCGGACCCGGACCGGACCCGGGTACGTCCTTAAACTACGTCCACAAGAGAGGTATGGGCATTGTGAATGTCATTTCGCTCTGTATGGTAGGGCACAGCACAGTGGATGTCATTCCAGATCTAGAGCAGAGCCCACCTGGGGAAGTACCTCCACCTTACAGAAAATCGCAGCCAAATAACACTAGACCCTACTCATAGTGTTGTGTTTCTGCCGGTGAGTAAGGTTGCCAGAGCTCAACGAGGGGGGGGGGGCGGCTTTAGGGTCGGCAACGCGCATGTAACTCCTCTGGAGTTGTAGGCGTACATAAGCTACGGATACTGCTTACCATCAGGCCGGCCGATACTTGTTTGCCACCGACGTAGTATAAAAAAAAAACATTGAAAGTCATAATGTAATTATTGTCAGATTATCATTAGTCATAATTCTGAAACCTTAAACTTCTCAGTATTTTCGTAAGGTTATCCTATAGATATGTTAGGTTAGGTTTGTTTTATGGCAATCCTAAAAAGTTACGCGTTTCTGAGAAAAAACAAATTATGACTAACAAAAATGCGTACAAACAATACATTATGACTTAAAACTTTGTGGGAAACAATAGAGACCCCTCTGGCGCCTTCCTATAAAAGCCTATAAATGTTTAAGTCTAACAAATAATGTATATTGTATTGTATTTATTGCATAATGTGAAACATCACACGCGTTGATGTTTGCCAAAAAAAGTGCTTGCTGCGTGCGGCCTATGCGTAATTTACACGATACATAGGTGTGCAAAGTAGCTAGAAAGAGCGCTTACTATGCGTATTTTTTATAATGTTTTATGACACCGGTGTGACCACTAATCTCTACACAACGTGGCTAAAATCGCGAACCTCGTAACTCCATTTTTAAGGTCATTAGGGATTTTCTACTTTAGCCAATAAAACATAAAGTTGCAAACCTTTTAACTCCTATGTGAAATAAGAGGTTAACGAATTTAGCCGACAACTAACTGGTAATTTGTGGACTTTATTTCTTTGCAATAAGGTTCAGATTTGGTCTGTTAAATGTGTAGAACGTATGCGCTAGTGAGCCAATGACCCCGCGGCGACCGCAGTTGGTCATCATTATATCCTCCACTGACTTTAACTATGTCATTATCAATAAAATTATTAGGAGTGAATATCATCCTCGCGTTGTCCAGGCATTTTTGCCACGGTTCATGGGACCGTGGGTTCCGCTTGGCCCCGACTTCAGGCAAATGCAAACTCTGCCAGCACTTACAGCTTAAAAATAACCTTAACTTTTCACACTGTAACGACCCATAAATATGTAATATTTTTGTGTTGTATATATTTTCTTAAAAGTATATATTACCTACTCTAGGCCAAAATATAGTATAATACTATATTATTTAGTACCAGGTTACCAGGTAGGTTAGCAACCCTAGGATCAAAGAAGACGGTGGAGGGTATGGAAATTGCTCCACGGATAAGAGCTCCACCCCTTACCGATGTACACGGCAGGAAGAAGTTGATAACTCGAGATAAAAATTTGAAGAAATTTTAACTTAAAATAGAATTACACAACGTTCAAATTTCTTAATTTTTTTTCTCACGAGTTATCAACTTTTTCCGGATGTGTACGGAAATATATGATGATGATGTTGATGAAGATGTGAGAAAGATCCCGTGGTATGTGCTTGCCAGTTGCTTTTCGGTGACCGTGAGAAAACCTGCATACATCTGTAGAGATTCCAAAAAATCGTTCTTTTTTTAAAGATAAATGATGTAGTTTATTTTTCAAGTAGGCATATTACGATGCGCTTATGAACGTCATATAAAACCACGCCGGCTCTAATCCTATCTCTGCCCGAGATTTGAATTCCTCCTAAATTGTAGGAGGGTATCTTTTCAAAACATTTTAAGTTCCCAATCTGAGCAGTAGGAAGTATATGGTAGGGTGATATAAGATTGCTCGGTTTGCAATCAATAGGTCATAAAATAAAAATTTCCACTACCTTTAAGCTCAAAACTTTAGGGATATAATTTTTAAGAAAAAAACCGACTTCAATGAGGGAGATCGGTGAAATACAGATTATTGTTCATTTTGGATTTCATACAATAAACTTAAAAAAATTGACTTGAAAACCCAATTTCCCTAACAAACAACGAAGACGACAAATCGCCAAGCGGGAACTATGCGTTGTTGAAGAGTTCCATTCTGATCAGCATCAGCAGGTTCACTTCATCAAATGTCACTTTTTTTTAAATGTAAATGCTTGACTTGTTGATGAAAATACAAAACTCACTATATGTATACCTTTCGCATTTGAAGAGTTCCCTCAATTCCTCATGGAACCCATCATCAGAACTGAGTTTTGACAAAAACGGGACCAATCTGTACATACTGTAGATTCAATAAAAAAAAAATCAAAACCGATTCAGAAATGACGGAGTTATGAAGTAACAAACAAAAATAAATACCAACCGAATTGAGAACCTCCTTTTGAAATCCTGAAGTCTGTTAAAAATGGCGAAAATGAGCTATGAATGCACAAACAGGCACCAGTTTATTCAAAGAAACAAAAAGTTATGATTATTTTCTCAGAACAAAGGTATTTTTTGGTTCTGAAAGCCCTTAGCTTAAGCCTTTTGAGCCTACGGTAGTCGATATAGTCTGGTGGTGATGACCTAATGACTGATGATGTATGAAAATTATAACGAGTACGTGTTATTAATACGATTCATTAACAAAAATGTTTATGATTCTTGTCTCCTTGTCATATGTCATTGTTATGTGAGTGAGATAAACTGCTTTTTCTCATAACATAATGATATGTTACACGATGACATATATCTACCACAGTCTTCGAAAACGCTGTATGTTCAGACAAAAACAGAAAAATATCAAATTTAGTCTTGAAATTTATAATTTACATTAAAAAGGTTCTACGTAAATTGTAGTTATTAGCCATAATTAAAAATGGAATGACAGGTTCAAGATTCTTTGGTATACGGAAGGTGGAGGTAAGGAATTAAATCTCCATGTACCAAAAAATGTCATCAAAAAACCCTAAATAGGTGGCGCTACAATACCTAGAATACTTGAAAAAAATATCAAATCATAGACAGCGCACGTCACTCCGTCAATAACGCCTGGTTCTTAGCTACTCTAGCGCTACTCTGGAGGGATTTGGAACTATTATTTAAGCTGATAGCTGGACACTTTTGCAACAGTTCTACCATAAGAGATTTAACTCCTTTTAATTCCACACCCCATATTTTGGTATTTGATATTATGGACGAACATTGATGACATCTTGGTTTTCAGGATACCACTCAGAGCACGCTTTGGAGATTAGCTAAGTTTAGAACAAGTAAATACGTATCATACAGTTTGTATTTTTGAATAAACCACAAACTTAAACTAGACGTAGGTTTTAGTGTTATAAAACGATTCTGCAATTTTTTTTTTAAATTTAGTTTTAACTACCAGAACGTTTCTTTTTTTCAAGCGGCAATGTGTTCGTACATCATGGTCACTTATGACAGTTGTGACGTTGCGCCATTAAATGCGACGTTTTGTTATAAAACAAAGTAGTGTTAAATTGCTTGCTGAATTATTTTATAAGAAAAAATAAAAGTCGACGATTTTTTTTATAAAATGTATGAAAGTGTATTCATTAAAGTTTAAATTAACTACAATTTGAATACGGGGTCGTATCAAAAATACTCGCCGTATATTGGGTATCTTCTGATAGATATTTCGAACACACTTAATTAAAATAATAAATAAATAAATATTATAGGACATTATTACACAAATTGACTAAGTCCCACAGTAAGCTCAATAAGGCTTGTGTTGAGGATACTTAGACAACGATATATATAAATATTTATAAATACTTAAATGCATAAAAAGCACCCATGACTCAGGAACAAATATCCACGCTTATCACACGAATAAATGCCCTTACCAGGATTTGAACCCGGGACCATCGGCTTCATAGGCAGGGTCACTACCCACTAGGCCAAACCGGTCGTCATTATCTAGATTGTATGTAGATTGATCGTAGGTTGATATAAAAAGCCCGACCAGAAATATAAGATCATTGCCAAGAGGGCGCTGTTATTCTCATGCTTAGGGTGACAGTTCAGTTTAGTATGAAAACTTTAGTTCAAATGAAATTCCGCAATATGGCGCGTGATCATATATTACTGGACAGGTTTTACAGCTAATAAATCTTGATAGATTTGTTGTTAAATCAAATCTACCAGGCGATATTACTAAATTTAACTGTAGTGACAGAAGTCTGAGCTTACGTGATTGTAATCCTAACGTGATGTGAGATATGAAGTGATCCTATCTCATCCCAGCTGACCCTTGAAAGGGTCAAGCCTGGCTTTTGAGATTAGATGCAATGGAATATCCAAGGTAGGTAAGGTAACATATAGGTGAGCCTGAGAGGCACGAGATGTGTATTTGTGTGTGTCTTCCGTTTCGAAGTTGACAAAAGCCGATACGGTAAAGTCCGAAGAATGGGTTATGATTATGATGGGTGGAACCAACCGCTAGAAACTACTATGGTAAAAGGACGCGCAGCTATTTAATAAGTTATCAGTAGAAAACTAATGTGCTATTAAAAACATCTTTAAATCAAAAATTAAGAAGTTGCTAATAGGTACAACGCATGACTGAATAAATAAATAGGATAGGTAAATATACTACAACAACTTATACTGTGTTAATATGATATAATTATGTATTAGCCACCAGACCATACTTTTTTGAAAAAAAAAAAAATGGTTTTCATTTCTCATGCTCTGAAGGTGAGTCGTTGTTGGTCTAAAAAGTGTGCAGAATATGATACGTTTTTGCTCTAGAGCACTGTACTTTCTAAGTACGCTTTTTGCTTTTATATGATAAGTTGGTTTTAAATGGATTTGTTGTACAATTTCCATTCTGATAATTAACTCCCCATTCCATAAATAACGATATTTTTACCTAGATTATTAATTGAAAGTACTCTCAAGAAATACTACTGAAGTTTAAATGCACATTTATTTTAATTTTCACGTTTCTAAATGAAAAGTAGTGTTTAACTCGGGTGGAAAGGCACCCATTTCAGTCTAGGGCTATTGGCGCTCGAACGCAACCTCGACAGAAATGAGTGCCTTTCATCCCTTGGTTAACAAGCTACTATTTCATATCACAATTTCTTTATCAATCAAGTATTTCCAACTCCCTTTATTTTACTACTGACCCTAAGGGTAGGGTAGGTAGAAATGAGTGCCTTTCATCCCTTGGTTAACAATCTACTATTTTGTAGTTTATGAATTGTATTCTATCTATCCTCCGCCTGGGGCTTCATTTGCGTAAAAGCTGTTTACAATGGTCAGTTCCGTTTTTACCTCCTTAGCAGTTGAATTTAAAAAAGTTCTTTTGTTAAAAAAAGCGCAATTTTGACAACGATATATGTTTCAAATTTCACGGTCCCACCGTCAAGCTTGGAACATTTTTATTTAAGAGCCCTTAATCCTTGGAGCGTTCTCCGATTTCACGAAATAACGCTCGATAGATGGCGTTGGCACTCGGTACGCGAGCGCCGGCAACGCGACGCGCGTTTCAATGCAGACTAGAATAATCTTGATAGTTTTCAATATAATTTCAAGCAACATTAATTTTAGTGTCATATGATATCATATGGGCACTCTTTATTTTATTGTATATGCTTAGTAGGTTTTTTTTTTATGTACACTACTACTAAGTGTACAGACTACAGAGTGTACTATAACCCTTGCTCTTTATTCTGTCTCTTTCACACCAATGGAAAATGAAGAAGTTACTAAATGACTGCAGGTATAAATAAAGTATATTAGTGCGATAGAGAGACAGATAGTGTTTCGTTGTCGTATCGTAAACGATTGGCATGTTGGCTACACACTTGCTTAGTGCCTAGCCAAAATACCAATCGTTTGCGTATATTAGTGCGATAGAGAGAGAGTAGTGTTTCGTTGTCGTATCGTAAACGATTGGCATGTTGGCTACGCACCCATGATACCTAGCCAAGAAGCCAATCGATTGCGCATATTAGTGCGATAGAGAGACAGATAGTGTTTCCTTGTCGTATCGATTGGCATGGTGGCTACGCACCCATGCTGCGTAGTCAAGATGCCAATCGTTTGCGCACATTAGTGCTATAGAGTTTCAGTGTTATTTGAAATCACGTTAGGGTTTGTATTATTATTTTTGACCCGAATGAAGTCCATCCAAGTTCTTATGATGGAGTCAGGAGTTGGTCACCAGAACTCCTAATCTACTCATTATAATTCCATCGTGCTTGGGCTCAAAAGATTTGCCCTGACGAACACCATCGATCTAGATGAGGTCCAGGGTCTCATGACGGAGTCAGGAGTTGGTCACCAGAACTCCTAATCTACTCATTATAATTCCATCGTGTTTGGGCTCAAAAGATTTGCCCTGACGAGTACCATCGATCTAGATGAAGTCCAGGGTCTCATGATGGAGTCAGGAGTTGGTCACCATAATTCCTAATCTACTCATCATAACTCCATCGTGTTTGGGCTCAATAGATTTGCCCTCACGAGCACCATCAATCTAGATGATGTTCAGGGTCTCATGATGGAGTCAGGAGTTGGTCACTAGAAATCCTAATCTACTCATTATAATTCCATCGTGTTTGGGCTCAAAAGATTTGCCCTGACGAGTACCATCGATCTAGATGAAGTCCAGGGTCTCATGATGGAGTCAGGAGTTGGTCACCAGAACTCCTAATCTACTCAATATAATTCCATCGTGTTTGGGCTCAAAAGATTTGCCCTGACGAGTACCATCGATCTAGATGAAGTCCAGGGTCTCATGATGGAGTCAGGAGTTGGTCACCATAATTCCTAATCTACTCATCATAACTCCATCGTGTTTGGGCTCAATAGATTTGCCCTCACGAGCACCATCAATCTAGATGATGTTCAGGGTCTCATGACGGAGTCAGGAGTTGGTCACCAGAACTCCTAATCTACTAATTATAATCCCATCGTGTTTGGGCTCAAAAGATTTGCCCTGACGAACACCATCGATCTAGATGAGGTCCAGGGTCTCATGATGGAGTCAGGAGTTGGTCACTAGAACTCCTAATCTACTCATTATAATTCCATCGTGTTTGGGCTCAACAGAGTTGCCCTGATGAGCACCTTCAATCTAGATGAGGTCCAGGGTCTCATGATGGAGTCAGGAGCTGGTCACCAGAACTCGTAATCTATTTATCATAACTCCATCGTGTTTGGGCTCAATATATTTACTCCGACAAGCACCATCAAATTACCATTATGATGAATAGATTAGGAGTTCTGGTGACCAACTACTGAGTCCATCATGAGACCCTCGACTTAATCTAGATCGATGGTACTCGTCAGGGCAAATCTTTTGAGCCCAAACACGATGGAGTTATGATGAATAGACTAGGAGTTCTGGTGATCAACTCCTGAGTCCATCATGAGACCCTGGACCTGATCTAGATTGATGGTGCTCGTCAGGGCAACTCTATTGAGCCCATACACGATGGAGTTATGATGAGTAGATTAGGAGTTCTGGTGACCAACTCCTGACTCCATCATGAGACCCTGGACCTCATCTAGATCGATGGTGCTCGTCAGGGCAAATCTTTTGAGCCCAAACACGTTGGAATTATAATGAGTAGATTAGGAGTTCTAGTGACCAACTCCTGACTCCATCATGAGACCCTGGACTTTATCTAGATTGATGATGCTCGTCAGGGCAAATCTATTAAGCCCAAACACGATGAGGTTATGATGAGTAGTTTAGGAGTTCTGGTGACCAACTCCTGACTCCATCATGAGACCCTGGACCTCATCTAGATCGATGGTGTTCATCAGGGCAAATCTATTGAGCCCAAACACGATGGAGTTATGATGAGTAGATTAGGAGTTCTGGTGACCAACTCCTGACTCCATCATGAGACCCTGGACCTCATCTAGATCGATGGTGCTCATCAGGGCAAATCTTTTGAGCCCAAACACGTTGGAATTATAATGAGTAGATTAGGAGTTCTAGTGACCAACTCCTGACTCCATCATGAGACCCTAGACTTTATCTAGATTGATGATGCTCGTCAGGGCAAATCTATTGAGCCCGAACACGATGAGGTTATGATGAGTAGATTAGGAGTTCTGGTGACCAACTCCTGACTCCATCATGAGGCCCTGGGCCTCATCTAGATCGATGGTGTTCATCAGGGCAAATCTATTGAGCCCAAACACGATGGAGTTATGATGAGTAGATTAGGAGTTCTGGTAACCAGCTCCTGACTCCATCATGAGGCCCTGGACCTCATCTAGATTGATGGTGCTCGTCAGGGCAACTCTATTGAACCCAAACACGATGGAGTTATGATGAGTAGATTAGGAGTTCTGGTGACCAGCTCCTGACTCCATCATGAGACCCTGGACCTCATCTAGATTGAAGGTGCTCGTCAGGGCAACTCTATTGAGCCCAAACACGATGGAGTTATGATGAGTAGAGTAGGAGTTCTGGTGACCAACTCCTGACTCCATCATGAGACCCTGGACCTCATCTAGATCGATGGTGCTCATCAGGGCAAATCTTTTGAGCCCAAACACGTTGGAATTATAATGAGTAGATTAGGAGTTCTAGTGACCAACTCCTGACTCCATCATGACACCCTGGACTTTATCTAGATTGATGATGCTCGTCAGGGCAAATCTATTGAGCCCGAACACGATGAGGTTATGATGAGTAGTTTAGGAGTTCTGGTGACCAACTCCTGACTCCATCATGAGACCCTGGGCCTCATCTAGATCGATGGTGTTCATCAGGGCAAATCTATTGAGCCCAAACACGATGGAGTTATGATGAGTAGATTAGGAGTTCTGGTGACCAGCTCCTGACTCCATCATGAGACCCTGGACCTCATCTAGATTGATGGTGCTCGTCAGGGCAACTCTATTGAACCCAAACACGATGGAGTTATGATGAGTAGATTAGGAGTTCTGGTGACCAGCTCCTGACTCCATCATGAGACCCTGGACCTCATCTAGATTGAAGGTGCTCATCAGGGCAACTCTGTTGAGCCCAAACACGATGGAATTATAATGAGTAGATTAGGAGTTCTAGTGACCAACTCCTGACTCCATCATGAGACCCTGGACCTCATCTAGATCGATGGTGTTCGTCAGGGCAAATCTTTTGAGCCCAAACACGATGGGATTATAATTAGTAGATTAGGAGTTCTGGTGACCAACTCCTGACTCCGTCATGAGAACTTGGACTTCATCCAGGTCAAAAATAATAATGCAAACCCTAACGTAATTTCAAGTGAAAATGCGTTTTACAGAAAATCGCAGCCAAATAACACTAGACCTTACTCATAGTGTTGTGTTCCTGCCGGTGAGTAAGGTTGCCAGAGCTCAACGAGGGGCGGGAGGGGGTTAGGGTCGGCAACGTGCATGTAACTCCTCTGGAGTTGCAGGCGTACATATGCGGGCCGTATGCTTGTTTGCCACCGACTTAGTATTAAAAAAAAAGTAACACTGAAAATCCATCAATAAGCGAGTCTGTTAGGCATACTGTAAAAAATGAACTTTTATTAAGATTTTCTAATCGCAGTATATAGCACTTCTCGGAACTCCGTAGCTGATTACGATCGCAACGAATGCCTGACAATCGAGCACAGGTCCGTCCTCTAAGCGCGCTCCGCGCGGACTGAGAGCGGGGCGTCGCTGCTGCGTGATTTATACGTGTTTTAAAAAAATATAAATTTACGGCAATGTAGGTCCCATAGTTACGATTTTTTTTTTATAGGTTAACATAAAGTTACAGTTTGCTATAATATTATTTTTAAAGCAAAATATGCGTACAATTTGCGGAAATAAAATATAATAAAACCCTGTTTTCGCCAAAAAAATGAAGAAAACTCGGAAGGTATTTTATCAGTTTTTTCAAATGAATCTTCGATTGTTAATCATTCCAGCCCCTCGTACGAGATATGTTGAATCAAATTGTAGTCATTCATGTACCAAATGATTCTTGTTTATAGCAAAATTGAGAACCGAAACGCCACATCTCACTGCAAAATTTGGAAAAGACTCCCAAAAAACCTCATTAAAAAAGAGGTTTAAAAGAGAAAATGAAAATTTGAACTGTTGGAGCCCCTAGTTTAGGAAACGATTATTTAAGTACGTTATCAGTTTTTGAATAAATACTAATAGTTACGTCGTAATCTTGAATGAAAAAGGAAGCATTTTACAAAATACGCTCGTCTGTAGGAATAAGGACTCTTAATCAGATATACCTAGGACTATCAGCGCTGGTGGCCTAGCGGTAAGAGCGTGCGACTTGCTATCCGGCGGTCGCGGGTTCAAACCCCGGCTCGTACCAATGAGTTTTTCCGAACTTATGTACGAAATATCATTTGTTATTTACCAGTCGCTTTTCGGTGAAGGAAAACATCGTGAGGAAACCGGACTAATCCCAACAAGGCCTAGTTTACCCTCTGGGTTGGAAGGTCAGATGGCAGTCGCTTTCGTAAAAACTAGTGACTACGCCAAATCTTGAGATTAGTTGTCAAGCCGACCCCAGGCTCCTATGAGCCGTGGCAAAATGCCGGGACAACGCGAGGAAGAAGGAAAGGAGATATACCTAGGACTACATTTACCCACCATAAGGAAACAAAAAAAAAACCTGTATTTGTGATAAGTCTACCTACATTATATGTCATAAAGCGTATTAGTTAATAGAATTTAAAGTACGCCAGCCCCGTACTTCTAAGGTTTTATTAATTCATATTGCTTTCAGCATATGTCCATGAATTATAACGTAGCCCCAATGATACGTTATGCCGGCAGTAATTTAGGGCAATATACCAAAGTGATGACACATTTGTATACGTATACAGTAAACTACCTACTAGTCCCTTTTTAAAATACAGTTTTTAGTCGTATTTTTGTTTCAAAATTTTTACCACTCCTGTCTTAAAAGATTGAAGGGGCCAACAATAAAATTTAAAATGAAATGAATGAAGACCTTCACGGTCGTTTAATCCCAAAATGATGACGAAATTATAGGTTTCCAGATTTTTTTTTATCTAGTTGTCGCTTGTTTAGGTTTATAATTAGTTGTATTTAGTTTCTAGTTTGATTTGTATGTGTTACTTTTTAAATTGTTCGTCTGTAAATTGTATTTCTGGAAATAAAGACTATACTAATTAGTCTGAAGTTTTCAGGAATATAATACTCTATAATAACTGTTGCGTAATATACTCGTCCAATAATACCTTTCAGTACTGCGTTGCATATACATGGCTGTCATCGTCTCCACATATATCATAATAATACCGCGCTATTATTGCGTCTTCACTTGTCATTTCGATAACAATGAACAGACAGAATGGATATCATGACGTATTGTTTAGTTAGATCATAGTTTACGCTCAGTGAATCTGAAAATTAAAACTATATGTTTTACTATTTCGAGGAAACATAGTTATTTAGATTATAGCTAAAAATAATCACGAGATTTACTGTTTAAATTTATTACAATAACATTGCTTTACTTGCTACTCCGTCAAATGAAACAACTTGTGTATTCTTTCCCGGCATATTCGCGTCCTTTGCTGAACATGTACCTCTCGTGGATTTCCATGTTGTTCTAGATGTGGCGGTTCTATGCCAGGTCGGCCGTGCCGTCTTTTTCATGTCGTCCGACCATCTGGCTCGTGGTTTTCCGTCATTTCGGTTTCCCAGTCGAGATCTCTAGAACAGCATTCGCTGGCGCTTGTCTATTTAGTGGGTTTGAACTTAAAAAAAAAAGTCATTTATTGTCGCAAAAAAATAAATAAATAGTACATACAGTAAGCAGCAGCAAACATGATTGAGTAATCGTTTTGACTGAGCAACTTGATTCGACTAAACAGTCAACCACTGTATAAGCATTCATTACAGCACAGTAGCAACAAGTATACAGCTTTTGAGAACTATGATACTTGAGAACCATGAACTATGATACAACTTGCAGTTTTTCGTACGAAAGATTAAAAGGAAACCATAAATGAAGTTATCGTCCTTAAGTTATTAGAAACCGGTGTATTGCCATCTGACTCTTGGCCAGAACATATCTTCAACTACACACTAACTACAACTTTTCAGTTAGGAAAAAGGAATGCCCAAGTAGGTAAAAAGAGCAGAATTCTCATTTTTAGAGAGTTACTGTCAGGAAGCCAACAAGGTTCAAGACACGTATTTATTCGCCGCCCTAACTCCAGGCCGAAAGTAATTTCACGGTACGTTTCGCACACATGTTTTACGGTACAGGAAAACAGCCGACTTATGTAAAGCTGTGTTTGCTTTCAGTTGCCTCGAAATACAGTCGACTCTTTGTGATATGTTCCGTTGTTTACATATATAACAGTGTACAGCGGGCGTATATGATAACAAAAAGGGGAGGCTGTAGCGGAGCTGTATGAAAAGTTATGAGTAGGTAAATAAGGAACTACTTCAGCTATATACCTTTTTGGGAGCGCCTCGATTCGAAGAATGAGATACGATAACGTTAAGTTCTGGTTTAGATCAGTTCTTATTTAGATATCGTTTATATGTCGTATAATTGACAGAAGCAGCTCGATTCGGGCAACCAATGTCACTTTGACGTTAGAAATATCGTAGATAGATCTTATTGGGATCACAGCGGAATGGAAATAACGTCAATTTTGACATGTCGTATAGTTATCGATCTTTTAAAGATCTTACCAAGATCTTAAACGTGTCTTTATCATTCTTCGAATCGGGCCGATGGTTATTGGTTAAATTTTAAAGCTAGTGAAATGGGAACAGTTTAAGCCATGATATTAGCCAGTACTATCAGTTTAGCATGCTAGATTTAGTCTCCCGCCCTTCACGTATTTTTTATATCATGCCGGTGGTAATAATTGCACGGCCTGACTGATGGGAAGCGGTTATCTTAACCCATGGAACCCACAAGTACCGGCAGGCTGCCGATACTTTCAAAACCTCATACATTTTTGAAGAACCCTTAAGTCTATCGAGACAACCTCGACAGGCAAACTTGTAAAAAACCCATAAAGTTATAGCCAATATTTTTTATAGCATTTGTAACTTTCGCATTTTAAACACACTTTTTTATGGAGGATAGGCAGACGGTTGACCACGATCTCACCTGATGATAAGTAATGATACTTTCTACGGTGGAGCACGCTTACCTATGAGATACCTATTTACTCTAGCCTTGAAGAGACTCAGATTGTACACATACGGTAACACAGACTCGGGCAGGGCATTCCACTCTTTGGCAGTTCGCATAAGGAATGTTGAAGCAGTAGCAGCTTCGTGCGTATTTGTGGAATACCTGAAGCGATGCCGGAGTGCCGATTGTCTGGTAGTCCGATGGTGAAATGGGGACGGAGGTATAAGGTTGTGCAGTTCCTCGGCACACTAAACATATATAAAACCGGGGTCTCTCCGGGTATGTTTGCTAATTCAAGCCAGTCTTCGAGCAACACCGGCTTCCGACACGTCGTAAGGGAGGAGCCTAAGCGATATCTTACCGTACAAATCTTTCTGCCATTTTTTGCGGGGGGAAACGTGCACACAGTCGCACTTCTCACTCACTACATACAAAATCCAATCTGTAATGAAGACACAAATACATAGAAAATGACACACGTCAAAGACAAATCTCGCACACCTTGATCTCTTTTTGTGTACGGACGAGTCACAACATACACCGCCATAGGCACAGTTGTGCCAATGCTTTGGCAGAGGGGAAATAGTATGAATGCCGTCTCCCTTCCCTGTGTTGCTCGAATAGAATATTTTATTTGCTTTAAACATTACCATACATAACATGCATGCATCATTACATAGGTGTTACAAAAGGCGGTAGGTTTCTATGTTTAACCATAGCTGGTATGCAAATATACACAAAAACTTGAAGCTATAATAATTAAAAATAAAATATGTACAATGTTAATAAATTACAAGTGTTTGCCCATTATTATTTACAATTAAGTTAATGTCTTACACAATTATTCACATAAATTATAATACTTACAATATTGTAAGGTTCTTTATAAAGATAAGTACTATGTATAACCGATTAATACTAATGCTGTAGTGTATTTTTGTATCCTTTTGGGTGTAATTCGATATTGTTGTGGCAATTCTATGTCAATCTGGGTAATGTCATTTTGATATGGCAACTCAATTGTTTTTTTTTTTAATGACGATGGTGACATATAATTTGGAGGGAGACTTGACGTTTATGATTGAATGATTTTCCTGCTTATTTTTAATTGTAATTCATTAATAAATGGAAATAACTACTAAAAGTGATTTAACTTGAAGAAATAAGACTTGACCCTACAATAGGGACCGTGCGCGTTGGAGGGTCTGCCATCTTGTGGTCTGAATCGGAACCATAAACAGGCACATTTACACGTCAAGTGTTTTCTTGTGCATAGTAGGTTCTGCCATCTTGTGGGCTACATCGGAACAAAAAACATCACATTTACGCCTCGCGCCAAAAATCTGACGGCTCCTGTGCTGCCTCCTATAGTTCATGCACGCTCCCTATATATTATTTCAAGTCAAGGCATTCGTTTATGCTATAGAAATTATTATTATTGAGCCATTGATACAATTTTACTTTAAACATTTCAATATTCATGTCCTTCATGTCAGCAGGCAATTTATTGTAAATTTCTATAGTCATAATCAAGCAGCTTTTTTTATGCTTTGCCAATCTTAGATGTGTATCGGGGATCAACCTATCCGGGTTTCGGCAGGCGCGTGGCTGACTGTCACGGGTTTTCTTAAATATATGTTTATGTTTGTGAACAAACATACACACTTCGTAAATGTATAAAGAAGGAAGTGGTAGTAAACCTAGTTTTACAAACAGGCACATTTACACGTCAAGTGTTTTCTTGTGCATAGTAGGTTCTGCCATCTTGTGGGCTACATCGGAACAAAAAACATCACATTTACGCCTCGCGCCAAAAATCTGACGGCTCCTGTGCTGCCTCCTATAGTTCATGCACGCTCCCTATATATTATTTCAAGTCAAGGCATTCGTTTATGCTATAGAAATTATTATTATTGAGCCATTGATACAATTTTACTTTAAACATTTCAATATTCATGTCCTTCATGTCAGCAGGCAATTTATTGTAAATTTCTATAGTCATAATCAAGCAGCTTTTTTTATGCTTTGCCAATCTTAGATGTGTATCGGGGATCAACCTATCCGGGTTTCGGCAGGCGCGTGGCTGACTGTCACGGGTTTTCTTAAATATATGTTTATGTTTGTGAACAAACATACACACTTCGTAAATGTATAAAGAAGGAAGTGGTAGTAAACCTAGTTTTTTAAATATAAGAATCGAAGAAGCCAGTATAACGCGATTATGAATAACACCATTAAGGTCTGTCGCGTATTTATTTTGTTACCTACCTTTATTTCCGAAAGCTTTAAATATGTTTTAATAAGAGTTTTTTGTTTTCTTTTTCCTATTTTATCCCTTTGTAGTAGACACTTAGATATCTTATACCTTTAAACGAGCAATTCTTGTATATATATATATATTTCTGTGATCTCGGAAACGGCTCTAACGATTTCGCTGAAATTTGGTATATGGGGGTTTTTGGTGGTATACAATCTATCTAGATTAGTCTTATGTTTGGGAAAACGCGTGTTTTCGAGTTTTCATGCGTTTTTCTTTCGACGCAGAATATGGTCGCTAATTTCGTGTTGCCGGCCACTGTCCGTCTGGTCCAGCGGGTTAAGACGCGGACTGCTAAACGAATGTTACGCGTTCGAATCTCGCCCGGTGATTAACTTTTTTTTTTTTTATATGTTCAAGTTTATATATATTTTTTTAATTTCTATTGTTTTAGACAAGTTTAATTTAGTAAAAAAATTTAGTTAAGATTATCACCTATAGACCACCATATTACAATAAATAGTTATAACCGAGCAAAGCTCGGTCGCCCAGGTACTTATATATAGTACGGCAAAAATTACCAACTTTATATGATCATGTTTTTTTTTGGGACTTAAAAAGAGACAATGGGGTTTGATTAGTGTATTTTTTTATCAGGACCATTAAAAGCTTAACTCTTTTCTTTTTTTTTGCAGGTTCCGCCGTAGTGAGCATCATCATGCGTCAATACGACGACGCCATCTCCATAACCGTGGCCATCATGATTGTTGTCACAGTCGCCTTCGTCCAAGAATATCGCTCCGAGAAGTCACTTGAAGAACTTAATAAACTCGTCCCGCCTACTTGTAACTGGTAATTTGAACTCTAACTACAAACAATTAAGGCACATTTCAGAAGTAGGTACTCATAATAAACCACCCTGGCATTTGTACAAGAGAAATCATTAGAAGAACTTAATGAACTTATCTCGCCCACTTGTATATTAAACTCTAACTACACATAATTAAGGTCTATTTCACAAAACAAGGGGTATCCGTGCAAGAATATCGCTAATATTTTCAAAAACCGGCCAAGAGCATGTCAGGCCACGCTCAGTGTAGGGTTCCGTAGTTACTCTTCCGTCACAATAAGCTAAACTGGAGCTTAAAGTATAGTAAATTGTTAACCAAGGGATGAAACGGTACCTTTCACGCGAGTTAAACAAATAGGCAAATTTGCATAATCAGTACCTAATTAAAGTAAGTCTTTTTACTATGCAGGGGAAACTTTGCGATAACCCAAAAACAGCTAAACTGATCATGTCCGCTATAGTTTTCATTTAATGTCTTTCTTAAGCTCTACTTCCACGATTTTTTTCATATTTTTTGGACCTATGGTTCAAAAGTTAGAGGGGGGGGGACACATTTTTTTTCTTTCGGAGCGATTATCTCCGAATATATTCACTTTTACAAAAAATGTTTATTGAAGACCCCTATTAGTTTTGAAAGACCTTTCCAACGATACACCGCACTGTAGGGTTGAAGCAAATAACTTCTCATAAGTAAACATGTTTTCAGAACATTATTAGATGGTCAAACAAACTTAAACTTTAAGTTGACCTAATTAAAACTCACTTTCCTTCCAGCCTCCGCGAAGGCAGCATCGAGCATTTCCTCGCGCGAAACCTCGTTCCCGGCGATATAGTCCATCTCAACGTCGGCGACCGAGTTCCAGCCGACTTACGACTATTCGATTCTACGGACTTAGCTATAGATGAAAGTTCATTTACTGGAGAGACGGAGCCAGCGGTTAAGAATATACTACCGAATAAGGCGGCTGCTGGGAGGGTCAATAAGGATAATATAGCGTTTATGGGAACGCTGGTGCGGTGCGGTAATGCTAAGGTTAGTTTTTTAGACCTATACGGACTTGTTTATAGATGAATTTTCCTTTACGCGAGAAACTGAACAGGCGGCTAAGAATATACAACCGATTAAGGCTGCTGCTGGGAGAGTGAATAAAGCTTAGGTAACATGGCGTTTATGGGAGAGCTGGTGGCAAAATTTTAACGTATTTTTTTAATACCACGTCGGTGGCAAACAAGCATACGGTCCGCCTGATGGTAAGCAGCCGACCCTTTAAAAACCAGTACACTCCTTTTTTGAAGAACCCCATACTGTAGCCCCTCGGGAAAACCTCGGCAGCGCTCATTCCACAGCCGAAGCGTTCGCGGGAGGAAATTCCTCTTAAACCGCACAGTACGCGACCATTTAGGTTCTAGGTTGTGAGGATGAACACCCTGCTGAATGTATGCGTCAAATTGTTAAATCTTCGAAGCTGATGTAATTCCAATCATTTTCCTCATGTACTGAATGTTTGGTACGACTCAAGAATTCTCTGAACTTAATAAAATACATAAAAGCCATAGAGTATTCGAGGTATATTCGGGAAATTCCAAGTTATTTCAGAGTGTTCATTCCGATAATATAGTCAGATCTGATTTACATCGCGCATGCAACACCTCTGGAGTTGCGGGTGTTCATAGGCTGCGGTGATGGCTTACCATCAGGCGGGCCGTATGTTTGTGTGCCACCCTCGTGGTATAAAAAAAGTTTATGTTACAATTTCCAGGGTATTGTGGTCAGCACAGGCGAGCGCTCCGAATTCGGCGACATCTTTCGCATGATGCAAGCCGAAGAAGCCCCTAAGACCCCCCTGCAGAAGTCCATGGACACCCTTGGAGCCCAGCTGTCCCTGTACTCCTTCTGTATCATCGGCTTCATCATGGTGGCGGGCTGGCTTCAAGGGAAAGCGCTGCAGGAGATGTTCACCATTAGTGTCAGTTTGGCTGTCGCTGCTATTCCTGAGGGTGAGTTATGAGATTTGAGGCAATTCCGAGAGTATGTGAGGGCGTGGTGCGCTCCGAATGTCGGGCTGCACCCGAGCGTTCAGTTTGGAGGACGCCGCGGGCGATCGTGCTTCTAATGTCGGGCTTTGCCGTGCAAGCGGCGCCGAGTAAAGAGAGTGCGCGAAGGGTGCTCCGAATGTCGGGCTTGGCCCGATCTTGTAATATGCAGAGAGTTCCAGGTTCTGAATTCATGTTGTTTAATGCAGCGTAAAGAAGTTCTTCATCCCAATGAAGTAATGCCTAAATCAATTATGATTGATAAATTAAAATACGGAACTATTCTTACAGAAATTGGCTGTTTTATTTATCTCAGACATATTCAAAAATACCAAAGCAATAAATAAGAGACCATGCAAATTTTTAAATTGTTTTTAAGCAAGATTATATAAATTTGAAACACATATTTAACGAGCATGTAAATACAGATACCTATTGGGCTAAATTTAAACAACTTTATGGTAATATACCCCATTTAACTTTTTACAATACGTGAAGGCGCGCGAAACGCGCCCTTGTTCCTTTTGGTATAAAAGGCGACGCAGGCGCTCAAATGTGAGTGCGCGCGAGGGCGCTCCTAATAGTTGACCTTTTTGTGCACTATGTGAGAGCTTCGCCCAACCGTTTGGTCTGAAGGCGCCCAGTACTTGCTTGATCCTATAATGAAATATATGTCTGACGACCGGTCTAGCCTAGTGGGTAGTGACCCTGCCTATGAAGCCGATGGTCCCGGGTTCAAATCCTGGTAAGGGCATTTATTCGTGTGATGAGCATGGATATTTGTTCCTGAGTCATGGGTGTTTTCTATGTATTTAAGTATTTATAAATATTTATATATATCGTTGTCTAAGTACCCTCAACACAAGCCTTATTGAGCTTACTGTGGGACTTAGTCAATTTGTGTAATAATGTCCTATAATATTTATATATTTTATTATTTATTTTATATGCTTTGTTTTCATTTAATCTTAATTTCATTTTACCATTTACCAAAATTCCAAGACTTCAAAACGGAATAGTTTCAAACTGCCTGAATCACAGAATGTCTAACATATTTTTCCTAAAATGCCTTAACTTCAAATTAACGTGGTTTCATACCTAAACGTCAATTTACCTAAATTCATTAGTGCTATTTTATCCAATATTATCAGTCTTTAGCGCCGCCAGATTGTTAACAAATTGTAAATACGTCAAATTAAACTATAAATATATAATATATTTAAAAAAAGAAGTCCATCGGAAATTCGGCAATTGATGAAACATACTTTTTGACATTTAGGTATTTTGAGACTTGGACGATATGAATAAAAGTCATTATGACATTTGGCCATTTTAAGAAGGAAACGATTTGATATTTAGTCATTTTGGGGCTGAGTTATTATGAAATTTAGGAGATATAAATACAATGGCATTATGATATTTACTTTTATGGATTTTATGAGTGCAGCACTCTGTGAGTGTTACCCAACAGCAAGAAGGTAATTGATTCAAAATTCCACAAATCTCCCTTTCGCCGCCGCCATCGCAACTGTTTCACAACCAGTTGTCTATGACAGGGTTTCCCAATCTTTTTCTACCTGCGGCGCAGTTACAAGTGTAGTATTTTGCAACGGCGCCCTTGTAAATTTAAAATCACGGTCGAAAAAGAGTGACATGACGCTATATTATTTACCGATGCGAGCGCTCAAATAGGTACCCGCGAATATTTGTGGTTTCGGATAATGATAGAACTCAAGGCGCCCCTCTTTACTTTCTACGGCGCACCAGGGCGCCGCGGCGCACACTTTGGGAACCCCTGGTCTATAAGCATTGTTTAGTCTTTCATGGCAACTAGTTGTGATAGAAGAACAATTATTCCTGTTAAGCAATCACTTGCCAGCAAGACACAAAAGGCCTAGTTGCGAAACACAGTTGCGATGGCGGCCGAAAGGCAAATCTCAACTTCTTTTTGTCCATTTCAGGGCTACCCATCGTGGTGACCGTGACTCTTGCCTTGGGTGTGATGCGAATGGCCAAACGCAACGCGATCGTGAAGAAACTACCCACCGTCGAGACTCTGGGCTGTGTTAACGTCATTTGCAGTGATAAGACCGGTTCGTATTGCACTTTGTAATATTAACAAGGAAAGGTACCCAACTGTCCGGTTTCGATTTGATTCATATTTATATATGTTATAGAGTAGTCTAAAATAACGGACACGTATTTTTTTTACCTGCCCAAACTCAACCTATTAGGAGAAATTATCCTCCAAAGTAATAAAAAGTTACTAAATCTTCTAACTCCTATAGAAAGTGATGCTCCAGCAACTTGCTAGTTAATGGCTGGTTTGACTATATGTTTGAAAGCAGCAAAAAATAATGAGCACGTGTTTTGTCATATCTGCTTAAATTCATTTTTTCCTAAAAAAAATCGACATTCGAGGTTTTATAATATCTTATCGCTAAAGTTACACATAAAGACGGGTGTTTTTTTAGGAAAACTTGAGTTTAAGCAGATATAACAAAACACGTGTACATTATTTTTTCCTGTTCTCAAACATATACTCAAACCAGCCATTAACTAGCAAGTTGCTTGAGCATCACTTTCTATAGGAGTTAGAAGATTTAGTAACTTTTTAGTACTTTGGAGGACAATATCGCCCAATAGGTTGAGTTTGGGCAGCTAAAAAAAAATTCGTGTCCGTTATTTTAGACTACTCTATAACATATATAAATATAAATCAAATCGGAACCGGACAGTTGGGTACCTTTCCTTGTAAGTCTTCTTCTTCCTCGCGTTGTCCCGGCTTGCCACGGCTCATGGGAGCCTGGGGTCCGCTTGACAACTAATCCCAAGATTTGGCGCAGGCACTAGCATTTTGTAATATTAAGTACTTGATTCTAACACGTTCAATTTTTTTTTCAACTTATGAGTGTTTTGTCTGCTTCCGCGATATAGTTTTTTCGGTCGAGGAAAGTGTCGTACGTGCATAAATCTGCGAAGAAATTCAAAGTATGAAATTCTGGTTTCAATTTTAATTGAGATGGCGTGATTGGCGTGGAGTCAATTCGAATTCTGCTGTAAAGAAAGTTTTGAGTTCAGTAGTGGCAAATCAATTAGCAGTAGGAAATAACGCGCAATTACTCGTATGTATTCAAAAGCGTTATTTTCGCGCCTACATTTTTCAAATTTGCCGCTTTTTAGCGTTCCGTGCCTCAAAAGGAAAAAACGGAACTCTTATTACTTTGTTGTCCGTCCGTCCGTCTGTTTGTCTGTCTGTCAGTCTGTCTGTCTGTCACATCGCTAAATATGTCGAGAACCACTTAAGCTATCGATGTGGGAATAGTGAACAACGCTAACCCAGACACATTGAAAGTATTTTTTTTTAATTAACTTCGGAAAGAGGGGGCAAAATTTCAAAGTCTAGTGACTAGGTCAAGTTACATGAGATAATTCAAAAATTGTACGGAACCCTCTGTGCGCAAGTAAAACGAACTCGCACTTGACCGGTTTTTTTTCTCTACTGACAAAGCAGCTATTAACGATTAATTATTGTAATCAACAGGAACGCTAACGAAGAACGAGATGACAGTGACCTGCATGTCAACTTCCGGCGGCCATATTGCGGAAGTTCGCGGCGCGGGCTACAACGCACGCGGCGATATCCAACTACGTGCTTATAAGGGACGAGACTTGGATGTAGCACGATCTGCTCTTCAAAGCATGCTCGAGGTAAAACCGTGTTAGATCTTAACCCTTTAATAATAGTACATTATTGCAGAGGCCGGGAAAGAGCAATTCGTGGATGAGTTTCGACAAAGAAGACGAATTCACGAATTGCTGTTCCTGCCGAGGCATATATAGTGCTTTTCTCGAAACATACGAGGAAATAAGGTAAAATAAGTTTTTGGCAAAAATTTCATTTTTGGTATAAGCTTTTATCGCTGACTGTACTTTTCTTTCCACAAGTAACTAATACTCATCGAGACAATTCTAAAAACCCCAAACACAGTTAGGTTACGTTGTTTTATCACAGAGTTCCTATGGCCACCTCCTGTCTCCATCATCAGATCATCTCGATGGTACCATAATATTGCATTGTCACCCGACTTACATATGTATGCAAATTTTCAGCTCAATCGGAAACCGGGAAGTGGATCAAATTTAACTTGCAAGATTTGATTACGAACAGACAATGGTCAGGTGAAAGTAAATAAAAGCTTGTAATAATCATAATTTAAGCATCAACCAGCACTCAAATTGAACCTTCACATCAAAAACGTCAAAAGCAATTTCCCTCTTTAATTATTTTTTAAACTACACTGAACTATTCTGCCATTCAGTAGGTACCATTAAATATTCGCTAATAAATGACTTGAAAGAAATCTTCAAAATCTTCCCTTGGTTAGGATTAGTGGATTCTTTAAAAAAATTGGCTATAAGTTTTCCGTGAATCGGCAATGCACATATGACACTACTAAAGTTGCAATAATGACTAGTAAAAAAAAAAAAAAACTAAAAATGACAAAAATAAAATTGCATTGGTCCTCGCAAATTCTGATTTGTGGACGGCTAATAAAAACAACCCAAAATACACCCTCTTCCATAACAATAAAGTTCAATTTCATTCAAAATGCAATTTCAGGTGGGCGTCCTATGCAACAACGCCGTTATTCGCGACGAAACTCTATACGGGCAACCGACAGAGGGCGCTTTACTCGCGGCGGCCATGAAAAACGGAATGGATGACGTCAGAGAACAGTATACGAGGCTGCATGAGATACCATTCAGGTAATATTCTATATACGTTTACGGAGTTTTTACAATAGATGGCGCTAGTAGTCAATATACAAGTGATTCCAAAGAGAATTTGAAATAGAGGTAATAAATAAATAAATATTATAGGACATTATTACACAAATTGACTAAGTCCCAGAGTAAGCTCAAGTTAATGTTGAGGGTACTTAGACAACGATATATATAATATATAAATATTTATAAATACTTAAATACATAGAAAACACCCATGACTCAGGAACAAATATTCATGCTCATCACACTAATAAATGCCCTTACCATTATTTGAACCTGGGACCATCAGCTTCGTAGGCAGGGTCACTACCCACTAGGCCAAACCGGTCGTCAAAGAGGTGGATTGTCAAAGATAACTTTGTAGACACAGTAAATTTACTGCCATCTTTCGTCACATGATTAAAGCTTTTAGAACGTCATTTGACTTTGATCGTTATTCTTCGCTATCGCTTCGCTCGAAACGATGCCGCCATACCTTTGGCCTATGATCTATTAGATGGCTCCACTTTTTGATATTGTAACAAATTTAACACATATAACTATTATAGTCAAATAGCGTTCTTAAAGTTTTAATCATGTGTCGAAAGATGGCATGTAAACTCTGAAACCGTTAATTTTTTAGGATTTTCGTAAGGTTATCCTATAGATATGTTAGGTTAGGTTTGTTTCATGCCAAAACTGAAAAGTTGTGCGTTATCGACATATTGTGTGGTAAATTGGGTGGAGCATGCTCCGGACTAGGCCGGCTCGCGCGTGTCGTGCCGCGGCATGTCGTGCGAGCCGGCTACTTCGCGACGGTACATTCGCTGCTGCAGTACGGCGCGGAATTATGGGGGCGCGCGGCGTGCTGGCAGTGCGCATTCAGGCTACAAAACGAGCCGTGCGATCGGTAGCGCAGGTGGCCCTAGATACCTCGGCGAGGCCTTATTTTAAAGAACTGGATATTCTAACTTTACCCTCAATACTAATAAACCAGATAGCGATCTACGTACATATACCTATCTGAATATAAAACACGCGCGGACTCCGGTCGCCCTTTACGGAACCCGAGCACACTGATTCCCGTACAAGGGAGACTCGCACGGTCGAACAAGGTGACGCACGTAATGGGTCCAAAGATTTACAATAGGCTACCTGAGACAGTCGCCTCAGCTCCTTCATTAATTATATTTAAGACAAAACTGAAAAGTTAATATATCACTAACGTCGACTGTACGATGGTCTAATATGTGTTTCCTCAATCTGTCGGTAGATGTCGCTGTACCGAGCGTAAACTGGCCAACACTGTGTTGTGTAGATAAGGTGTACTCTGATGAGCTGATCTCTTATGTATCTTTATGTAGACATTCTTTTCTCAGTTAGTTTTTGAAGGTGGCTGCGTCATTCAGTTAAGAACACAGACCACTCTCCTAAGGTAAGGACCTAGCATAGTCGCGCTACCTCCTCTGCCACGCATACGGTAGGTTTACACGAATTTCTAAAAACGCTTACAGGACCGGGCTCGGTCTTGAAACATCGGTAGCTCGAAGAAGTTTTTGCCATGAAAAATGCATTAAGTACTGTTGTGTCAAATTTTGTGGCAAGGACACTAAAAACTGGTGTGTTATGAAAGTGAAGGAAGGGAAAGAGGTATGTCAGGATCGTAGCAACTGGAAATCCGTGGCCTACCCCTCCGGGAAATAGGCGTGATTATAATTATGTATGTTGGATAAAAAATAATTTTAATTTAACTCATTGAATGAGGCAGCGCTCGGAACTCGATGACTTTTTTTAAGAAAGTCTCTTTTTAACGCGCTGCATCCTTATAACTCCTTTCTTGTCTTTTATTACATAGTATTCCTAAATGCAAACTAGTGATGTCCATAGAATGTGATTATTTACTATTGAGAAGGTAAGTCAATTCAAATTTAAATTTCATTTGCGAAAAATTCACAATAAAATATTTATTATTTATATGAGAATTATACACTTACTGTAGCTAATTTTCCCATGAACTTAAATGATATTGTCAACTCAGCACTACATATCACTTTTAGCGATGATAAAACCATTGCAAAAATTAATCACAATGACCAATTTTATACATAAACACGGTTGCAATTTCAGTTGAATTATTTTGATTCAACTTTAAGTGAGAATAGCGGGCGCCGGTTTTATTATCTTATTCGTGGTTGTGCACGCATAGGGACGTCAAGTTGTGGCAACCCTAATAATTGCTCGGAGAATGCCCGAAAGGAACAGTGTCGCCCCACTGCCAAAACACATGCCTTTTTGAGTTTACTGTGGGAATTTGTCAATTTGTGTAGGAATGTTTGTTTATATTGCTTGTTATATTTAAAATTGGCGGTCAGAATGAAAAGCATCGATAAGATCAAATGCTAGTTTCTTCAATTCGCCGGTAGATGTCGCTGTACTAAGCGGAAACTGGTTAACGCTATGTCTACGTAGTATATACTAGTTCGCTAATTTAATTAGATGGTCATGTGTTTAAAGTCTTAATGACACCTATTTTTTAAAAATGACGATGTCGTATTATCACATGCGTCATTTAAGCCGCAATTATATTATCTATCATAGAAAATAAATGTGATCTGGTCGTAGATATTGGGCGGTTTCTGACTAGCGTGACTGCCATTGCCATCTGACCTTCCAACACAGAGGGTAACCTAGGCCATATTGGAATTAGTCCGGTTTCATCACGATGCTTTCCTTCACCGAAGTGAGTCGTAAATATCAAATGATATTTTGTGCATAAGTTCCAAAGTACCTACTCATTGGTACGAGCCGGGGTTTGAACCCGCGACCTCCGGATGGCAAGTCGCACGCTACCACTAGGACACAAGCGCTTTTACCGCAATTTATA
This sequence comes from Cydia pomonella, assembly GCF_033807575.1. Lineage (NCBI taxonomy): Eukaryota > Metazoa > Arthropoda > Insecta > Lepidoptera > Tortricidae > Cydia > Cydia pomonella. Next base: position 2,321,146 of record NC_084714.1, read on the forward strand.
TATTTCGGAGATGGACTTAATCGTGCCATCTATCGCCTTTAAGAAGCGTTACATCACGCTATATTTGACGAATAGAGAAAGCTGGGGTGTTACGTTACACCTGAGTGGGGTTCGACGCAGTTCCGCCAAGGCGTCATAGAGTGCGCTGTCAAAACAATTGAAATCGAGAACAATTGAAGTTATGCTGTCAATCAATCTCCAGACGAGAACGGGAGAAGATGACGTCGGTGGCGGTTCCTGGGTCTAACCCACTGGCTTGCTTAACCTCTTAAGGCCCAGCCATAGAAATGAAAAATCCAAAATTTGCCACTGGAATTTGAACCTATAGTGCACGGAATACAGTAGATTTTATTTTGTTTGAAAATTGCACGAAACAAAACAAATGCAATTCTGTCCTAATTGAATATGATTTAAATTTCATCGAACTGAATAAGTCCTATAGGTAGGACCTTGGGCCTTACGAGGTTAAGATAAAAAATTTAAAGTGTGCTATAAATTGTAATCAATGTTGTCCAGTAAAGACTGTGATTAGAACATCATATTTCATTGAAAGCCCTCGTCATCCACCGTTGAAGGTTCTGATGTGTTGTCTCTCTACTCTGTATCTTTAGGTATTTAAATAAAAATAAACAAAATCTACCCTCGATTCTCCAGCTGAGGGTAGACGAAAACATTACATGATCAAATAATGTAGGTCAGACAGGTAGTTCAGGCGGTTTTGTATTTCGTTGGTTAACCAATAAATGTTATAACTACCCGAAAATGTACAAATTGTTTGTCTACTTTTATTTAAATACCTAAACATACAGAGTATAGTATGATACGCCCACGATTCCTGACATACATATTTGTGTTTGTCGTACCATAATTTATGTATCTTGTTGCAGTTCAGAAACAAAAATGATGGTAGTGAAGTGCGCCCCAAAATTCAACGATGGCAAGCTGAAAGAAGAAGTGTTTGTAAAGGGAGCCATAGAGAAGATATTACCGCTTTGCACTCAGTATATCGATAGTGCGGGCAACTACTCTCCAGTCACCAAAGAAAAGCAGAATGACTTCATGACTGAGGCGTACAATATTGGCAGAATGGGTAAGTTCCATTTCATGAAAAAGTGTGACTTATTACGTTTTATAGCATTTTTTACTACCTACTTAACATTGGTTTTTTTATACTACGTCGGTGGCTCGCCTGATAGTACGTAAATAAAGTTGCATTTTAACCACATGTGGGGCAAAGTAATCAGATGCAAATTTTGAGTTGTTTCATTTGGATTTTATTTGTTTATTTTTTTGTATTTCATAGTTCAAATATTCCTCGCGTCGGCGTAGTGAAAATTTTTGTTTCATTCGGAGGCAAAGTTTGTTTAACCCTAGTGCCTTGAAACCCTCGCAACGCTCAATATTCCACTTCTAGAACCACTCGCTACGCTCGTGGTTCAATTTTGGAATCTTTCGCGTGCTCGGGTATCAATATTAGCACGAGCGGTCTAGCAGCAACTTTGCAGCAAAACAAATAACATTATTTTCTTACAGGTCTCCGAATCATAGCTTTAGCCCGCGGCGCGTCGCTCGACGCACTCACATTCACGGGCGTGTGCGGCGTGTGCGACCCGCCGCGGCCCTCCGTGCGCGACGCCATCGCCACGCTGCGCCGCGCCGCCGTCGACGTCAAGATGCTGACGGGCGACGCCAGGCCCACCGCCCTCGCTGTCGGTACGTATATACTGACTCGCGCTAACATCGCCACGCTGCGCCGCGCCGCCGTCGACGTCAAGATGCTGACGGGCGACGCCAGGCCCACCGCCCTCGCTGTCGGTACGTATATACTGACTCGCGCTAACATCGCCACGCTGCGCCGCGCCGCCGTCGACGTCAAGATGCTGACGGGCGACGCCAGGCCCACCGCCCTCGCTGTCGGTACGTATATACTGACTCGCGCTAACATCGCCACGCTGCGCCGCGCCGCCGTCGACGTCAAGATGCTGACGGGCGACGCCAGGCCCACCGCCCTCGCTGTCGGTACGTATATACTGACTCGCGCTAACATCGCCACGCTGCGCCGCGCCGCCGTCGACGTCAAGATGCTGACGGGCGACGCCAGGCCCACCGCCCTCGCTGTCGGTACGTATATACTGACTCGCGCTAACATCGCCACGCTGCGCCGCGCCGCCGTCGACGTCAAGATGCTGACGGGCGACGCCAGGCCCACCGCCCTCGCTGTCGGTACGTATATACTGACTCGCGCTAACATCGCCACGCTGCGCCGCGCCGCCGTCGACGTCAAGATGCTGACGGGCGACGCCAGGCCCACCGCCCTCGCTGTCGGTACGTATATACTGACTCGCGCTAACATCGCCACGCTGCGCCGCGCCGCCGTCGACGTCAAGATGCTGACGGGCGACGCCAGGCCCACCGCCCTCGCTGTCGGTACGTATATACTGACTCGCGCTAACATCGCCACGCTGCGCCGCGCCGCCGTCGACGTCAAGATGCTGACGGGCGACGCCAGGCCCACCGCCCTCGCTGTCGGTACGTATATACTGACTCGCGCTAACATCGCCACGCTGCGCCGCGCCGCCGTCGACGTCAAGATGCTGACGGGCGACGCCAGGCCCACCGCCCTCGCTGTCGGTACGTATATACTGACTCGCGCTAACATCGCCACGCTGCGCCGCGCCGCCGTCGACGTCAAGATGCTGACGGGCGACGCCAGGCCCACCGCCCTCGCTGTCGGTACGTATATACTGACTCGCGCTAACATCGCCACGCTGCGCCGCGCCGCCGTCGACGTCAAGATGCTGACGGGCGACGCCAGGCCCACCGCCCTCGCTGTCGGTACGTATATACTGACTCGCGCTAACATCGCCACGCTGCGCCGCGCCGCCGTCGACGTCAAGATGCTGACGGGCGACGCCAGGCCCACCGCCCTCGCTGTCGGTACGTATATACTGACTCGCGCTAACATCGCCACGCTGCGCCGCGCCGCCGTCGACGTCAAGATGCTGACGGGCGACGCCAGGCCCACCGCCCTCGCTGTCGGTACGTATATACTGACTCGCGCTAACATCGCCACGCTGCGCCGCGCCGCCGTCGACGTCAAGATGCTGACGGGCGACGCCAGGCCCACCGCCCTCGCTGTCGGTACGTATATACTGACTCGCGCTAACATCGCCACGCTGCGCCGCGCCGCCGTCGACGTCAAGATGCTGACGGGCGACGCCAGGCCCACCGCCCTCGCTGTCGGTACGTATATACTGACTCGCGCTAACATCGCCACGCTGCGCCGCGCCGCCGTCGACGTCAAGATGCTGACGGGCGACGCCAGGCCCACCGCCCTCGCTGTCGGTACGTATATAAAAAGTTGCGCTCACGTCCACTGAAACAGAATATATGACCCACTATAGATCTGAGTTTTTAATCATCCAATCATCGTGGTACGCCAAATCGCCCTACAAATCTATAGACAGCTCAATCAATAAAATCCATTACTTTAGAAGTGGAAATGAAAGGACCCCTGTACGCATTTTCCAGAATGATCACCAACAAAATGGCGAGAAATCGTACGGCAAGCAATATCTGTGCCTTCACGCCAGTCAGCAGTTGACCACGACACTCTGCAAAGATTATAACGATAAAGAAAACTTTAGAAGATTCGAAGAGCTAAAGAATATTGCATCACAATATTTTATGTTGGTTAATCACTACACTTTAAAAAACAAAATCTCCTGCCGCGTCTGTCTGTTCGTATGTATGTATGCTCGCGGTAAACTCAAAAACTACTGAACGGATTTTCATGCAACTTTCACCTATCAATAGAGTGATTCTTTAGGAAGGTTTAGGTGTATGATTCCTTAAGGTTCAAAATTCAAAAATTTATTCTGCAAGTAGGCCTCAAGGGCTCTTTTACAAGTCAATACAACATTTATAGTAACATCATATAGTGACATGAAAAATACATAACAACATTTATAAATACAACAGCCAATACCTGGGTAAACATTACATTATAATAATCTTAAAATAAATAATTACTGCAATACAATAGAGATGTATAGTCTCTATGGTTAAAAATACATCAGAGTACTAATACTAATAAGATTTGGAGATGTAAAGTCTCTCCAAGTCAAGTCAAAATGAAATGATTCAAAAGAGGAAAGTTGGTTTTTCTTGCGAGTGTTGATTTTGAGTCCTAAAAACACATTAAATCTGGAGATGTAAAAGGTCCCCAATGTCAGAGTACTAATACTAATAAAATTTGGAGGTGTAAAGTCTCTCCAAGTGTCAAAATAAAATTTATACTCAATAAAGTCGTTTTGTGTAAGCCGTGCCAAGCTGGGACACTAAACTCGCTAAGACGATATCCTAACTAAAATGTTTCGTTTTTCAGCTCAAATGGTCGGCCTGGACGTGCTGCACTCCCAATCTCTCTCCGGCGACCAGTTGGACACGATGTCGGACGACGAGTTGGACCGAGTCATCGATTCGGTCAGCGTGTTTTATCGAGTTACTCCGAAACATAAGTTATCGATAGTGAAATCGCTGCAGCGGCTAGGAAATATTGTTGGGATGACTGGTAAGTGATGCTTTATATTTAAAAATAAAAAACCGGTTAAGTGCGAGTTCGTTTTATTCGCACACCGAGGGTAAACCTAAACTACAACTATACATTAGGTGATTGAAACAAACTACTACTACTACTACTATAGTACTAGTATATTACCACAAGCATTTTAAAATTCCTATCCTAAACACAAGTTCCATCGTCAAGTCAAGCGAGTGGGTGTCAAAGTTGTGAAGACCGCGCTCTACCCTCATTCGTGTAAAATAATAGGTAATCACGGTCATATCCCAGCCGATTGAAGTCTAGCAAAATAATGGTTTTACCAAATGTCACTAGAATTTAAAAGTACATTAAAAATATAAATCTATAATTATATCGTTTCAGGGGACGGTGTAAACGACGGTGTCGCGTTAAAACGCGCCGACATCGGCATTGCTATGGGAAACGGCACGGATGTGTGTAAGGAGGCTGCCGATATGATACTAGTCGACGATGACTTTGCTACTATCATGTAAGTGTAGTTACCATCATGTAAGTTACGTTTGAATCATGTTAAACGCGCAGAGGAGGCTGCCGATATGATACTAGTCGACGATGATTTTGGTACTATCATGTAAGTGTAGTTACCATCATGTAAGTTACGTTTGAATCATGTTAAACGCGCAGAGGAGGCTGCCGATATGATACTAGTCGACGATGACTTTGGTACTATCATGTAAGTGTAGTTACCATCATGTAAGTTACGTTTGAATCATGTTAAACGCGCAGAGGAGGCTGCCGATATGATACTAGTCGACGATGACTTTGCTACTATCATGTAAGTGTAGTTACCATCATGTAAGTTACGTTTGAATCATGGTAAACGCGCAGAGGAGGCTGCCGATATGATACTAGTCGACGATGATTTTGCTGAAGGTTCCAGTTCTCGAATTCAATTTTGGAATTTTTCGCTCGCTCGGGTATCAATATTAGCACGAGCGGTTAAACAACTTTGCCCTTTCGTAAAACATTTAACTATTATTTTTCAGCGCGGCGATAGAAGAAGGCAAATGCATCTTCTACAACATCCGTAACTTCGTCCGCTTCCAGCTGTCCACGTCCATCGCCGCGTTATCGCTCATCGCGCTCGCCACGCTCATGAGCATACCCAACCCGCTCAATGCCATGCAGATTCTGTGGATCAACATTATTATGGATGGTGAGTACAAGTCTCCTTGAATTGTAAAACTAAAACTAGTGCTTACGCCAAATCTTGGGATTAGTTGTCAAGCGGACCCCAGGCTCGCATGAGCCGTGGCAAAACTGCCGGGACAACGCGAGGAAGAAGTCTCCTTGAATTGCACAAGTTAAAGGGAGTCCTGAGTTAACGAAATATTCTAAGTTAGAATCTTGAGCGTAGTGAGGACTCAAAAACACGAGATGTAAAATAACTTTGCTCTCGTGTGAAACATACAACTTTTCTCCTCAGTAGTGAGAACATATTGACACATTCACTGCCGGGAACCCACCTGGTGGGCGCTCGTGAACTTTGTTCAGATGCCGGAGAACCCGCTGGGCGGGTTGTTTTGTACGCAGCTATAGACCACCGGTTTCTGCGCCGTTTTTTGTCTGGCAGTGAATGTGTTAAAGGTTTAAAAAATTCAACATCAAGTAAAGTTTGTTTAAATTCATGAATGAAAGGCATCATTATGACGAAAGCTTGTCTCACTCCCTGGAGTGAGGAAAGACGCACTTTCGTCACTATCTGGAGTGAGAAAAGTCGTACTTTCGTCACGCTGGAGTGAGGAAAGTAGCACTTTCGTCACTCTCTGGAGTGATGAAAGTCGTACTTTCGTCACTCTGGAGTGAGTAAAGTTGCACTTTCGTCACACTCTGGAGAGAGGAAAGTCGTACTTTCGTCACTCTCTGGAGTGAGGAAAGTCGCACTTTCGTCACTCAAGGGAGTGAGACAAGCTTTCGTCATAATGATGATGCCTTTCATTCATGAAAGTAGACTTGTTCGAGCTGCTGAGGTGAAAAATAAACAGCAGCTCAGCTCGGAAACTTTCCTAAGAGTAAAACTCTCAGATTACTATACGAAACTAACTTTTCTTCTTCTCAGGTCCCCCAGCGCAGTCCCTCGGCGTAGAACCCGTCGACCACGAAGTGGTTCGTCGCCGACCAAGAGACACGTCACGAAGAATCATTTCTCGAGCTCTCCTCGCTAATGTCTTATTATCGGCTGCTATCATCATCGCTGGGACGCTGTGGGTGTTCAACAGAGAGGTGAGTATTTGCCTAATGTACGGTCACGTCTGGAAATATTTTTTTTTTTAATTTATTGAGAAACAAACAGTCTTAAAATAAACATATGAGCAACTTACTGTGCGTATTTCGTTCTGCTGTTAGAAATGCTAAATAATGCCTTACTGCGACAACTACGTTCATTTCTACGGGGGACACGGAAACCAATTTTATGTAATAAAATTGGTTAAAATTTTATGTAAAAATATTGATACGGACAAAGAGCCAAAAATATGTATACACTACCCTAATATATGGGACATAAGGTCGTGTATACATATTTTTGGCACGTCGATCGTGTCAGTGATTGTACATAAGGATTGGACCCACGATGTTGCAGTGATACAGAATGAAGGGAACTATCGTGCCCTCCTCGGTAATGTTGTCAACTGATATCATAGTTGCTGGGACCCTGTTTGCTGTTCCTGCCGAGGCATATATTTTCTCCAAAAATACGAGGAAATCGGGTAAAATAAACATAATTTAAGCGTCATCCTGCACTTAAATCGAACATTCACATCAAAACCGTCAAAAAAATTTTTTTCTTTAAATTCATTTTCTTCAATATGCTTGGAAATGTTCACCTTATTGTAGCAAAAATAGTACGAGAACTTCTTAATTATGGTCAAAATCAAATTTAAAAAATTCAAACCATTATTATCGTGTTTTGGCGGACGGGAATTTATAACTGTATTTTTTTTTTACTTTTTTAAAACATGTATCTACTAAGAAAAACGCATACAGCCAATTAATATAGCTGCGGGCTCCGTCTACACGACCGGTCGCGATAGAGTCGTGTAAGACCGACGTGTATGGTCGTGCGAACACTGCTTAATAAAATCAAAGACTATAACTTTTATATATTTTTAATTATCTCATGCGTGCAAATACAGCTTATATTGCACAAGTATATTTAATGGTACTGAACGGCAGAATAGTTGAGCCTTTAACCTTTAAAAAATATTAACCTTTATATTATATTTTGTAATAAGTAAATACTTGAATCGGAAAGCAAATAACGATGTTTTGTAATATCCTTTAAACTTAATTAGCATCAGCTATTATAAATTATATCCAATTACTTCCGTTCCCTAAAGTGATTGCAGTATTTTCCAAGATTTCCGTCTGTCATGAGATTACAAGGTTTACTCAATGTCCCGTTAGATGTCGCTGTACCGTACACAAACTAGCTAACGAAATTGTTCACCGGCATATACATGTTTTCAACATAATAATAAGTCGATTAGGATTTGCCTCCTATATCATAAAAATATTTTTGATAACGATATAGCCTTGGTTGGCTGGATTCGTTTATTGTTCGTATCTTAGTAATGGGGTTGGCAACTGTCAAAGGTTTGCATAGATGGCGCCATCATAGCTTGCCCCTGTCCAGTGTTGTTACATCTACCAACTTTTTGGTAGATCTACCTATTTTGCCTGCGTTCTACCTATCTACCTCCCTCTGTCTGAAATGTACCTATTTTTCATAATGGTACAATTGTAAGCAATTCTCAACACATGTGACGGAACATTACTTAATTTCTACCGAATGTAGATTCGATTTAATGAAAAGTTGCCAAAGAAACAGATTATACAAGCAGGTTTATTACCTACAAACAATGGAAATCCTAACTTTTGATTCAATTTCTATTCTATTTATAAATAATTCAAAACATTTTATACACATTTTTAATCATAAAAATTTGAAATTCTATTGAGTGGTAGATCTACCTATTTTTCATTTTAAACTCCACCCATTTCTACCTATTTTTGCACCCTGTTCTACCATTTCGCCAAAATTGTATGTGACAACACTGCCCCTGTCTCTAGTTTTGTTCTATGAGATTTGGCTTAAAGTACTGAAATCCAGGTCACAAAATTCCAAAAAAAAAAACAAGAATTTGACACAATTCTAGGGATTGACAGGGCAAGCTATGATGGCGCCATCTGTTTAATACTTCGACCGGCCAACCCCATTGTATGCATTCTTATTGGTCTTATTACGGAAGGTGGAGATAATTTTTATTTGCGTTATTTGACACATTGTGACTGACGTTTATATAGATGTAACTAACCCAAATCGATTGTCACAGTAAGCGATTATGATTGGATAGCACCTAGACTGAGGTATCGAATTGTGACTTTTAACCTTTAGAAAACGCCACGCCTATCGTACGCGGCGTGTAATCGTGAACCTTGTCGATCGATCGACCGTCATATTTAAGTAAAATAATCACGCTTTTTTCTGTTATGAAACTTTGTTTAAGGACAAATTTGATTACTTACAATCATGGATACACTACAACACTTAATTAATAAAGATAAAACCGTTATGACAACAGTTTGATTATGAAGAAAATAAAATAAAAAATAAAAGTGAGATATGATTTTTCAAAAGTAACCAGACTCCGATGACATTTAATTTGTTATGGATGAAATAAAGAGGGTGACCATAAATGTACTTAACACAAATAAAAATTTTTTGTACAGAAAATAATTAAATTAACGTGAATCTCACAAATAGGTACGAAACAGTTGCTTATAACTTACTGAATACGCAGGCTTGATCCTGGCCACGTCTACTGAATCATCCTGTATATAAATACATACTTATATACATAGAAAACACTCATGACTCAGGAGTAAATAAATGCCCTTACCGGGATTCGAACTCAGAACCTTCCGCTTCGTAGGCAGGGTCACTACCCACTAGGCCAGACCGGTCATCAAAAATGAACCGTGATTACCTTTTATATTATTTTTGAGCTCGACATTTTTATTTCGGTTCATATCCCGGACGATTTAAGTCCAGTGAAACTAACCGTGAATCATTCAAAACTATTAACCCCTTATCTGTGTGTAAGGATACTGTTTAGTTTATATAGATAATTTGTCATTATAATACATTTTTCTAGATTAGAATTGACGACCGGTTTGGCCTAGTGGGTAGTGACCCTGCCTATGAAGCTGATGGTCCCGGGTTCAAATCCTGGTAAGGGCAATTTATTCGTGTGATGAGCATAGATATTTGTTCCTGAGTCATGGGTGTTTTCTATGTATTTAAGTATTTATAAATATTTATATATTATATACATCGTTGTCTAAGTACCCTCAACACAAGCCTTATTAAGCTTACTGTGGGACTTAGTCAATTTGTGTAATAATGTCCTATAATATTTATTATTATTATTTATTATAAGCTAACTATACTATTAAAAGTATTTGTAACGATCGATCGCGTGAAGAGTCACGTGATCGATCCCTCCATCTTAAATATTGAACGAGCATTCGGGAGGTGACATTCGAACGATAACAGTCGATGCAAATTACAAGTGGTTACGTTGATTGTATTATTAGCAGGTCAGTACGTTTTGTTTTGTTAGACCTCGATACAATATAATTGCTTGTCTAAGCGTACTACTGTCGTGTGGTTAGTTAGATTGGAAGAGGTTATATTCATTGTGCCAAATAAATGTATTTTGATCACACCTACCGTTCTTTTAATATTATGGTTAGACCCCTTATATGTGTATGAAAAGGATCCGTGCGTGGGAATTTAAATTTATTTTATTTATTTATTTTTATTTTTATTTATTTGGAGATCCAACAGCTGTGACATTAACATAGAAAAATATACCTAGTAGATTTATTGTTTTAAATGTCAAGGTCACTTTTTCAATGATCAAATTTGACAGGCCGCTTACGAGGCGTTAATGAAAATGTTGTCAAAAACTTCCTTTTTTCTTGTCTCCAGATGTCAGACAACAAGATAACCCCCCGTGACACGACGATGACCTTCACCTGCTTCGTCCTATTCGACATGTTCAACGCGCTCTCCTGCCGCTCGCAAACCAAGTCCGTGTTCCAAGTGGGGCTGCTCTCCAACAAGATGTTCCTGGCGGCCGTCTCGCTCAGCCTGCTGGGGCAGGCGCTGGTGGTGTACTGCGCGCCGCTGCAGCGCGTGTTCCTCACCGAGTCGCTCACTGGACACGGTGAGAGGGTTGCTTTTGTTACTTCTCCGACGTTTCGATCCAGGTTACAAGGCCGTGGTCGCGGATAATTCGTGTAAAAATACTGGACACGGTGAGAGGGTTGCTTTTGTTACTTCTCCGACGTTTCGATCCAGGTTACAAGGCCGTGGTCGCGGATAATTCGTGTAAAAATACTGGACACGGTGAGAGGGTTGCTTTTGTTACTTCTCCGACGTTTCGATCCAGGTTACAAGGCCGTGGTCGCGGATAATTCGTGTAAAAATACTGGACACGGTGAGAGGGTTGCTTTTGTTACTTCTCCGACGTTTCGATCCAGGTTACAAGGCCGTGGTCGCGGATAATTCGTGTAAAAATACTGGACATGGTGAGAGGGTTGCTTTTGTTACTTCTCCGACGTTTCGATCCAGGTTACAAGGCCGTGGTCGCGGATAATTCGTGTAAAAATACTGGACACGGTGAGAGGGTTGCTTTTGTTACTTCTCCGACGTTTCGATCCAGGTTACAAGGCCGTGGTCGCGGATAATTCGTGTAAAAATACTGGACACGGTGAGAGGGTTGCTTTTGTTACTTCTCCGACGTTTCGATCCAGGTTACAAGGCCGTGGTCGCGGATAATTCGTGTAAAAATACTGGACACGGTGAGAGGGTTGCTTTTGTTACTTCTCCGACGTTTCGATCCAGGTTACAAGGCCGTGGTCGCGGATAACTCGTGTAAAAATACACACATACTTGTTTTGCATGTTTTTGTTCTACCTGACACACACCACTTTTATTATGTTAGATTGTTTTTCTACTACTTACTAGCGCGGCACCATTATTTATGTATTTACTTTTATCGCTCACTAATTTCATTTGTAATGGATTGTTGTTTTTTCTCATATAAGTGAATAATTGTTATTCTTTTGAGAAATAAATCTTTAAACGGACATACAGAGGTAAGGTCTTCGCACAATATCCTCTTAAGAACCAGCCATAGAAATGAAAAATCCAAAATTTGCCACTGGAATTTGAACCTATAGTGCACGGAATACAGTAGATTTTATTTTGTTTGAAAATTGCACGAAACAAAACAAATGCAACTCTGTCCTAATTGAATATGATTTAAATTTCATCGAACTGAATAAGTCCTATAGGCCTTACGAGGTTATATCAATTCCACACCAACTCAACTCCAACCCGACCCGGACCCGGGTATGTCCTTAAACTACGTCCAAAAGAGAGGTATGGGCATTGTGAATGTCATCTCGCTTTGTGTGGTAGGGCACAGCACAGCAGTCATTCCAGATCTAGAGCAGAGCCCAACTGGGGAAGTACCTCCACCTTACAGAAAACCGCAGCCAAATAACACTAGACCCTACTCATAGTGTTGTGTTCCTGCCGGTGAGTAAGGTTGCCAGAGCTCAACGAGGGGGGTGGGGTTAGGGTCGGCAACGCGCATGTAACTCCTCTGGAGTTGCAGGCGTACATAGGCTACGGAGACTGCTTACCATCAGGCAGGCCGTATGCTTGTTTGCCACCGACGTAGTATAAAAAAAAACTCACTTTTGGTTCAGCTTAGTGTACGACGAGTCGACGACGCGTAAACTATCGAACGGTTACGTAAATTTTGAACATTGTACTGTACGACATACAAAATAAGGCTTTAATTTCAATATTTAATTTTGAGTCGAATGGCTGTCGAGTTGTAAGTGTTGAAGACCTTTACCTGAGCCAAGAACCTCACCAAATATCACCAAGGGGGAGGGGGAAGTCAAAAATTACCTGGAAAAACCTCGCGTGATTTGTGCACAAGCCCTTAAAGATGATAAAATGCTTTGTTAAATTCAAGTTTCTGACCTCGAAGGCTCAACAGGTTACTCAAATACTTAAAAAACCATGACATTTTCCATGAAATGTCGCAAAAAATGGGTTTCACGCCACTGTTCCGAAATGTGGAAATAGATGGTCTAAAACCAAGCTGGAAAGTAGGTAATAGCTGTAGCACCTGAACCACCACTACTACAATGTTTCATTGTTATCATCATCTGTCATTGGTGATGGTAAAAGGTCCTTTTTCGGCGCAAGTTTATCCTTCAAAAATAAAATTAGATTATTTATAGGACCAATTACTTGTTTTAGAAAAAGAAACTTCAAAATCATTCAGTTCACGCTTAAGGCGTTTTTACTTTCGTAGCTGTTTGTGGTTTTTTTTAGCAAAAACGCTTTTGAGTTTAGAGTCGGTTTGAAGCAAACAACAGAAAAACTCCTCTTAAAAGTGATAAAAAAAGTAAAAAAGGCGGGATCGGAAAATAATCACTGAATTGGATAGTGTAAATTTAAGCGGTTTTCCGGCCCCTCCTACAATGTACTATATCAACTCAAATCTTGGAACTCAAAATTAGTATTTGCAGCAAAAACCAACTAAGATATCTCGTTGCACAAATTACTATTTTATTTACCCAAATTAAACATAATCCTTTTCTTTTCAGATATCATCTTCCTAGTATGCTTAACTTCGAGCGTATTTATCGTGAGCGAAATAAAGAAATTAGTGGAGCGTTCGCTCAAGAAGCGTTCTTTTGGCAAGTTCCCGACCAAGTCGCACGACGCGCTGGACTTCGTATGACAGGTACTATCTGCCCCAGTCTCCCCCATCCGCTTTACATATCAGTCATTAGGCGATATTTATTGTAAGTACACTACATTTTGCGCAAATATCCACTATACTTCTGTTTTATTCTATTCTAGGAGGAGCGGAAGGAGCAGTAAGTCACAGTGCACTCAAAGAGACGTGTTGTGAAACGGACAGTATACAATACTTATGTCCATCATCTTCAGTGCACCTCCGAGAATCTTCAACAAACGATTTTAGAGTTTCAAACGTTGTTCTATCTGATAGTGATAATTTTGTGCAACTCGGAGACTCTTCAACAGGCGTGCAGCACACAGTTTCTAGCGACCCCGCGCATCGCATAGATTCAGATGTGTCTCAATCTCATGATAATTTCTTGCGCCTCAGAGACTCTTGGTCAGGTGAGGACCCCTTACTTAGAGATTCAAACGTGTTTCTGTCTCATAGTGATAATTTCGTGCACCTCCGAGACTCTTCATCAAGTGATCCGGTCCAACTTAGAGTGTCCGACGTGTTTTTATCGCGTAGTGACAATGAGTATGCTAAAGATTTGTATAGAGCGGTCGAAAGGGATGATGGTGAATGTTTTAGCAGCTGGCTTGGTGAACCGTTGGATGGTGAGAGTAAGGTTCAGATTGGTTAAATTGTACTCGTGTAAAAGTATGGTTAGTGAATCTAGATACAGCAGTGCTTGATAAACCACGTCACTTTGGCCATAGAGAATTTGAAATAGAGGTGGATTGTCTAAAAATTGTAGCCACAGTGAATTTACTGCCATCTTTCTACACATAATTAAATCTTTTATAACGCCATTTGACTTTGATCCTTATTTTTCACTGATATGTGTTAAATTTGTTAAATATCAAATTGTGGCGCCATCTTACCGGGCATCGGCTAAAGGTTGTGGCGCCATCGCTCGAAACGATGCCGCCATACCTTTGGCCTTTGATCTATTAGATGGCGCCACAATTTGATATTTAACAAATTTAACACATATCAGTGAAAAATAAGGATCAAAGTCAAATGGCGTTATAAAAGATTTAATCATGTGTTGAAAGATGGCAGTAAATTTACTGTGGCTACAATTCTTTGACAATCCACCTCTATTTCAAATTCTCTTTGCTTTGGGATAGAGATAAACCGTTTTTAAATTGCGTGCCCCTCCCAACAGCCTAAACTAATATTTATAAACGCAACTATAATGAATTTTGTTTTGTTTCTTTGTGTAACATTATTATTTATTAGTTGTGACCATAGATGCTTTATACTCTGTATCTTTAGGTATTTAAATAAAAGTAAACAAACAATTTGTACATTTTCGGGTAGTTATAATATTTATTGGTTAACCAACCAAATACAAAACCGTCTGGATCTGTCACTGAACGACCTGACTTTAACCTACATTATTGAATGAATAAATTAAAGTTTATTCACGAAAACATATGGTACAGTAAATATCATTAAGTTTACATTAATTTGATCATGTAATGTTTTCAATTACCCTCAACTGGCTTAAAGAGCCATTTGAGGGTAGATTTTGTTTACTTTTATTTAAATACATAAAGATACAGAGTATCGTTCGAGGGGCGTGTAATTGAAAAAATGTCATTAGTGAATCATTACTGTGGAAATCTTCTTACTTTGTAACAAGTAACTATTGTTAACCACACTTTAAAACTAAGAACCAAATGTATGGCATCCTGTGAACACAGCAATAGTTAGAAACAGTCTGCCCATCTAATTATGACTTAATAGAAAATGGTTTAGAAACCTTCTAGTGTATACTATCAAGTCTAATTTGAAATGTTTGATGACAGAAATGAATACTTATTGAAATATTAGTTTGAAAACTAGTTTTCAAGATATCTTACAAATTATTGAGCGGTAAAAATAGTAAAAAATTGTGTTTGTAGAATTTATAAGTTTAGGTAATCGACATTAACTCTCAATGTAAAACGCAACAATTGTAGTTTTAAGGGGCTCCCTGACGCCAATAACTTTCGATCTTAGTTTTCAAATATTTTTTGTAGCTCATCATATTAACAACAACGTCTTTAAGTAATATAATATGTAATATCCCATATTTACTTCATTGTTTACGAGATATTTGGCATCGAAGTTGAACAATTTCCAAAAAACTGGTTTCCTGGCCATAACTTTTGTATTAATAAATTTTATATAAAAATCTCTGACCAATTTTTAGAGACGTCAAAGACGAAGCCAAATATGTCTATTTCGTATATGTAAGATCCTTCATATCAATCGAGTAACGAAAAAAGTAAAAAGTTTTTAGATAATGTTTTTAAAAAAATCATAAAAAAATAAGTATTCATTTCTTTCAAAATCCGGCAGACCAGAATGGACATAAAAGATAAAAAAACCGATAACCCTTTGTCTTATAATTCTGTCTGTAGTGCAAATGGGTGAATCAACTGTTTTTTGTTTTGTTATCCTGTCCCGTTGTCCAAGGGACAACAGTGGCACAGTTTGTTTGAAGAGACGTTGTATGCCGATCTATTAACATGCTTAGTAGGGGGCCCATTATGGACATTGGTTATAACGACCACAAAAACGCAAGTTTAATACATTTAAGTACCATAAAATCAGTATTTCAATGAACTTTTGTCCCCTGGACAACTAATCGTAACCATGGCAACGAGTGACGCTAAAAAGTTGATTCTCCCAAATGTAGGAGTTAGGACTCAAAACTTGTCAAAATTCTATGAAAACCGCGGGGAGCCCTTTATTAATATAGATTGAGTATTAAAAGGTATGTTCGTCCTACTCGCGCTCAAGTTTAGTGAGATAGAAACACAGCTCTCGCTTTGACATATAGGCGTATAGTGACATCGCGAGATTTATGGCCTTGGAAACTAATGATAAAATTATTTGAATGAAATTTAACCCTTTATAAGGCATAAGGATGTCAGAAATTATGCAAAATTGAACCCCATCACTTTGAAATAAAGTTCAAAACATGGAAAATATATTCCCTCTACCTACAACGTAACATACAACTGTAAAACATATTGTGTGAAAATAGTACATTACGATACAAGTGCGAAAAGTAGGAAATTCGAAACGAGTGGCGATAAATTAAAACACGACCGAAGGGAGTGTTTTAAATCGACACGAGTTGCAAATTACCTATTCGCACATGTATCGTACAACGTTTTACAGTACATCCATATGGCCATCCCTTTAAATGTTCGACACAGTAACATAATATGCTACTTCTCGCACTAGTGCTATAAAGTAGCCCCATATGTACTGTAAAGTCTAGTTATTTAGATTGAATAAATTTTGGACGGCAGAGGAATAATATTTAAAAACTATGATGTATGACATTAAACACTTTATTTCGTAACCACAGAAATAGCTAGGCGGGTAAGGTGTTCAAAATGATCTACACACACTTTTATTTCTAACAGTTATGCTCAGATCATTTTGACCAATCTGCTTAGCTACTTCTGCTCCTTGATTGCATGTTGGAATGCTTTTACGAGATCGTTATAGTAATTTGAAAAAGGACCTAGTTGCATGTAAGTAAGGTCCATTTTGGAATGTATGAACACGCCGTAATTTCGCAAAAGAGGTGACATCTAGTTGAAGAAATTAGTAACTTAATATTTTCCTATTCATTTTAATTTATTTTTCTACGGTTTTTGTGAATGCCTCAGTATTTTGTCGAATTTTTTAACTATTATTTATTTATAAGTGTAATTTAATAAATATGTTGTGATTATGATTTTTTTTAAGTAAATGAATTTTAGTTTAATTTTGTACTGATTGCTAGATTATATTCCTCTTATTTTTTTACTGTGGCATGTTTTTAAATAGGGCCATAGAGTAAGTAAGCATAGAGTGCTCGCACTATACATAATTTAAAACTTTTTTTTCTTTGTTTTTTTTTTTTTTATATTTTAGGACATTATTACACAAATTGACTAAGTCCCACAGTAAGCTCAATAAGGCTTGTGTTGAGGGTACTTAGACAACGATATATATAACATATAAATATTTATAAATACTTAAATACATAGAAAACACCCATGACTCAGGAACAGATATCCATGCTCATCACACGAATAAATGCCCTTACCAGGATTTGAACCCGGGACCATCAGCTTCGTAGGCAGGCTCACTACCCACTAGGCCAAACCGGTCGCCATGATTTATAATAAGCTTCAAGCGAGCTTTGCGAAAACTTATTTGTAATAAGATTTATGCTTCTTAAGTTATGACTTTTAAGCTAGTTTTAAACTTATTAATAATAGGTTTTACATATTATGTAAGGAAATTGATGTATGACAAACTGTCTGGCTTAGTGGGTGACCATGCCTATGAAGCCGATGGTCCCGGGTTCAAATCCTGCTAAGGGCATTTATTCGTGTGATAAGCATGGATATCTGTTCCTGAGTCACTCTATTTATTTAAGTATTTATAAATATTTATATATTATATTATATATAAATCGTTGTCTAAGCCCCCACAACACAAGGCTTATTGAGCTTACTGTGGGACTTAGTCAATTTGTGTAATAATGTCCTATTATATTTTTATTTATTTATTATTAACGGAGTGAGCACTCAAAGCTTTCTTATTTCTATATGTTAGAGTCTAACTTTGTTAGGAATTAGAACCAAATCTAAAACTATCGTAGCATTTCTACCTTCTTTAAACAAAACTCATGTAAATAAAGTAACTTATAGAACGGCCTAGCTTGTTCGCACTTTTTTTTCAAAATATTGAAATTATATAGTATTTGTATACGTGTAGGATTTGATTCGTAAACACTAGTTTTAGCTCAGAATAACAAATTATTCAATAAATAAATCTTAATTAGGGTCATTCTACGGAATGATAGTAATGCAATGATATCGTAACTTGCGTTGCTTTCGTGGAATTAACTTCACGTAACATAGTCGATTTGTAGGTATTTTAGATTATTTTTGGTAATTCTTCATATGTTTTCTTATTTTCACAAGTGATATATATGTATTTGTTCTGCACGAGAAAAAGTTATGTTATCTACAAATAATTATAACCAATCTCTTTCTGTGCGAGTGCTTCTTTGAGCATTTTGTGAACATCTCAAGGAGGAAGAGTTAGAATAAATAATATTTATATAGCCGTATAGGGTTTCTTAATATAAGTATTCAAATTAATATTTATTCTTTCCAATCTTTAGGTAAAGTGGAGTTCAATATAAAAGACAAATAATGTAAAAAAAAAGATTGTTTTCATTTCTTCGCAATCTTGCTTTTTTTTTTGGACAACCATGATTTTATTAACAGTTTATATACTTAAACCTTTTATTTATATCAATTGCAACTTAAAATATTAACTTAATTATTAATTTCAATGAAAATAACCTTCTTCTTCTTCTTCCTCGCGTTGTCCCGGCATTTTGCCACGGCTCATGGAAGCCTGGGGTACGCTTGACAACTAATCCCAAGATTTGGCGTAGGCACTAATTTTTACGAAAGCGACTGCCATATGCCCTTCCAAACCAGAGGGCAAACTAGGCCTTGTTGGGATTAGTCCGGTTTCCTCACGATGTTTTCCTTCACCGAAAAGCGACTGGTAAATATCAAATGATATTTTCGTACATAAGTTCCGAAAAACTCATTGGTACGAGCCGGGGTTTGAACCCGCGACCTCCGGATTGCAAGTCGCACGCTCTTACCGCTAGGCCACCAGCGCTTCAATGAAAATAACCATTGTAAATATTTTAGGTTATACGTCAAATGCTAACAAAATCTGTCATATTTGTTTACATTATTTGTCTTTTCTACTGAACATTAGGAACTGGGGGCCTACCGCGAAAATCGAAATTCGCAAATTGCGGGGATCTTTCTCTTTTACTCTCACTAGACGTAATTATAGTGACAGAGAAAAATGCCCGCAATTGACGAACTTCGATTTTCGCGGTTATAGCTCTGAACTTATAAATCATTTAACAAAAGCTAAAGTGGTGCAATAGAAGAAAAAAAATCAGTTTAAACTTTGCAATAGAAGAAAGTGAGGAGTGTCGTTATTAACCTTTTGACCACCACAGACGGCTGTGGACATCATCGGAAAGTCACATCTGACAACTTCGCCAATGCAATAGGGACTTACGCGGGACTCCGCAAAGTTCAATTTCGCTTAAACCACGTTCACGTGGCGTCCGGGGCAGGGCATGTTACTTCGCCGCCTGGCGTTCAAAACGTTAACGTCATATTTTCAAAAATTGGCATTCATGATGACATTGTTATACTTTGCCATTGCAAATGCCATGCCATTAGTCTGGTCTGACTCTGTTTTTATATAAAATATTGTTTCTTTCTGACAAATACTGTGCGATAGAGGCGCATGGTTTACAGTAATAAATGAATATGAATTTCAGCTTTTTTGAATGATCTAAATAAATAAATGTACCATTCCGAAGGGTGAAATGAAAAATAGATGAACTCACAAGCTTAATACATACAGCAGTTTCTGATATTGTATTAAGCTTGTGTGACTTTGTCGGTTTTTTATCAGTGAAATAATTTACTTTGTTCCTAACTTATCGGACTTACAAAATGCCACTGAGAACGAACGCGCTGCAATATGGGTGTGAGACGAGGAGTGTCACTATGGACATCACGCGGTGGATCCAAGTGTTTGTTATCCGGTGCCTTCCACAGATTCTCCGGATATACTGGCCTATTAGATACCTGCCGCGAAACCCCGATCGGTCACCAGACCACGCGCCGCAAGTGGACCTGGATCGGTCACACTCTTAGAAGGGATCCCAGGCAAGCCCTAGAATGGATCCCGCAAAACAAGAGAGGCCGTCTCAAGCAATCCTGACGGCGCTCGGTGGCATCCCAGTTAACGGCAATAGGGTTGTTTCCAATTTTTTGAAACGCTTGTATTACGTTCTATATTAACTAAAAGTTGCCCTAAAATTCAACTTTTATACTAAAAACGGCTTTAAATATGTTAAAACAAAATATATTTTGACAGATGCTTTCGCGCCCAAAACGCTCTTTGAAAATTGTGTGACGTCACAGTTTACGGTTTGACACATAACTACATACGCACGTAGAAGATACGAACTGTCAACTGACATTTGTCATTTGTTGTTTATCGCCTAACTGTCAACAGTGTCAATCCGAGAGTTGTGACGTAATCAGAATCTTCAATGACGTTTCGAGTTTGGTCACGTGACGTGTTCCAAAAGATATTTTAAATTCAATATTTACAAAAATATGGTCATTACAGGACCCCTAAAAGTAGTTTAACATGTTATAATCCAAAAGAATTTATTGGGATACAATTCAGCCTTAGATTTGTAGATGGAAACAACCCTATTGAGAGGCGCACAGACAGAGGAATCAAGCAAGTCATTATTACAAAATGTATGTCAGTTTTGTTACAATTGTCAGTTTAGTAACGGAACATGCGTCTCTATTTCACATTTGACCTATTATTGTACATTATAATGACCTCAACGACCAGCATTAAATTTAATATAATGAAAAATGAAAATGAAAAAAATATTTATTTCCTTATAAAGTAAAGGTTTACAATTTGACATAAGTGGTTGGAGCTTCCTTTTAGGTGAATGAACCTGTATCAGGATGCCCCGCTCCTCCATAACTTACAGTCTTTTTACTTAGTAGTAGGGAAATATTCCATAAGTACATGAAAGATTTATAACTATATTTATTATATATATATATATATATGCAATTTGATTTGATATAATGGTCATTGGAATGTCAGAAAATACCATTTAGATATTAAAAATAAAAATCTGATATTTATAATATTAAGTCAGTTAAGGTTTTTGTTAAATGTTTGCTACAGTTAAGTTCCGTATTTTAAAGCTTAAGGGGAGTCCAGGAAACTTGCCCAGGGTATACTTGAACTTTTTTGATAAAAAATTCTGACGATTTAAGAATTTCCTATTTTGAAGTCGGTTAAATACAAAATCAAAATGTTTATTTTATCAGTTCTTATCCCGTACTGTATTTTTCACAGAGCTTGGATACGGTGAAAGCTGTCATCTTGTAAAAACGTAAAATATTGAAAATATGCATTGAGATGATAGCCGCCACCATACCCAAGCTATGTGAAACATTACTTTAACGATACGTATTAAATAAATAAATAAATAAACAAATAAATAAATATTATAGGACATTATTACACAAATTGACTATATATTTGATATTTGGGCATTACATACGCCAAATTTAAAAAAAATGCTTTTATAATTTGGTTCAAATCTCCGACTAGGGCAAGTCTCCCGGGTTCCACGTACGGTCACGTCTGAAAATATCGATACGAAAAAAGTGCCAAAAATATGTATACACGACTTTATTGCCCATATATTAAGGTAGTGTATACATATTTTTGACGATATTTTCAGACGTGACTGTAAATTATTTAATAAATATTAGTAATTGTTATAATTGTCTAGAAAGTGCTTAAAGTACTATTTTGATTCCATGTTAGAACTCCTATGAGTTCTGCCTCTATAGGCAAATGTTTAAAAACTATATCGTCTTATGTGTTCTGTCCTTATTTATCTTTATAGTGCGGGTAAGGGACAGTTTTTGTTATTGGCTGTATGTAATTTGCTTTTTTTTTGGATTGTAGACCATTATTGTCTGTTGGAAGTAGACTATGTTATGAATAAAAATTTGAACTTTAGAAGCCTAAAATTTACGCAGAGATTGATATCTATTGTCAAATAACTAATGTATTTCAAAACTGGCAGGTACTGTCAAAGTCCTACAGATGGCCAATATGGCTACTTACTCCGTTGGCTCAGTGACCCAAAATGAGACTTTGCAACTTTTCGCCAATTGGGTACTTGACACATGTTGAATATTATAACAAAATTTTGTTAAATGGATAGAAAATGAGCCATCCATTATAAAAAAAGTGTAATTCAAAAATTATATTGAGATTATAAAAAAAATACAAGGCTCTAAAGTCTAAAAAAGTTTTTTTGTCGTAGACTTATATGATGTGACGTCACATCACATTATCATTTTGTTAGAGGCGTTTCAATCGTTGAGTGCGGGCGTCAGACTTTAACTCTCATTTCTGATCTTTGTGTTGCTTAAATGCCATGAGTCCCATATAGACATTTGATCTTCAGGAAAATCAAGATCGTTTGACATTATTTACAAAAAACTGTCAAGTAGCCAATTGTAGACTCGAAGTTCGCGCAGCTCCGCCTCCACCATGTCGCTCCAGCGATACCCGGGGCGTCCGATAGGACGTGCCCTGCTAGGCGACCCAGGTACGCTCTTTTCACCCTTGTTGCCCAACCAAAATTAGAATATATATCAAGTCGACCTAGTCCTATAGTAAGCTCAATAATAAAAAGGCCATTTAATATGATTATATCTACTTTGTTGTAGAAAAGTGGGTCATAGTTGACTTCCAACAACAATTTATATAGTGAGAATGAATACCATTGAATGAATGAAATCCTGTGAATATCATTCAATCAGTCATATCAACGTGAGCTTTTCACCAAATTCTAAATACATGGTTATATTTTAGATTAATAATGTAAAACAGTAGCAAAAAGCAGATTATTTTCTAAATAAGACTTTACGTAGTAAAGCATCTTTTGCGTAAGGCTTTGCTTTTGTATTCTATGCCGCAAAATACTTACCCCCTTATTCATAAACGTGTACTAAAGTTACGATGCCGCTAATAATCGTTTGTCCCTTTCCATCACACCAATACGTCGGAAAGGGACAAACGATTATTAGCGGCATCGTAACTTTAGTACACGTTTATGAATAAGGGGGTCAGTATTTTTATTTACGCAAATGTGGCTACGTATCTTTGAGATATGAGAGAAAGAGATAGAAAAGTATTAAATATTGAATAATGTGAATTTCATCACTGGCTCTCATTTAGGGCGTAAATTTAGTCGCCTAAAATTACTCCCATAGAAAATGTCAACGAAAGACCAGACTTATTTTTTTCATGATTTCGGGGTTGGTCTTATAGTAAAAGTTGCTCAGTATGACCTATATATTCACATCGTAAATTATAGGTGACTAAATTTACACCCTGTTATACATACTTTCTGAGAGATGTTTGATAAAATCGATAATATTGACCTGTCTAATTTTTCCTGAGTAATTTTGTTATTGTTAACTTTCCCTAAGAGTGCACCATTGAAGAATTTTTTCAATTACTTTTGACAGGTTATATTTACAGGTTCAAAGAGTATATATGTCACCAATTAATTATAAAACTGTTCAAATGTATTTCAGTATTTATTTTTGAAAATGAGTATATGTGCCATTTTCAACCAAAAGGGTATTTATTGTCGGTTAAAGCGCTATTTCCATATAACTTCAATTCAACCTTATCAACAACCGACAATGGTACCTTTTGGTTGAAAACGTCACATCTGATTGTCTTCTGATCTTTAAACGACAATAATATGTTATCTCTATATTGTATAAACGCAAAAGTTTATAGACAATATAGACTAAGAGCTGGTCCTGAAAAATGTCCATGATAATGAGAGCAAAACGAAACCGCTCGAGTACTATTGCTATAGCGCGATCTGAGAATCTTGCAGCTGTGCATCGGCGGAGGCTGGAGTTGCAAGGCAACAAAGGTGCTTTTAAACCTAGCCGTCTATCTTTGGTGGCATATTTACTCGTCTATATGGTGCTCGCGTGTATGTTTTCATTTAAGTACTTTATATAAGTAAGATATATCTATAAACGCTTTTGCTTATGAGTGGCGGGATGTGAATCTTTATAAACTTAGCTTTTCGTCCTATACCCTTGCTTAAATGAACAGTTTATCCACCATTCTCAAACACCACTTTATACACAAGCACGCAAATAAAATGGCGCCTAAACGTCAGTAGAAGGACAAACGCGGGTTGTTTGTATCAAACTATTATTTCTAAGTAGGCATTTTCAATAGCTACGTATCAATGTGATGAGTCATATCTCCTGGACGGTTAAGTATATTAGATAAATAAATCGTCAGGTGAGAACCAAAACGCACTAATTGCATAGAAATAATTAAACAAGAATAAACCTTGTTTTGTTACTAGTACGGTTCGTGGCTCTGTATTTGTGGCAGTAATTACCGAGTTTTGGTTGTCATCTGATGAAACATAGTTGGCATTTAATCTTTCACTCTTCGATCAATACTAAATGTGAGAAAACGGAACCGCTTTTAAAGTTTTTAATAATTTCAACGTCGTATTTTACCTAAAATAATAAGGACAGTGCCTCTGAGGCACTTTAATAGATCCGAATTAAATGAAGAAAGCCCCCATATAATGGCTCCGTAACGCGATACGGACAAAAAGTGGCCGTGATACGCTTTCAATACAATAAGTTCAGTTCTATAGTGCGATATGAAAGTAGACTAAAATGTTATTTTACGTCAAAAATGTGACAGTTACGAAGAAAGTGGCGCCCTCATTTATTTTCTACTATTTTTTGTCGCACTGGGACTTTAATTTGCACTGCAAGGAAACAAGCATATTTCATGTCATGTTACCAGTTATTACTTACCTATTATACACATCTATTAAAGTTATTTTATCTTTCGAAGTTATAATACGTATAGTGAAAATGTAAATTATATCACTTGGTTCGGCCTATAGAAATTTCTTAAGTGACCTTTAAATAAAACCCAGCTTAGATTAGTAATGTATTAGTATTTGTTGGTCGGCATCTAATTTGGTCGTTTATTATTATAGTAATTTTGATATATACGCGATTTAGAATATCAAAGGTCTAAAAGTTACCAACACTTGTCAAGCATTTGCCATATTAGGATTTTATGTTAATACCTTTAAAAAACAACGCGTTTTTTTACAAGCTTTTATTTACTTTCACCTGACCGTTGTCTGTTTGTAATCAAATCTTGCAAGTTAAATTTGATCCACTTCCCGGTTTCCGATTGAGCTGAAAATTTGCATACATATGTAAGTCGGGTGACAATGCAATATTATGGTACCATCGAGCTGATCTGATGATGGAGACAAGAGGTGGACATAGGAACTCTGTGATGAAACAACGCAACCTAATTGTGTTTGGGGTTTTTAGAATTTGCTCGATGAGGAATAGTTGCCTGTGGAAAGAAAAGTACAGTCAGCGATAAAAGCTTGTCCCAAAAATGAAATTTTTGCCAAAAACTTATTAGAAAATCACACCGCTGGCCAGTTATTTTTGTTTAATTTAATCTACACTAAAACTGTTAAACACCAAATTGCTACAAGTATATAAATAGTGAAATTTTATGTAGGTTACCGTAAAGCCGCTCCATATAATTTTTGAACTACCCTCGTTTGAACGAAACAAACATGAATATATGTGTAATAATATCATTTTGCTGTATTATTTTCCCATAATTGTTATTTGAATTAGGTATTATATAACTTTCAATGGTAAATAAAAATGAGTGAACCATCAAGAATTCAAATTATATTACACTATGCTCATAAATATCGTAACACGTCAATATGTGCATTCGAGTGCATGTTCAGGTATTTTTGAGCAGCTAAGCCGCTCCGAAATATCTGACAGAGTCAAACCAAGATCAGTTGGCAGCGATTTTGACAATCCAGAGGGTACTAGTGTTATTTTAAACGTCAATTTCATAGAAGTTTGACGTTTAAAATAACACTAGTACCCAATTCATGACGTTTACTTAACACTTGCACAAGCTGGGCTATCACAATTACTGCCAACTTAGCTTGGACTGACTCTAGAAGGTCTGCCCATACTACAAATAAATGTGAGATATACAAACTTTTACTTTGGGACCAATCCCGAAGTCGAGAAGTAATTGCAGTCCCATATTAACCAAAAATGATTATAGGTTTGGTCCTGGAGCAATAGTTATTTGTGCAACAAGAGAGATAAGTTGGTTTTTCATGCGAGTGTTCATTTTAGATAGTGTCCCTCGCTACGCTCAAGATTCTGACTTAGAATCTTTCGCTTACTCGGGACTCAAAAACACGAGATATAAAATAACTTTGCTCTCGTGTGACACATACAACTTTACACCTCAGTAGTGAGAACATATTTAAAGGTTAAAAAATTCAACATCAAGTAAAGTTAACCACATTTATTTACATTCATGAATGAAAGGCATCATCATTATGACGAAAGCTTCTAGAAATATTCATGTATTAATGGCCTTCAATAATTTTTTTTTTACTACTAATCTGCCAATCTGCAGTACAGTTTGTTGGCAGAAAAAACTAAATCTACCCTCCATCAACTAGTAGGTATTGTAAATGTTAATAACTATTTATTAATATTTACAATACCTACTTTTAATTTTAATTAAAAAGCTACTTTGTCTTACTCCCTAGAGTCACGAAAATCGCACTGTCCTCACTCCCTGGACTGACAAAAGTAGGCTTGTTCGAGCTGCTGAGGTGAAAAAGTTCTTTAATATCAACTACTTATTTACATATAAGTACACTTTAATCACACGATGTAATAGTCAAGATAACCCTACTTATTTCGTTCGCTTGTTAATGTTTAATAAATTATAAAAAATAGGGATTGACTCTCTGTAGATATTAAGATACTTTTAGAGGCATCTGAAGCTCTTGTAATGTAGAAAGTTGCAAAATTATTGGTATGAATAAAACAAGTATAAGAAGTCTGTTTATTATTTTTATATTTTTGGTATCCCTGTACAATGGGCACTAAGGCACAACATATATGGTACGAAGGCAATATCGTAGAGGTAAAGAAGTGATCAAGATAAAGTAATAACCAATATCTGCTCTGAGACATTGTGAGAAAAATTTAGATTACTCGACTTCTGTGAACATTTTTGGCGTTAACCTTTTCGGTGCCATTGACTTGATATAAAGTCAGGACATTTCGTGCCCCACACGCCACGACTTCATATCAAGTCGTGGTTTTGGTCAGGTTTGTATACGTGCAATTTATGACGTGGCGTTGAAGACACTTGGGTACGGCGGTGGCGGCGAAAAGTTTAACCGGGTTAAGAACAAGCTAATCTGAGATCGACTTCATTGCAGTCCTTATTTGACCACGGCTATCATCGAGCAACCACTTTGACATAGTCAACCAGCCGCTCTGGTTGCCATACGACCACGTCGTTTCAAAACCGGAGAGCCGCTTTCGAGGCCTGGTTAACAAATTATATGAATTATTTTTATTGGAATGTTTGGCGTCGCTTAATAAATATACATGGCACGTGGATAATACCCTAGAGGCACAAAAGGATGAGATCGAGAAAAAGGAAGGTCGTGATTATGAATATAATTTCTGTAACCTTTTAAAGAGTCCACACAAGCTCTGCCGAATTTCACCTTCCCATACAAACAGACTTTCGTTCTCATTTTAATACAGCGCTTTTTTTTATATACTACGTCGGTGGCAAACAATCATACGGCCCGCCTGATGGTAAGCAGTCTTCGCAGCCTATGTACGCCTGCAACTCCAGTGGAGTTACATACGCGTTGCCGACCCTAAACCGCCCCCCCTAGTTGGGCTCTGGCAACCTTACTCACCGGCAGGAACACAACACTATGAGTAGGGTCTAGCTAGTGTTATTTGGCTGCTGTTTTCTGTAAGGTGGAGGTACTTTAACGTTAACTGGAATGACATCCACTGGCTGTGCCCTACCACACAAAGCGAGATGACATTCACAATGCCCATACCTCTCTAGCGTGTTGGATTTTAATGAAACTTTGCAAATACAATGACATGAGGTATATCTATGCCTGTAATTAAGAATAAGAATAAGAATAATATTTATTTCAAGAATTTGGCATTACAAGACCAGCAGTACATTGATCCCCACACTAGGCTCAGCCTGTCACGTGGGAATCTCAGAGAAGTATCGAAATAAAGAAATTAGCTAATAAAACAAACGAAATGGAGTAAACAAGTTTCGTATGCAAAACTTAAATTCGCTGTATTTTTTTACAATGATATCTGAAGCTACATAAACTAATTACAGGCATAGATATACCTTATCCTACTGTAAGTACAAAGTATCAGACCAATCTAGCTAGTCGTTTTAAAATGAGAACGTAACTACGTATGTATGGAGAACCGAGCTTGCTGCGGATACCTCATTTGCCTGGTATACCTATCTACTTACTAGAAATAGGTAGGTACAATGAGAAGGAGAACTCCGTTCTCTTGGTCCTTACTTCACAACATGCTGTAGTCTTCTCTTGACCATATAGGTAAGATATATAATGATATAATCACAGGGCAACCACTTTGACATAGTCAACTAACAGCTCTGGTTGCTGCCACGTCGCTTTCCACGCGTCCACGTCGTTCCAAAACCGAAGAGCAGCCTTGGAAGCCTGGTTCTTCCAGGGTTTCTCATGGCTGTTCTGTGATAAGGAACTATCAGGGAATTCTGTGTGTCCACCTGCAGCCAAGCCGAGGGTTATGTAGAACTGTAAAAAGTGTTTAGTTATAGGTAAACAAACGTGACACAAATTCAAGTCACGTCAAGGCTAAATTTGATTCAGTGACTAGTTTTTGCGGCTATCCATACCTAACCCCGCCGCGGGAGTCATTGTCTAAAGATCGCATACCTAATTGAACATATGCGGTATCTGTGCAGTTAAGTATGGGATCTTTAGAAGGCTCACAACTTTATTTATTAAGTTTCTCGAAATAAAGTTACTCTTAACCGAATCATGTGGGGTGATACATACTTGCTTTCAAATAACACAAATAAAATGATATACCTAATAAACAATTTCAAATTCATAATTAGACACGTAATAGCAAAGAGAATTTGAAATAGCGGTGGATTGTCAAAGAAAACTTTGTATCCACAGTAAATTTACTGTCATCTTTCGACACATGATTAAACTTTTAGAACGCCATTTGACTATGATCCTTATTCTTTCAATGATATGTGTTATATTTGGTAAATATCAAAAAGTGGCGACAACGAGTTCCTATAATTGGCTTCCTGTATCTACTATATATAATAATAATAATGTTAATGTCACAGCTGTTGGGTCTCCAAATAAATAAAATAAAAACTTACTGGGCATAATCCAAAGGTTGTGGCGCCATCGCTCGAAACGATGCCGCTGTACCTTTTGCCTTTGATCTACTAAAAGTTTTAATCATGTGTCGAAAGATGGCAGTAAATTTACCGTGGCTACAAAGTTTTCTTTGACAATCCACCTCTATTGGTAGTGCGCGTTGGAGGGTCTGCCATCTTGTGGCCTGAATCGGAATCATAAACATGCACATTATTTACACGTCACGTGTTTTCTTGTGCATTGTAGGTTCTGCCATCTTGTGGGCTACATCGGAACAATAAACATCACATTTACGCCTCGCGCCAAAAATCTGACGGCTCCTGTGCTGCCTCCTACAGTTCATGCACGCTCCCTATTTCAAATTCCCTTTGGTAATAGGCATAACTTACGTGGTCATCGAAAGGTGCCATCCCAGTTAGTTGTACAGCGGAACAAGAGGCCGGTAGTAGCCCCCGCAGCCCGTTAGACGCTGGTTCTATACGACCGTATTCCAGTCCGTCCACAGATAGTATCAGACGCTCTGCAAAAATATGTCTACATTATATTGTGACCAAAGTTTATTCTAGTACAGTCGACACCAATAGTAGCGGATAAAACAACGCGCCTAAAAAAAAACCCTCCTCGCGTCTCGAAAAATAGAGATATACATAACGCTGCGTGTAACGGAACGTAACATTATCATTTTTTCTATTATTTCTGTCATTCTAAGAAGTACAGTCAGCGTCAGTCAATGTGGCCAAATAGTTCGGTACACCATACTAAATACATCGTGTTTTTTGATTTGCTTTCATTTCGAGGGTGCATTCCTGAGCTTAAATTATGTAACTTTCTCAAAGACACCGATATTCTAATTAACTCCATTTCGGAGATAATCAATCATTAATTTTTATTTTATAAGGCCCTTATGAGCGTGTACACTTGCCTTAGGGCCTGTTTACTTATTGATTAGTGTTTAGTGCGAGTTCATACATTTGCTACTAAACGTAAGTACCTACTATCTCAGACGATCGATATTCGAAATGACATTGATATGTCACAGTTTTCAATTGTTTGTTTGAGTTAAACGTAATGCCCGTATTACAACGCTATATGCAACATTTAGTTACTTTTTATAAAAATAAAAATAGTAAAAAAAAACTTTTTTTTTTTTTGGGAAATTAACTATGCCATTTAGTTTCCTTAAACTTACTAACCGATACCCCGAAGTTAACGGAATACAATAAAAACACGGTGTATATGGTGTACCGAACTATTTGGCTATTTTGGTTGCTACAAAGTATTTGACGCTGACTGTACATGCATATTCTAAATTTCAAACTTAAAATCTTTTCTATTGGCATTCCTTTCGCTGGTTTGGATGTTGTCAGTGGAATCCAAAACTTTGATCAAAGGCACATTATAAAATTGGTATTAGTTTGTGGAACCATTTTAAGCTTTTTATAATATAAGTAGTATTAGGGATTGGTAGCTATAATCTGCTACTTCTGATGATGACTGTAGGTATAGTCACGGACTTTAATTGTTGTCTTTAGTCTAGTACCATTTCATACCATTAGGATTGAGAACCAAATTAATTTTCAAAATCCAACACGCTAGAGAGGTATGGGAATTGTGAATGTCATCTCGTTTTGTGTGGTAGGGCACAGCGCAGCTGATGTCAGCTCAGATCTAGAGCACAGCCCAACAGGGGAAGTACGTCCACGTTACAGAAAACCGCAGCCAAATAACACTAGACCCTACTCATAGTGTTGTGTTCCTGCCGGTGAGTAAGGTTGCCAGAGCTCAATGAGGGGGGGGTTTAGGGTCGGCAACGCGCATGTAACTCCTCTGGTGTTGCAGGCGTACATAGGCTACGGAGACTGCTTACCATCAGGCGGGCCGTATGCTTGTTTGCCACCGACGTAGTATTTGAAAAAAAAACTTGAACCCTAAATGGATCTCTGGAAATCTGTGACCGTACCTAGTAAAGTAAGTAAAAATACAAAAACAAATTTATTAGAACATATTGATTATATTGCTATTAGTGCAATAAATTAATATGAATATAAAATTAGCAATTACTTTTTAATTTTATATACTTATTACTAAAAAACCGGACAAGTGAGAGTCGGACTCGCCCACCGAGGGTTCCGTACTTTTTTCTATTTGTTGTTATAGCAACAGAAATATATCATCTGTGAAAATTCCACTGTCTATCACGGTTCATGAGATACAGACGGACGGACCGCGGAGTCTTACTAATAGGATCCCGTTTTACCCTTTAGGAACGGAACCCTGTAAATTACGGGGGGGGGGGGGTTTACGCACCTGGCGTCCATTTGACAGAATAATCGTGAAAACCGTCACCCCAGAAGGTATATGAGTTCTTCTTGACAAGCAATGTGTCGTAGCAAGAGGTATCAATGACCGGCCCGCTGTATATCACCTGTAAAATATCATTTTCTTAATTTTTTTGTAGAAAAAAAACTGCTAGGACCTTTAAGTTTAAACCCCTACTGGCTTAGGCTTAGGGGTCCCTTAAGAGGAATTTCTGGTTGCGATTTTTCCATACAAACGCTCTCGACTGTTTCCTCCCTGGATTTTTAACATAGAACAATGATTTTTTCAAATAAGATCAATATCATCAATATCTGAAGCAACTTACAGCGCCTCGAACATCGCAAAAACAGCTCAATTGAATTGGCTGCAAAAAAGGCGCAGTATACAAATATGACAACAAATACCAAAGAATCAAAACAGACCGGCATAGATTATTTCTTCCTCTTGCAGTTTCCAAAATTTCATAATGATTGGTTGCGTTTTGGAGGAGGAAACAGTCCACAGCGAAACGTCGATTTTTAAGTATTGATGATGGAATCCTGTTATCCCTCATCAGGGACAGGGCTCGCAGAAGAATTTTCCATTAGGCGCGATCCTGAGCAGCTACTTCCAGCTCTTTCCAGCCGAGTCCAGTTGAGCTAGACTCCTTCTCAACTGATCGCATCCATGTGGTACGAGGCCATCCTGTACGCGTAGCCAACGTGCCTATCGTTCACGCTCCGTGGCGAACGAAACGCAACTGTCACAGTCGCACTAATAAGGAAGAGTGATAGAGAGAGATAGCTACGATACGCTACGGAGCGTGAACGATTGTAAAGTTGGCTACGCGGCCTGACCGTTTACTGCCAGTCGATTGCCAGCGGAGACACAGCTTGGACAAGATAAAAAATTAAATTTTCTTACTTTATTTCCATAGTTAGTGGATCCGGAATTAAGCTCCTTATTGCCTCTTGAACACGCTATCTTCAGAACTCCCGAGTTCACGCTTCCGAAGACAAACTTCTTCATCAACGGTTCCAGTAAGATCTCTGAAAAAAAAAACTTTTGTTGTCATTTAGGTAAGGTTAGCAAATTATGAACTACACATTACAATTTATAATGTTTAATTATGATTAAGTAACGTCCCAGTCCTTGTGGTGTATTCCCATCTGTGCCCGCGCCACGTGACCACCGCCATACAAGAGGCGAGGACAGATGAGAATGATTTGTATGCAGCGCCTATTCCCATCTATGGCTGGCGGGGACAGATGGAAATACGCCGTCCTTGTTACGGTACCGTCCTGTACCCATACCGAATGTGCCCTTACGCAGCGGCTTACGTGAGCGAATAACTCGCGGTGCGGCGGCCCAACAGCATTCGCGATCACAACGAGATCGCCCACGTAAGACACTTCCATAGGTATCAAAGGATTGAATTCACCCGCGCCGCTTCGCGTTCGCGAGTTATTCGCTCACGTAAGCCGCTGCGTTGAACGGATCTCGACTATTTTTGTTACACCTGTATAAAAATGAAGTCATTGTCAATAGTTGTGACAACAAGGTGTCGTAGCGTCTGACATCTCGATTGTTTTTTTTCGTTTGTCGATGTATGTATATGTACCTATGATTGTCATTTTAAGTTGTCATAAATTTACACTAGTAAAAATTAGTAGTTAAAATTTTTAACTACGACCCTTTCCCTTAATATAGTATACATAACAGAGCCCCTAGTGTAAATTTATTCGATAGCGAAACGTGACATACCTACGCGTTTGCGTTAAGTGTCATTTTGTATGGGATTTTGAGTTTCCAAAACGTCCCGCTTGGCGCGCTGTTTCTAAATCCCATACAAAATGAGACTTAACGCAAACGCGTACGTCACGTTTCGCTATCGAATAAATTTACACTAGGGATACAGTTTTGAATGATTCACGGTCAGTTTCACTAGACTTAAATCGACCGGGATATAAACCATGATTACCTTTTATATTATTTTTTTTAATCTCCCGATATTCCGACGCAGTTACGTGCATCTTAAAAAAAAGTGGAAAAAAGTTCCTAACTTGTTCGTTCTAATAACAATAAGTTCAATCTAATAACATTTCCTATCACGATTTCGTATTTGAAGAAATGTACCTTTTTACGAAGAGTTATTTATTTAACGCTAAAGTTAGTGAGGCGTAACGTGTTGAAAAAGTTACTACAATTGACATAGGTAGAAAGGTTTTTAAAAATACGCGATTTTATTACTCTTAATGCCATTAGAAAACCAGTTTTATTTTTTTTAAATAAGAGTTTAACACGGAGTTTTATTTGTATTTGTATTTGTATTTGTATATAACATGGTATAAGTAGTATTAATAGGGTTGTTTCCATCTACAAATCTTAGGGCTGAATTGTATCCCAATAAATTCTTTTGGATTATAAGAACATGTTAAACTACTTTTAGGGGACCTGTAATGACCATATTTTTGTAAATATTGAATTTAAAATATCTTTTGGCACACGTCACGTGACCAAACTCGAAACGTCACTGAAGATTCTGATGACGTCACAACTCTCGGATTGACACTGTTGACAGTTAGGCGATAAACAACAAATGACAAATGTCAGTTGACAGTTCGTATCTTCTACGAGCGTGTTATGTGTCAAACAGTAAACTTTGACGTCACACAATTTTCTAAGAGCGTTTTGGGCGCGAAAGCATCTGTCAAAATATATTTTGTTAATTTAACATATTTAAAGCCGTTTTTAGCATAAAAGTTGAATTTTAGGGCAACTTTTAGTTAATATAGAACGTAATACAAGCGTTTCAAAAAATTTGAAACAACCCTATTGCGCGGCTTGATATTTTTAAGTATATCAACTGAACGTAATAATATCAGTTGGGCAAGGAGGATCTTTTTCATCATGTTTTAATTTCCAGAATTGCGAGGTAACGTGCTCAGCTGTTCTGTAAGCAAGACTTTGGAATACATGTTCTATGTGCAGGTGCACCCTGCCACTGGTACGAGTATTAACTCTTGCATGGGCTCTACCAATAATTTATTTGGCTGTTAACAAATACTATATCCTTAAACCTGTGAATCCACGGCTCCGGGCGTCCGCCGCTCTTGACGATGGTCCGCCTAGAGTGAGCTAGGAGCGGTCGGGCTGAACTGGAGCGAGGCCAGAAGGGCGCTGAAGACTTATGAAGGCCCTCTGCATATCTGAGATGCCTTAGGAGTTAGGGCAACTAGGAGATCGATTCGATGGCTGCTAATGGTCGTAGGTGCAAGCTCGTTCAACGTGATAAAGATAAATTCGTTTAAACTGTCGATTTGTGTGCTTAAAACCCTCGCTGGAGCCACTACAGCATCAGCTCACCAATGAAGATTATCGGTACCGATCCAGCTGTTCGGCGTGCAGAGACGGGATGAGTTGGCTTTCGATTGATTCGCCTTCTTGGTATTAGATAACTAAATTTCCATCTAAAAACAATTTCCCTACTCGAGGGCGATTGTACATTTGGTAACAACATATCCTAAAAAAAATACCTGGGTACAACCAGTCTCCCTGTGGCAGTTTGGCCCTCACAGTGACGGTTCCGTACGTGAACGCAAAGCCGGGCATGCTTATGATGCGACCGCTCACTATGGGCGGTATGATGCCGCTGCCGTCGTTAGCTTGGACGAAACAAGCGCCTGATGTTTCTGATGTGCAACTGAAAGCATTCATAAACAGCTTATCTCCAGACTCTTCAAAACAAGCGAGGGCCTACCTTTAATGTCAAATTTTATTATCTAGGGGGGACAGCTGCCTCCTGTGCCCCCCCCTGGCGACGCTCTTGGCAGAAAAAAGATTCCAATTAGAGTATAACGGTAGACCTTTGCCTGAAATTAGTCTCGTACCTAATTCCCAACAACACAGCTACTTCCTCCTTTCAATTTTGATTTTCCATAGCTAACCCATTTGGTTGACAAAACCTGGATTATCAAATTAGTTTAGTACCCACTGCTTAAAAACTGATATAAAATAGATTAGATACAGACAGACGGTAACGGTATATCGTATAATATATTGATTGGGCGATGCCAGGCGACTTGAGCATGATGAGTAGTATGAGTACTATCAACAGTGTGACTTAATTAGGATTGGACGTGAAACGTTATTCATGTCAGTTTCTTGAATTAAATGTAGCAAATCGTTTGACAGTGCAAGGCAGTCCGAGGTGTAGGAAGGGCTAAGGTAATGCACTGAATCTAGCGCTTACCTATAAAACGTTTCCTATACCTCCACAACGTCCTAATAGTCCTGATCCCCTTTGTTTTTAAAGCAACTGTGCTGCTGTTATTAAGGTAACTGCGGTGTGGACACACCTTTAAACCAAAGTTGGGAGCAGTTTGCAGGCTGTACTGGTAAGTTATCTATATAAATCCAATGAGTCTAGCGTGCTGTCAGCTAAGAATCTTCATGTCTTACCCTTTATATAAATCCAACGAATCCAGCATGCTATCAGCTGAGAACCCTGGCTGGTTCTGCTGTAGTGATGGGACGATACGCAGGTTCCCATTCTGCACAGAGACTGCAGATCGTTGATATGATACGAAGGGATGCTCCTGGAAAGATATTTACAAATAAACAAAAGAATCTGAGTACGCGTTTAACTTGCTTGCAGCCTCAACATCTTCGGAGAACAGGTTTTGAGTATTGTGATTTAAATAGAATGATTCAACATTCTTCATATTACGTAGTGCAGGGGAGGGTGGGGTACAGCGGAAAACTTTTTTCGTAAAAGCTGATGTAGTTGCGCCATTTTAAATTAAAAAATATAAATACTGATTTACTGCCACGATTCGAAGCCTGGCACACAGGTAGCAAGGTGACGTCAGTGTTTAACGTACAACGTCACTTAAATTGAGTTTAAATTTACTATTTGGGATGGTGCTTCCCGAGAGTGAATGCGCGTTTCTTAGCTGATGAAATAGAATGGGATACTTACAGAATGGTCTACAGGAACATATTGCTGCACTTGCCATACGTCTGTTCTTAATGAATCAAAGTTCTCCTCAAAGATGGTCTGTCCAGCGCAGGCGACGCCTCCTCGTACCCGAGTAAGAGTTGGGGCGCAGTTTGGATTTGTGGGCGTCGTTAGGGCTTCACGCGACTCGTAGTCTTCCAATTCTTAAATACAAAGTGTACAAATTCTTTAATACAGCACAGCATAGCGACTTATGAACGAAGAACATAAAAAAGTATATGCACAGCAGTAGGCGATTACAGGATGATGAAAGTGAAGCTCGATTTTTTTCTCACGTACATAGGTATCTTCGGAGATCAGGGTTTGGATTTTAGTAAAAATTAATAAATAGTTAATGTGGAATGATGTTACGTGGTGTATTTGTAATGGATTTCAGGGGAATCCTTACATATAAAATAAATAAATAAATAAATAAATAAATATTACAGGACATTATTACACAAATTGACTAAGTCCCACAGTAAGCTCAATAAGGCTTGTGTTGAGGGTACTTAGACAACGATATATATAATATATAAATATCTATAAATACTTAAATACATGGAAAACACCCATGACTCAGGAACAAATATCCATGCTCATCACACAAATACATGCCCTTACCAGGATTTGAACCCGGGACCATCAGCTTCGTAGGCAGGGTCACTACCCACTAGGCCAAACCGGTCGTCATATATGTAACCTTACAAAACTGCAATCTATAAGTAATATTGTTGTTACTTATAGATAACCTTAATTATCGACGGTCATGGCCAATGTATATACTACCTACCTACGGCATAGCCATTGACAAAAGTTTCAAATATAAATGCAAAAAATTAAAGAAAGCAAGAGTGAATACGCTGAGAGAGAGAGAGAGACAGAGAAATGGGAATTGTTACGTGATATATGGTAACCGAAGTTTTCTACCTATTCGGACAGATGAACATAAGAAAACTATAACGGTTCCCATCTATTTAGATTAAGGAAGCTTATCAGCAGCAAACGTCAGCTTATCCTTCACATACACAGCACTCCTGACAGATGCGAACGCGTGGTAATTAATGACGTCACCGACCGCCAGCGCGACGTTGGACTATCTGGCAGTTCCACTACCCATCTAGTTGGAGGAGTAAAGGCTACGGAACATTAAAGATGTCGGCAAGTGTACTTACTGGTGACAGTAAACGTCAGCTTATCCTTCACATACGCAGCACTCTTGACAGACGCGAACACGTGGTAGTTGATGACGTCGCCGACCGCCAGCGCGACGTCAGGCTATCTGGCAGTTCCACTACCCATCTAGTTGGAGGAATAAACGCTACGGAACCTTAAAGATGTCGGCAAGTGTACTTACTGGTGACAGTAAACGTCAGCTTATCCTTCATATACGCAGCACTCTTGACAGACGCGAACACGTGGTAGTTGATGACGTCGCCGACCGCCAGCGCGACGTCAGGCTATCTGGCAGTTCCACTACCCATCTAGTTGGAGGAGTAAAGGCTACGGAACATTAAAGATGTCGGCAAGTGTACTTACCGGTGACAGTAAACGTCAGCTTATCCTTCACATACGCAGCACTCTTGACAGACGCGAACACGTGGTAGTTGATGACGTCGCCGACCGCCAGCACGACGTCGGGCAGCTCCACCACCCACCTAATGGGGAAAATATGTGATTATGATTACGTTTAATAAGATTTCCCACATAAAATACCAATTTACACTGGTCCCCACTGATGGTAACTTGTTTTCATATTTTTTTCACGTTTGATTTCATGTTTTCTCGCTTAAGATGCAATTTGGAACTGATCTCTTCAGAATCTTCTTAAGCGGGTTTGAGTATTTTATAAATGAATTCCTGGCCCCTAATTTATACGAAGATGACACCGAACTTAACCTGATAGGTACAAGTAGGTAGAAATAGAGCGCGAACTGGACCGCCGGAGTAGTCTTTTCTCCTTCCTTTTTTGGAGGGTAATGTAAAAGAGATACGGTCTATCTGAGGTAGGGAATGTAAACACTTGAGGTAGATTTCTGATAATATTTAATGATCTTTTTTTCTTCAAAAACGAATGCAGCACTATCGACTAACTCAGATGCTTGCCACTTTCAGAATGAAATCGCCTGCAGATCAGTAGGGCGATAGTTCTGAATTCAAATAATCGTTGCCAGTTATCTATCTCGAGACTATGAAGGTTTCCAACCTTCACAGTAGTCAAGAGTTAATATCGTGGCTAGGGCATTAGATTAGGTGAGTATGATCCAAGAAACGATCGTATGCCAAGCAGCGTCACCTGAGACAACAATGCATACTGTTCCATCAATTTCTATAGTTATTTTCTCTACTATATTTTTGCCTTTTCCCCGTGTGGTGTCCGGCTTAAGAATAGCACCAACCCTAAAAGAACGAGGGTGTCGTAAGAGGCGACTAAGATCACGAAGGAAGCCGTCATCTAACCCTTCGTCACAGGGGAGATAAGCCTCTAAGCATTGGGTTGCAACTTATCTAGGAGAAGGAAAACTCCAAAATCAAACCCGGGACGGAGTCCCCGTTAGGCGTGAGTAGGGTCCAACCTGAAATCTGCGGTAGACTCCTGCAGCCAACCTGGCTCCACACGTATTGGCTTGCCTTTCCGGCCAGTGAGGTCGAGAGGGTGGCGCAGGTGCTGGGCATCCCTGCGTTTTCCTTAACTCCGTCCCAGGCGGTGTAATGTCTCTAGACATTGCACCATAGATCGTCTGAAATAGACGCTGAGGCCAGTAGTATTTTTGCCTTTAATGTTTGATATGTTCTCTGGGAGAACTAGGCGTTACGTATGTGCCTATTTTTAAGATTTTATGTATATGTAATTATATGAAGAATAAGTCCCGCCGAGTTTCTGTGGCCAGTATCTTCTCAGGGCTGTGGTCTACACTACACCACACTACTACCGCAGTACCACCGGTTCTAAGTGTTCGAACCCTTAGAACCGGTGGAGGTTTCTGGTATTCACTTTTATACTACGTCGGTGGCAAACAAGCATACGGCCTGCCTGATGGTAAGCAGTCTCCGTAGCCTATGTACACCTGCAACTCCAGAGGAGTTACATGCGCGTTGCCGACCCTAACCCCACCCCCCTCGTTGAGCTCTGGCAACCTTACTCACCGGCAGGAACACAACACTATGAGTAGGGTCAAGTGTTATTTGGCTGCGGTTTTCTGTAAGGTGGAGGTACTTCCCCAGTTGGGCTCTGCTCTAGATCTGGAATGACATCTGCTGTGCTGTGCCCTACCACACAAGGCGAGATGACATTCACATTGCCCATACCTCTCTTACATTGTAATATGCCTAAACTGAATTAATAAAAACTTTCATTTTCACTACTAACCTCCCATTTTTGGGTGATACCACCTCTCCATGGAGTTCACCCACTTGTGTGGACTCGATTTTTCTGTTGATGTTGCCTTGGAATACGAAGAGGGCTAGATTCGGGGCATCTGAAACATAATTTATGATCACAGCCTAGGCTAGGGCTTGTGCACAAATCACGCGAGGTTTTTTTTTTTCCGGCAATTTCTTACCCCCCTTCCCCTTGGTGATATTTGATGAGGTTCTTGGCGAACCCCCCTTCCACCTCATAACCTCAAGTGTATTTTTTTTAAATATTTTCGTTCCACCAAATTTTAAGATAAATAGTATTGTATAGAGTAAATCTTGTTTAGACTCGCTATTTTGAAGTGCCAAGTGAAGATTTATGCTTAACAAAACCGAGAAAAAGTATGTGGTGGATATTTTTTCTTAGTTTCGTTCACCATAGAAAAATACACGTGAGGTTTTCTTATAAACCAACGTGATCTCTCGTGATTTTTTCGTGACCCCCCTCCCCCCCTATCGAACCTCGCGTGATTTGTGCACAAGCCCCTACCTAAAATAAAGATGAAAATGGTTTGCATCGGTCATCAGTACCCCTAGTGTAAATAAATTCGATTTCCAAACATGACGTACGCGTTTGCGTTTAGTCTCATTTTGTATTGGATTTCGAAAGAGCGCGCCAAGCGGGACGTTTTGGAAACTCAAAATCCTATACAAAATGAGACTTAACGCAAACGCGTTCGTTACGTTATGATGTCGATCAAAGTTACACTAGGGGTACAGGTATTTGTACTCTTGGACTGTAGTAAAAACCGAACGTAGTATGTGCTTCGGTTTTTGTTAACATTTCAAGCGCAATCCTCAATTTTTATGTACAGTAATAATTCCTATGACAAAAATATTTAAACAAGGCTATTTGTGAAACATGTAATTCCTATATTATGAGGGTCTACAGTATGAGGTGCTTCAAAAAAGGAGTGTGCAGATTTTTAAAGGAGTTGTAGGCGTCCATAGGCTACGGTGACTGCTTACCATCAGGAGGGCCGTATGCTTGCTTGCCACCGCCGTGGTATAAAAATTTTTATATCCATAGTCAAAGTCAAAGTCAAGTCAAAATATTCTTTATTCAAATAGGCCTAGCAACAAGCACTTTTAAATCGTCAAATTTTACAAATATCATCTTAATCTAAATATCAGAGCAATTTATTGATGCAGTTATTATTGTTCTAAAAAAAACATTGAACTATTATAGATATGGTAAACTTAAAAATAAGGATTTCACAAAAGGACCGTCAAACATCAAAATTGTATAAAAATACTAGTCTAGAAACTTTCTAGAATAAAATCTAAATGTCAATAAATACGGTATATATACCTATACATTGAATTATCAATTTCATCATTATTTAAATAACAATAAATAATTCATTCTTTACAATCACACTTAATCCCACGGTGTTTCATCATTCATGTAGTCTTGTGTGCTATAATAGGCTTTAGAGATAAGCTTACGTTTTACATAATTTTTAAATTTACTAACAGACAGTTCAGTTATAATATTAGGAAGTTTATTGTAAAATCTTACACAATTACCCATGAATGATTTCTTAATTTTATGGAGCCTAGTGAAGGGCACTGCGAGCTTATGCTTATTTCTAGTATTAATATTATGTATTTCACAGTTTTTCTTAAAACTGGCAATGTTTTTATGTACATACAGAATATTCTCATAAATATATTGACAGTGCACTGTCATTATGTTAATGTCCTTAAACTTATCTCTAAGTGTGTCTCTATGGTACATTTTATATATTGCACGAATAGCCCTCTTCTGCAGAACAAAAATGGTATTTATCCCTGAAGCACTGCCCCATAGTAAAATACCGTATGACATAATGCTATGAAAGTAACTAAAGTAAACTAATCGAGCTGTTTTCACGTCTGTTAACTGACGGATCTTGCTCACTGCAAAAGCTGCAGAACTCAGTCTATTCGAGAGATTTGCAATATGGGGACCCCATTGTAGTTTAGAATCTAAAGTTATACCAAGAAAAACTGTACTATCTACTAGTTCCAATTCCTCATCCTTGACAATGACACTTGTTTGCTCATTCCTTATGTGACTTGTAACAAACTTAATGCATTTAGTCTTTTTCTCATTTAACAATAAATTATTAACATTAAACCAATTTACTAATTTAGAAATAGCATTGTTTACATCACTGCAAGCTTGTTGCTGTCGTTTGACTTTGACAATAAGTGAGGTATCGTCTGCAAACAATACTATGTCATGGTGGGTCTTTACAAGGTAAGGCAGGTCATTAATGTAGATAAGGAACAGGAAAGGCCCCAATATTGATCCCTGCGGTACACCCATAGAGACCAATGACCCCGGTGATCGCTGTCCACTCACATCAACCCTTTGTATTCTACCGTGTACCGTAAAACGCTGCAACTTTGCCTGGATTTTGACGTTTTTTTCTTATATCTGTGAACCTATTTTTCATTATGAGTTTCATGAGTATTAGTCGGATAACATACCCTGTACCTTACCAGATAAGACTCAAATATCATTACCTAATCATACTGTATTTCCGATTTACAAGCAATCAAAGTGGCAGGCAAAGTTGTAGGCCTAAGACGTAACTTTGCCTAGACGGATATCCCCATAAATAATGTGTTGCTATTTGCAATAATTATTTACTCTTGTGCATGAGACATTATGCTTGCCCCTGACAGTCAAATTATTGCCATAAGCT
The DNA here is from genome assembly GCF_033807575.1 of Cydia pomonella. Taxonomy (NCBI): domain Eukaryota; kingdom Metazoa; phylum Arthropoda; class Insecta; order Lepidoptera; family Tortricidae; genus Cydia; species Cydia pomonella. The sequence goes on from NC_084714.1 coordinate 2,364,059, forward strand.
TAATACTTTTTTTTTCACATGCAATAGGTAAAGTTGTAGCAGGTTCCACAAACTTTCTATACAAAAACATCGTTAACTGTAGGGTTGTGCCAAAAAAATATTATTATTAAAAAAATCTATTTATATTGTTAGTTACAAAATAATCAACAAACAAATGTAATATAATGTTGTTTGATTTCTTTTTCTTTTAGTATTTAATAATTTGAACTTATTTGAATTTTTTTATTACAAGTACATTGCAGATACACTATTTTGCTAATTTTCAATGCATTATTGTGTAAAGTTCTATTTCATTGTAAAGTTCTAATCACCTGACAACCCAGATTTCGATAAAAAGATAACTGCAAGACAAATCAAATGAGCCTAAACACAGTGGATTTATTATGTGTAGTTTAGAAGTTGCTATTTTCGGTCTCCATCATCAGACCATCTCGATGGTACCATAAACATTGCATTGTCACCCAAGTTACATAAGTATGTCAAACACCTCAATTGGTCGCTAATAAGTGGTTGAAAATTAGATTGCAAATTTTGAACAAAAAGACAATTACAAGTAAACATACAACATAATTATAATACAATAAATATACAATTGCAAGTAACTACAATAAAAATATAATAACAGATTGCAATAAGTTGTTTTTTATAATTTTCATTTTAATACCCATAAGTTTTTTTTTGTTAACGTTAGTCTATTATTGCATTGTCAACAGATCTACATAGGTACCCACACTGAAAGTCGGTGAAAATCGACTTGCAAGATTTGACTTAAACAAACAAACATTGCAAGTTAATAAAAAGCTTGTAATAAATAAACTCATTTAAGCAGTTCAGGCAAGCTTACTTTTACTCTTTTCTGTACATTTATAAAATCCAGCTAGTGACAGCCCTAGACCCAGGCAAAATTGTGTCATTCAAGTTTCCAAAACACTGCCCAATATTGCCTAGTACGTTATGATGCTGAAATCATGTCCTTTTCTTGAAAATATTAAACTTACGGGAAATAGACAGTCTTTACTTACCCTGGGACGTTACCACTTCTAAAAAAAAACCTTTTTCGTAGATAAAAATTCAAAAGTTGCGAGACCCTAAAAAAATGCTGCCGCTCACGCCGACTTATGATACGTAACTGGCGGAGCAACAATGGAGTTACCATTGTAAAAAAATGAAATATGTGTTGCCAGAATAATGAAGATTACTACCAAATGGTAAAAAACAAGAAAAAACTAAGCAAATTCGAGAGGTCGTAATTGAAATGAAATAGGCAAAATTGAGCTTAAATGGCAAAGTTGCAGCATTTTACGGTAAGTAAGACTATTAAATTCAGTGCCGAGCCTCTTACTCCATAGAGGTTAAATAATATAGAAATGAAATGGAGATGCGACCAGATGACCAAACGGAAGCACTTATGGAACTTTCAGTAGGAGTAACAGAGAAAGCGCTATTATGGTTTGTCCTTGTCACAGTCTCATTTTTTTTCCCACCGTAAATTTAGTATGGTTTATGGTGAGTAACAAATAAGCCGACCAAATTACGTAGGTTGTTTTTGGTATGTTGTCAGGAATGTTAAAACGTGTTTTTGATTTTGTCGCATTGCGTACGTTCTTTCCCTCACAGGCGCACGCGTATAGTACATCTATAGGATCCAACCATCTATGATTATATCACTGTTACCCGCGCGCGAGCGACGAGTTCAATGTCAAGGACGTTTGAGGTTATCATTCGCCTTAACATTTGCGGGGGATTTAAGTAACAGGTACTTCCCGGTTCCCACAACTAAATATCTATGGAATTATTATCTTGTATTTTGTGATTCACGATATTCGAAAGTTTTTGTTGTTCCAAGAATCAAACAGGGATTCCCTACAGATTATAGACAAACGTGTTTTTATGTTGTCCGGTTAGCAGGAAACCGGCTTACGGCTCGATTCCAAGAATAATTAAGACACGTTTAAGATCTTGGAAAGATCTTTAAAAGATCGATAACTAAACGACATGTCAAAATTGACGTTTATTTCGATTCCGCTGTGATCCCATTAAGATCTATCTACGTTATTTCTAACGTCAAAGTGACATTGGTTGCCCGAATCGAGCTGTTTCCGTCAATTATACGACATACAAACGGTATCTAAATAGAACTTATCTAAACCAGAACTTATCGTTACCGTATTTCATTCTTCCGACCGATTCTTTACGACCGGTCTGGCCTCGTGGGTAGTGACCCTGCCTATGAAGCCGATGGTCCCGGGTTCAAATCCTGGTAAGGGCATTTATTCGTGTGATGAGCATGGATTGTTCCTGAGTCATGGGTGTTTTCTATGTATTTAAGTATTTATAATTATTTATATATTATATATATCGTTGTCTAAGTACCCTCAACACAAGCCTTATTGAGCTTACTGTGGGATTTAGTCAATTTGTGTAATAATGTCCTATAATATTTATTTATTTATTTACCTATTCTTCGAATCGTGCGTAAAACTGTAAAGATCGTGTCACACACGACGACGCGAGCCTTGACACGTATTGTCATGTCACTAAAGGTTACATTTTTCAAATCTGCGCGTAATCGTGGATGACACAATTAATAAGAGATAATTATGTTAGGCGTGCTTGCAAGTTATTTAATAATAATTCAAAACTGTCTGAAGTCGATATATTTAATTGCTCGATATATGATGTTAAGAAAGCATTCAAACAACAATAATTAGGATGTTGAACCCTGTGATGTGATGATTGTATGTTTGATTGCAGCATACTTTTTTTATTATTATTCTCTTTATTCATTCAATATCTTAGGTTAGGATTTTTTATAATATGGATAATATAAAAACACTTACAAAACAATACAAAAGATATAAACACATTATAAAAAACCTAACCTAGGGTGCCGCCAGCAGCGGGGCAGGGCCCAAGCTGCCGGTGGTCAGGGCCGCAGAGAGAGGAACCGACGTACTATACGCGCCGTGTCCAAAATTACTGCCTTCTGCATCTGACCCTTGATCCAGCCACCTAGCGAGAGTCTCTCTAGGTGTTGGTCGAGACTCTTCGCTATGAGACCGTTCGCTGACACGACTATCGGGACAATGATCGTCGAATCAACATCCCACATGGCGGTTATCTCGTGAGCCAAGTCTAGGTACTTACTGGACTTGTCCTTCTCGGCTTTCACGAGATTCTCATCATGGGGGATGGTGATGTCGACGAGCACGGCAAAGAAATCGTGTCAAATTGTCTTTTTGGCGGGATTGAAACGAATTTGAAGCTAATTTAGAGTCAGAGGCGAGAAAACACGCACGAAACGTATAGCCATTTATTTTAGAGTTAGAAGTTATTATTATTATTATTACTTTATGGTACAGCGAAGGCATTAAATAATTAAATTACTACTGATAATGTAATTTTGCGACCTTGACTGCACCCGGATAAATACATTCAGTTACAACTCAGATCTGTTTGTTTAAAGTATTTATAAATGTAATTAGCTATTGTATCTTTAATTAAGGAAACTGTAGGTTTAATTTAATACTACCATATATTTCTGTTCAATTGTATATGTATGCAACCGTTTGTTTCTTAGTAAAGAATAAACAAATAACGTTTGTTAAGGAAGTTTAGTTATAAATTTAAATGGTAACTAGGATTATTTAAATCAATTTAATTATGAAAAATATAACATTGTGTAATAACCTGAATATTACAGAAAAATATTGTATATTGGATACGAACATGTCAAGAAAAATAAGTTTATTAGAATTTTGCGTATGTATTCGAAATGCCATTACCAGTGGGGCTAAGATGGTCGACTCTTTATCATTTGTCACGATGCCTGTCACGTTCTAACCAGTATGTAAGCGCGAAAGTGACGGGCATAGTGACGTTTTCATCACTTAAAAATGGAACCATGCTGCCACCGCAGAATAAGATAAACTTACTGGGAGTGTATTTAAAGAGATAACTGCGATATTCAATTCAATTCAATGTATTTATATTGCATTGATCTTAAACTTTTTATGAATTCAAGTGAATTTTATCTTTATGGTATTACACACTCTCGTAAATATATATTTCCAAAGTTTTCAAACTGATGCCAATTTGCTCTAATTCTTTTTTCCAACATAGGACGTGTTTACAAAACAAGTACCCGTCAAAAATATTTTTGACACACACTTTTATTGCCGACTGCACTTTCTCATTTTTGTACGTCAAGTGAGACCTTTCAAATGAGCCTAAACTCAATGTGTTTACGTTTTTCCCTCGAAGAGTTCCTTTGGCTACCTTCCGACTGCATCATCAGATCAGCTCCATGTTAGCATACTATTGCATTGTCATCGGAAATACGGAAGTATACCAAATTTCAGCTCAAACAGACACCAGGAAGTGGTTCAAATTTATGTTACAAGATTTGTAGCACATATATATATATATATGTCGATTTATACACAGAATATACGCGGTGAAGCTAAATAAAAGTGTGTAATAATAATAATAAAAGGGTGTACTAAAAAGTGTGTAATAAAAGTGTGTAAAAAAACCTACAACAATTTTCACTTCACTAATATTTCTAGCGTACCTGGTATAAAAGCCCGGAACCCTTTAGGCTTGAAAGCCTGTATTGTTACTTCGGGTACATTATAAATGTCATCGGCCTTAGCGAGACAGAACAGGAAAACGAGCGCACGCGCACAACCGATCGCGCTCACTGCCATCTTGATACTAGTTGTTTATTTTATACACTAACCTCTGCCCTCCACTTGTTCTGCGTAGAATTTGTACTTCTATCTTAAAATAATATTAATTTACCTTTTCATTCTTTCAGAGATGATTTCCCTAATAAAAACTACCCTATGTTACCGGGGCTCGAACTATCCCCATACGCACAGTCACGTCTGAAAATATCGATATGGACAAAGTGCCAAAAATATGTATACACTACACTGTTATATGGGTCGTGTATTCATATTTTTGGCACTTCGCTCGTGTCGATTTTTTCAGAAGTGACTGTACCAAAATTCACCAAAAACGGTGCTGTTTAAGGGTCCCCCGTCAAGCTCGGTACACACAAACGCAGTTATGCTCTCAAAACGACTAGCAGGAACATGCTGCTGAAACTTTGTACTTACAATAGGATACGGTATACTCGTATCTAGTCCTGTAATTAGTTTATGTAGCTTCAGATCAAAGAGAATTTGAAATAGAGGTGTATTGCCAAAGAAAACTCTGTAGCGACTAGCGACGTAAATTTATGCCATCTTTCGACACATAAGTAATTAAAACTTTTAGAACGCCATTTGACTTTGATCCTTATTATTTCACTGATTGTGTTCAATTTGTTAAATATCATAAAGTGGTGCCATACCTCATGTAATTGTATGTGAAAAGTTTCATTACAATCCAATACGTAGTTTTAAAATGAGAACGAAACGGCTCCTGTTGTATGGGAAGGTGAAATTCGTCTGTCTGTCTGAAGAGTAATACCTCATACCGAATGTAATTAGGTATTTCTATCTGTTATCGATACGCGTGCATATAATCCCTACTAATATTATAAATGCGATAGTATATCTGTATATACTATCGCATTTATAATATTAGTAATTAGGTAAAGCGCTGATGGCTTAGCGGTAAGAGCGTGCGACTTGCAATCCGGAGGTCGCGGGTTCAAACCCGGGCTCGTACCAATGAGTTTTTCGGAACTTATGTACGAAATATCATTTGATATTTACCAGTCGCTTTTCGGTGAAGGAAAACATCGTGAGGAAACCGGACTAATCCCAACCAGGCCTAGTTTACCCTCTGGGTTGGAAGGTCAGATGGCAGTCGCTTTCGTAAAAACTAGTGCCTACGCCAAATCTTGAGATTAGTTGTCAAGTGGACCCCAGGCTCCCATGAGTCGTGGCAATATGCCGGGACAACGCGAGGAAGAAGAGGTATTTCTGTTATAACGTGGTGTCTAGAGTAATGAGTATCATCATCATTATCATCAGGTACCAATAGGTGTATATTAAGTAACTATTTATAGTTCGTGTCATTCACTATGACGCGCAGATTTGTCAAATCTAACCTTTAAAAACATGACAATACGAGTCAAGGCATACGTCATTGTGAATGACATGATCTATAGTCGGTAGTTAGTCTTATCAAACTCATAACCACCATTTGTTGCCTCCGTAATTCCTTGGTAGTCAACAGGAAAATAAACTTAACAATTGGGTACTTGACACAAGTTGAATATTATAACAAAATTCAGTTAAATGGATAGAAAATGAGTCATCCATTATAAAAAATAGGAATTTAAAAAATTATATTGAGATTATAAAAAAATACAAGGCTCCGAAATCTCAATAAATTTTTTTTTTTGTCTTTCAAAAATAGAAAAGAAAATGGTACCATTCGATTTCTTACATTTTATTGAAAAATAAATTGTATGACAACTGTACACATAAACGCAATATTTCAGGGTCAAAATGGCAATTTCCTTGATCTTCCATACATTTAGGACAGACTTATATGATGTGACGTCACATCACCTTATCATTTTGTTAGAGGCGTTTCAATCGTCGAGTGCGGGCGTCAGACTTTAACTATAATTCCTGATCTTTGTGTTGCTTAAATGCCATGAGTTCTATATAGACATTTGATCCTCAGGAAAATCAAGATCATTTGACATTCTGCTCATATCTGCTATTAATTATATTTATTCATTGTTCATATCTGCTATTAATTATATTTATTCATTGTTCATATCTGCTATTAATGTCTTCAACCATCTGCCAAACGAAATAAAAAGCCTCGAAGGAAATACTTTTAAAAGATGCTTAAAAAACTTTTTAATAGACAAAGTTTTCTATAATTTAAAAGAATTTTATAACTATGTAAACCTAAATGTATATTAAAATATAGTTTAAGATAAAATATTAAAACCTAGTTTAAGTTAAAAATAATTGTATACCCGAGAAGGGTAAAACTGTTGATACTCATCAAAAAATGTACCTAAGTCATATTCTTGTACCTACACAGTTTGCACAATAAATATTTCTGATTCTGATTCTGATTCTGATTCATTATTTACAAAAAACTGTCAAGTAGCCAATTACTTTAATACAACAGCTAGCCAATAATGTTTAATCCGTCTATTACCTATTTAATATCCAGTTATTTATAAAACAAGGCGTGACATTGTAGGTTCCATGAGTTGGTTATATTTTCTGTTTGTGTTTTCGGGATTTGTAGTCGGTGAAAATATACATATTACCAAAAGCAACAGTAGAAGCTATTTATCCGAAAGGACTGAGAGTTTCTATAGCAGGTATGTAGTTTTTATTTATTTATTACATGGAAACCAACATAATGGTAGGATGCATAAATGACAAAAAGCCAATGACAGGTCCTCACCAGTAGTGACAAAATAAGATAGAGCAGAGCCCAACTGGGGAAGTACCTCCACCTTACAGAAAACAGCAGCCAAATAACACTATGAGTAGGGACTCAGTGTTGTGTTCCTGCCGGTGAGTAAGGTTGCCAGAGCTCAACGAGCGTTTAGGGTCGGCAACGCGCATGTAACTCCTCTGGAGTTGCAGGCGTACATAGGCTACGGAGACTGCTTACCATCAGGCGGGCCGTATGCTTGCTTGCCACCGACGTAGTATAAAAAAAAAGATATGTTCACACTTACTACATAGTAATAACTAATGGCTACAATAATAAAATAAACTTAACTAGAACTTAATTACTATAACAAGTACCCCTAGTGTAAATTTAATCGACATCATAACGTGACGAACGCGTTTGCGTTAAGTCTCATTTTGTATAGGATTTTGAGTTTCCAAAACGTCCCGCTTGGCGCGCTCTTTCTAAATCCAATACAAAATGAGACTAAACGCAAACGCGTACGTCACGTTTCGAAATCGAATTTATTTACACTAGGGGTACAGGTTAGAAATACGCTTTATAGTTGATATATTATTTTGCTGTTGAAAACGTCCACATTCACATTTTTCGTTATCTGGTTTTCGTTTTTGTTGAAGTTTTTATCCCGATACTGGTTATAAGCAGTGGATTGTACTCGTATTTATTTGCCATTGTTTTTGCGATTCTTCTCATGAGTGGTTTTTTTGTTTTCGCTCGAGTTTCTTTGACGAATCAGTGCAAATTATAGGTATTTTCTCAACTACAAAAGCAATGCTCTTTTCACCGAAGAACATGCAGGATGGAGAATTAATGAACGTATTCATTGTGCAATCACATGGGGTTCTTCAAAAAGCAAGTTCTTTAAAATTTTAGAGGACCCTGAATACTCTGCTATTCTAATGTTGCTTATGTCCTAGCTCGAAAATGACTTATATTTTTCTATTCTTCCAAAACTTCAGCGTAGGATGTAATTCAAATTAGTATTTTTTCAATCTGACTCCACAACACAGGCATAGCCTAGTGTGGCAGTCATAAATTAATGAAATCTTGTAAAAAAAATTGGTAAATAAACTATACTTATTTTAATTTTTTTTTATTATTCTTTTATAATAAGTATATAAGTACTCTATAATATACAATACTAGTTTTCGTCTATAAAACCTAATCCACCTATAATCTTTAAGGTGACAGTCCATTTCCAACTGCAGCTGCGACATTACTGCAGCGGCCGGGAATTAAAGACCCGAGTTTGCAATATACGACTCAATAACTAATCAAGTTGAATTTTTAATATCGTAAAAATCAGTTTAAGAAAATATAGGTTCACTAGCGACCAAGAAAGAATCACTCTATCGATATATTAACACCGCATGAAAATATGTTCAGTATTTTTAGAGTTTATCGCGAACATACAGACTTTTTTTAATAAATTGTAGTGATTTCGACGATCGACGATGAGGCGAGACGATAGCTACTCCGTAAAACTGCTGAACATTAGCACGCAGCGATCAAGAGGCAGAGGCAGACGGCACGCCACTTGGTAGTACACTGTCGAAGGAGACCTAAAAACAGAATATCCCATTATTGATAACCCAGGACAGAGCGGCCTGGCGCAAACGCACAAGAAGGCCCGACCCCAAATGAAGTTGGGATTAAGGGCAGGAAGAAGAAGTAGTGATTCAGACGATCGTGACTTTTAAAATAAATTTACCAAGAAGAAGTAATATCAGGCGAATCCCAACTTTTGAAATCCAGCTTAGTTAGTTGTGGGTATATTCTGTACATTTCGCCTGCGATCAAATAATGGTCAGTACCCCTAGTGTAAGTTTATTCGATAGCGAAACGTCACGTACGCGTTTGCGTCAAGTCTCAATTTGTATGGGATTTTGAGTTTCTTAAACGTCCCGCTTGGCGCGCAAAATGAGACTTAACGCAAATGCGTACATCACGTGACGCTATCGAATAAATTTATACTAGCGGTTCTGAACGAAATACGAAATTTAAAATTAAAGAGGGAAGTATACCACGTGATCGTTCATACAAAAAGAGAAAACGTTTTTCCACCTCTAAATATTTTCCATTCTCCATGATTTTTTGTACGTTATTGACAAAATGAAAAACTAGGTTTATTAGGTCTTCTTTTTTTCAAAAGTTGCATTTGGAAAAAATAATTAAAAAAAGCGAAACATAAACCTACAATATATTCTGTTAAGATTTAGTTAGTGGAAAACGTTTTCTCCCGAAACGGAATTTCATAGAAAAAATACCGTTATATCGTTAGGATCCCAAAGATATTCTTCCGCCTTAAATACGACTCCTTGTCAACTAAAGAAATCTTTTTTGTTATCAGTTCTACATCTCCATCGGCCTTCGTGTTGGTGGTATTAACGACTTTGAAGATTCCGCGGCCAAAACTTGGAAGAACCGCTTTAACAAACCTGAAGCCGACTTCTGGGAGGCCAAGAAACTTTGGTTACCCACGTGGACTAGTCCTTAACTGAGAGTGGATTATATTAGAGTGTATGCCCTGTGAATATTTCTGGTCAAAGTTCTGGAAATAAAGTTCAAATAAAGTACGGAATAGTAATTATTTTGTTATTTTTAAGTCGCTAATGTTCGATTCCCACCAAACGGGCGGAGTCGGCGCGCATTTCTCATTTGTATGGCAACAAACCTGTCGGCTCCTCGCGGACGCCGACGGCTCCGAACGGACTCCATGGCTTCCACCATATATAATGTATACGTACATTGAAAATGCGCTCCGCCCGACTCGAGCCGGTCGGTGGGAATCGTACATAGGGGTCAAGTCCAGGCCGATTGACAATACAATACAATAAAATACAATACAATACAATACAATACTCTTTATTGCACACCTCACATAGTTTACATTAACATATTCACGTAGAGTTCGTTTAACCTAATTTTGCAGCGATTTTGAAGTGAGAAGTGAGTGAGTGCCATTAACGAATAAAGGTCATATTTTCATACAAATTTGACATTCACACACGTAACACTTTGTCATTGCAATTGCCATGCAGGGTTAGCGTGGTCAAACTAGACATAACGAACGAATATACTCAAAAAATGAGGCTTTCAATTAGAGAAAGGTCCTTATGCTTCATCTGCGATAAGGACCTTTTTATCAAATATTAAAAATAGGTACCAATCGGCCGGTACATAAAAAGGGTTCAAAAACGGATTACAATAATTATAGGCCCATCACAATACTTTCGTGCATAGACAAAATAGTCGAACGTAAATCACTTACGTAAATAAAATTAATTTATTTTTACAACAAAATAACATAATTAACAATAAACAATTTGGCTTTCAAAGAAACAAAAGCACTGCACAACTTTTAGGTCAATTTTGTGATGCAATAAACGGGCATTTGAATAACCAAAGACATATATTAGTAATTTTTATTGATTTTAGCAAAGCTTTTGAAACTTTGTTGTACAATACCTTATATAAAAAACTTGAACAAAACGGAATTCAGGGCCCCCTCTTAGAATGGTTTAAAAGCTACCACAGAAACAGATTTACCACAGTTAGGCTAGGAAACTCGTATAGCGACATGATAAAAACATCAAAAGGAACGGCACAGGGATCAATAATTGGCCCGACCGAATATATTTTATATGCGAATGACATGTGTAATACGGTCGGAGAACAGTATGTGTACCAGTTTGCCGATGACACTTGCATAGTTGTTGCGGATAGGGATCTTAAGACTGCCTTACAAAAAATTCAAAATATATTCGACACCATTTGTAAATGGTCACACGATGTTGGCCTAATCCTCAATGCGGACAAAACGAAGGCCATGCACATACGTTCTTCACATAACAAACTTTCCTACGCTCCAGTAATTAAGGCACACGCACACAGTTGCCTACACATACAACAAATAAACTGCGACTGCCCTACTATAGATTTTGTGAAAGAACACAAGTACCTACATTGGCTTATTAATTGACTATAGGTTCAATTGGAAACCGCATACTGAATACGTATGCAATAAACTAAGATCTGTCATAGGAAGGCTAACAATTTTAAGACATAAGATACCATACAACACCCTACGAATGTTATACCTCTCTCTGGCTGAATCGGTAATACGATATGGGCTGAATAGCTACGGAAGGTCATACAAAACTAATATTGCTAAAATATACAATCTACAGAAAACACTGTTGAAAACCATTGTGCCCAAAAACATACAAATAAATAATAGTGATGGCTATCCCCACCTTTTTCAATTTTGTAATGTGCTTCCCGTACAAAACTTAGTCAAGTTAACAATGCTTAAAGAAGATTGCAAGGATGTATCCGATCTAAAGGAATACCATCGTAACAATAGGCTAAGAGGTTAACCTAACTCACATCGATTTATATTACCAACAGTAAAAAATGTGTACGGTATGAGAACCAACTATTACTTGCTTCCAAAAACACTAAACAGCCTTCCGAAACATTTACAAGATTTATACCTAACCAATCCTGAATCAACTAAAGATATAAAAAAAATACTTGTTATCATCTAATAACCATGAACATATTTTATAAAGGATAACATTAGAATAATATTAATGTAACATGTGTACAATATTATAACATAACTAAATTCTTAGTGCATTAGTCCGAACTCTGGCTGTAAACAAGCCATCTTTGGCTTAGCAGTTAAGAAATAAGAAACTCTGCGATTAATTTAATGTTTAGAACTTTAATAAATAAAAAAAAAAAACAGAATTTCAGATGGAAACGTCCTTATTGCACTTGAAGCATTTAAGCTTATAAGGACTATTCTGAGATGGAAAGCCACATATAATCGAATGAAATATTAAAACGAGATGTATGTTACGTGTACGATTACGTGGAATAATAGTGAAAAAAAAACATTATAAACAGTAGGTATGACATCGACAAAAAACCCCAACTATTAATCGGTCATTCTCAAATTATATGACTGCGGTCTGTCTTAACTCAACTCCGTCAAACTTTTCATATACATATTTAGTATGATTTGATGGAGTTTAGACGCCGGCACAAATCTGGAGAATGGCCCAAATGGTCAATTAGGTATTCCGCGGATCTCAAACCTATAGAATTGGTTACTAAGACTAATAAATAAAAACTTGTTCTCTTTGAGACAGCTCCGTTCCCAGAAAAACTATTATCAAGAAAATGCATTAAATATTAATTTGGATGTCTATCCTTATCGATCAATCAATAGTTATTTGTACAACAAGAGAGCAAAGTTTGATATTTCTTCGAGTGCTTGTTTTGAGTCCCGTGCAAGCGAAAGATTCTATAATAGATTCACGAGCGTAGCGAGTGAATCTAATTTAGAATCTTGAGCGTAGTAAGGGACTCAAAAGCACACGAGATGTAAATAACTTTGATCTCGTGTAGTACACAAAATTTTTCACGTCAGTCAGCCATCAAAAAATACAACCTGAATTTTTTTTATCCAGACGGACGGATCACTATTTCACTCATGTTTTCTGAAGGTATTCTAACAATTAACTTTAATTACCGCAATAAAACAAAACGAAAGAAATTTCAATAAAATAATACGAAAATAATGAATTAACGAACATCAATTGACAGTTCAATCGACAACTTTTTTTTTGTAAAAAAAAAACTTTGTAAGATCCGGTCCGAATTGCGGATACTACTATTTGTCAACTATAGTAGAGATCGTTAAAAGTAGTTAAGTAGAATTATTTACTGCGTAACAATTGCGTAAATTTGTATAAGTTCATTGTTTTGATTGTATAATAAAATACGTAAAATATGGTGTTTTTATTAAATTTTAAACTTTTATTTCATTTATTAATTATTACGAATGAAGACTCGTAGGAGTCGTAGGGTGATTTGGAACGATGCGGTCTGACTTATTTCGGGGGTCTATTATAAACCGTCAATATACCGTTGAATTACGTATGCATTTTTTTGTCTCTTTCTTTTTGCTAATGACGTGAAAGGGATAAAGACAATAGAATCCAAGTATTTCGAACTTGTATTCGGCCCCGCACGTTGAAATGACATTCGAATCTAAAGGTCACTTGAATGTTATTTTGTCTCACTCGGTGAGCAAAATGCGATTTTGCTCACTGTTTTTAAGCAGCAAATTACCCTTGTTCGAGCTGCTGACGTGAAAAGTATATTACCTAACTCTAACTAAAGTCTGAGGGCCTACCGCGTACCACGTTCGACGTGTTGCCTCTCTGTCGCACTTGTAAATATGTACATAAGTGTGACAGGGAGGCAACACGTCGAACGTGGTTCGCGGTAGGCCTTCTGTTTTCATGTCCCAAAGATACTAAAATGATACGGAAAACTTACTATGAAATAATTGGTACATAAGCAACCTTAGTACCAATTTTGTACAAAATTTATATAAAACTAAAAGTTGTCGAAAAGCTTGAATGCGGACTTTTGTTGTCTCTATATTGTTCGCAGTTGAGCCATACTTTGGCTCAAATATTAATGATGCTTACGTATTTGACGTAATCAATTAAATCATCAGAAAACTCGTTTTTTGCCATAAGTGAACCATCTTTATTAACATAGCCACTCATTTGGGAAGATCCGGTAATAATACAAACACAGAACCAGCCATACGAAATAAGACTTTAAACTTTACAGTATAAGGCATAAATTTCTTTGCTGATGAGGAATAGTTTACAAAGAATGATGTCTAGCTTGTGGTCAGTTTGTCATTAGCTGTAGATGCGTATGGTCATCATTTATAGTACCATAGTTAACTGGCAATACGTAAACCTTATTTGTAACTGTATAAGGTTCATTTATGATCAATTTCGAGTGTTAAATTGCTGTATCCTATAGAACATTTATTTTATTCTTATAAATATGACCTACTAGTGACATTCTCGGGGAATAAAACATAATACTTGATTGTAATAGAAATTTAAATAAACATACAATGTTTTTATTGTATTTCTGCGTATGTGTGAGTGTGGTGGTGTGTTATGAAGTGCCTCCGGCTAAATTGGAAGCGATTTATCCTAAAGGATTGAGGGTGTCTGTCCCTGGTAAGTTCTTTCTTACCAATTTTGGTTAAAATAACAATAAAGTACTCAAACCAAGGATCACCGTTTTCCTGCGATCTTCTTCAGTTGATATTGCTAGAGGCATTCTTCTTTATAATGATTAAGGTAAGGTGGGGTAAATCTATCACCGGGGCGAGACAAACACTTGTATGGAATCCTCATACTATTTGACTTGCCACGAGCAAAATAAACTATGTCCGTCTTATCCCACCTTACCTTACAAGCAAATTATATAATACAGAAGAGAGAGAGTAGAGAAGTAGACAATGAGTAGAACAAATTAGATGATATAACGATGGGTGAAACAAACGACAAAATCACTACAAAAATATTATCTATTCCACAGATAACTCTGAGAGCTCAGACTTAGACTAAAACCCGCCGAACGACACATATTAAAACAACCAGATTATTTTCAGATGATAATGAATATGAAAGTGCTTTCATATTGGTCCCATGGAAATGGAAAATGAGTATCGTAATCACTTTTTTATTCCGGATAATGATTAGGGAATGCAAAAACCGGAGGTTTTTCAAAACCGGTTTTTTCTTCGGTTTTACCACAAAAAAAACCGAAACCGGTTAAAACCGGTTTCGGTTTTTAGAATCAACAATTCTTAAATTCATCGCCATGGAATAAAGAAAAGATTGCTTCACGTGTAAAAACGAATGCTAGTATAGTGTACGAGGGTTGCTACTTATATATCCGGAAACAAAAAAACAAACGTACACGGCTGAAAATGGTTTTATTGTTTTTCAAAGTATTCCCCTTGATGATCTATGCACTTTTGCATTCGTGTAAACCAATTTTTGAAGCACTTCTGACACTCCGCCTGAGGTACCTCCATAACGTGTTGTTTGAATGCGTCGACAGCATCTTCAGCGGTCGAAAATCGTTGACCGCGTAATTTATTTTTTATATTGGGAAATAAATAAAAATCATTGGGTGCTAAGTCAGGGATGTACAGCGGATGACCCGTTAATTCCACATTTTGACCTTCCAAAAATAGAGTTGTTTCGCGTGACGTATGACAGCTGGCAATGTCATGATGAGGAATGATTCTTCGTCGCTGGTTAGTTTTACGAATTTGTTCAAATACTTCCGGTAAGCAAATGGTCGTGTACCAATCTGAATTAACCGTTTTACGGTTTTCTAGTGGCACTGTAGCTACATGGCCATTAATACCGAAGAAGCAGGCCACCATTTGTTTCAATGTACTTTTTGCACGAGTAACTTTCGTAGGGTTCGACTCATTTTGAAACACCCATACCGTTGATTGGTGCTTCGTTTCGGGATCACATGCAGATCCAGGATTCGTCACCTGTATAGATGCTATAAACGGCCTTTGAGTCACCACGGTTATATTTTTTTAACATTTTATTGCACTATTCAACGCGAGTATCTTTTTGCTCCTTAGTTAAGTTGTGCGGTATCCAACGCGAACAAATTTTTTTTACAGCTAAATGATCATGTAATATGCTATTAATGCTAGTCATAGAAATACCCAGAGTCGACTCTATCTCGCGGTTCGTAACATGTCGGTCGTCCATTATAAGTTTTCGCACAGCCTCAATATTTTGTGGTACAACGACCGATTTCGGGCGACCTGCTTTAACTTCGTCCGTAAGCATACTACGTCCACGATTGAACTCACTAAACCAGTGATACACAGTAGTTTTAGATGGAGCTTCATCACCAAAAGTTGAAGTTAGTTGATCTATGCACTGTTGTTGCGTTAAACCATGCCGAAAATCATAATAAATCATAGCACGAATATTTTCACGAGTGAGTTTGATGACATTTAACAGTAGTTTTAGATGGAGCTTCATCACCAAAAGTTGAAGTTAGTTGATCTATGCACTGTTGTTGCGTTAAACCATGCCGAAAATCATAATAAATCATAGCACGAATATTTTCACGAGTGAGTTTGATGACATTTAAAACCCGTCAAAAACAAAACACTAGCGTTAATAAGAAAGAAAAAATATACCGGCCAGTACTTAAACAAGTTCAAATTTTACCATGGAGGTCAAATATACTATTTAAGAAGATTGTAATCCCGGTTTCCGGATATATAAATAGCAGCCCTCGTATATACACGATTTTATCACGAAATTAAAGACAGAATATCTGTCTATTTTATTGTATTGTATGGGAATTGTCAAATGACTTAATGTTATTTGTAACTAGGAATAGGAACAAACCAATTATATTAAATTATTTTTTTGGTTTGTTGATCAAACTAACACAACACCACATTATTTGATTTGATGTCGATTCAACCGGTTTAGGACCGATTTACACCCTTATAATGAATAAAACATGCAACTTATTAAATAAATAAAAAAACCGAAAAAAACCGAAACCGGTTTTTTCAAATTCTAAAAACCCGGTTTTGGGTTTCCGTCAAAAAACCGGTTTTAACCGGTTTTTTCGGTTTCGGTTAAAACCGGTTTGCATTCCCTAATAATGATCCCTATAAATCCTATAATCTAACCAGAGTAGTAGTTAAATAAACTGTTACATATTGCGTAAATATTTCTTAATATATAATTATCGTTAAGTTATAGTATAGTAAATAATTACTTAATCTATAATTATAGTAGATGCATTACTTAATTTATCTACTCTATTTATTTAGTACATCTATCTAGATGTACTCATAAATCATTGGATTATACCATTAAGTTTCTAGCCTGTGTTAACGAAGTACACTCACGTCTGAAAATATCGATACGAACAAAGTCCTAAAAATATTAGTCCTATCTAATCTAATCTAATCTAATCTATATATTAAGATGTACACATATTATTGGCACTTTGCCGTCCGTATCTTTATTTTCAGACGTGACCGTACCACAGGTTACGAAAGCCGGGATAGAAAGAATATGTTAGTACGTAAAATAGCATAGTATCTGTAGCTTTACCACGACTTCCTTAGGAGTGTCAAACATCTCGCTCGCACTAATATGCGAGTACGAGCAAGATGCATAGAAAGTAAGTTAATACGCACACGCTAGCGAATATGTCAGTGTCAAACTGGTGGTACCCGTACAGGATCTCTGACCTTCATCTTTGACATCTACAAATTCTTGAAAATAATCTCGACAATACAAGATCATTAACTGCCAATCATTTAATAAGATAATTAGATGCGTTTGATTTTGAACTTTCTACAATATAAAATAAAGACTGTATAATCTACATTTGTATACATGATATGACGCATGGGTATTTTTTTATAAACAATTTAAAACAGGAAAAATTAATTAGTAATTGTTTGAACAGTTTCTTGCGGTAGTCCTCAGTGATGGTCAATAGGTGTGGTATATGACGTCAAAAGTGCTCAGTCGAGCTCACTGTACTTATATTTTTTTCTACTCGTATTACTTCAACACAATTATTTAATTCACGACTATTTGGTATACTTACCAACAAATCGTGATTTGTATTATCAAGTATATCATAATAGTTCATTGTTTATCTGAATTTAATTATTTTGCAATTTAACAATACTTAATTTTGTTTCTTCATTAATTGTTAAGAGGAGAATGCGTCAAGTCCGGTATCTAGCCAGGCATTAATGATTTTTTTATGTATTAAGCTTGGTATTTAGTAATAGTAATTTGTTAATAGAAAAAGGAGCGAAATTCATAAATTTTCTATGGGTAACCAACACTTCTCGCCTACATTTTTCAAATTTGCTGCCTTTTCTTACTAAAGAAAATGGCTTCCCAGATTATATTATATGCGAGGGAGTCTAATTAGCCATACCACGAGTTGACACTTGACGTTTACATTAGCGCCTGCGTTAACTCGATCGCAGTCCATCTCGCTCGCACTGATCTATTGGTGCGATATTGCCAACTCATGGTAGCCGTGTAGGACCTACAGTCACCAAGGTAGATTGTCTTTATGTTTGACTTTGAACATGTACAGTGTGGCTAGCATGATGACGATATCATCTTCCATCTCTATCACTAGGTAAAGATAAACAGTAGATAAAAATATACAATTATTTATTCTCTAGATGATGGCTTCTCCCTCTTCGCCTTCCACGGTAATCTCAACCAGGAAATGAACGGCCTTGAAGGAGGACAATGGTCCAGAGACATCACCAAAGCCGTCAACGGAAGATGGACGTTCAGGGACCGAGAGGCGCAGCTGAAGATCGGAGATAAAATATATTTCTGGACGTATGTGATCAAGAATGGACTGGGCTATAGGCAGGATAATGGGGAGTGGACTGTCACAGGTAAGAGCAATGAAAAGGTATAAGTGTTATACAAGTATTAAACGGTATTTGCCATGGACCATCTCTTTTGTGACTTCACGATATTACGACACTTTTAAGTGACATCGTAAAGGAATGAATGCCTAGAAGAATTAAGTTCAAGTTAGGTTTAGTTTAGAGTTGCGGCCCTACGGAAAAGACGTTTTAGAAAAACGCTTGAAAACCAATAAAAATTTGGCATATTAAACATCGGACAAATAAATTCGGATTTATAATAAGCAGGTAGTGTGTTGGGGTAGTTGTCTTTAAGGTTCAGATGATAATGAATAATAATAAATAAATAAATATTATAGGACATTATTACACAAATTGACTAAGTCCCACAGTAAGCTCAATAAGGCTTGTATTGAGGGTACTTAGACAACGATATATATAATATATAAATATGTATAAATACTTAAATCATAAAAAACACCCATGACTCAGGAACAAATATCCATGCTCATCACACGAATAAATGCCCTTACCAGGATTTGAACCCGGGATCATCAGCTTCGTAGGCAGGGTCACTACCCACTAGGCCAAACCGGTCGTCAAATGATAATAATTATATTCTAGGAGGCTCTATAAGATAAAACACACCACACGATAGATGATGTCTAAAATTACACCCCTTATTTTGGCTTTGCCGTACCCATGAGTACCTAAGTAAAAAAGCAAAATTTTTATTTCACCCAGAATACGTAGACGAAGCGGGTAACCCCGTCAACAACGAGCCAGAATATATACCATCCGGCTTCCCCTGCGCCATATCTACCACGGAAGTCTCGATGCCTGGCTATGTGTGCAAGGGGCAGCTGCTGTTTGAAGATAACTTTAACTCTGGGATCGCGAAGGGAAATATTTGGACGCCGGAAATTAAGTTCCCTCAAGAGCCCGTGAGTACATAAGTTATGTTGTTATTATATGTATGTCATACCAGCCTCACTTACTTATTACAGCTAATTTGACCTTTGAAATGTACGGTCCTAGCTGCTATAGTTTTAAAATGTAGCGAAGTAAAATAAACGGTTAAAATCCCTTAAGAATCACAACTTATTCTTGTATCCCATGATTTGCTTATTCATTTGTTTTCTGCTATCCCCAGGATTTTCCGTTCAACGTGTACTTGAGCGACCGCAACCTCCGCGTTCAAGATGGACGGCTGATCATCAAACCTATCCTTCTGGAGTCCAAATATGGAGACGACTTTGTGAGGCAGTCATTGGATTTGTCGACTAGGTAAGTTGGAGGTAAAACTATTAATGGGGTATGCTGGTAAGAACTGATTGTAACGGGAGATCTTGAGAAATACCGTTATAAAAAAGAGACCACCGTCATGTCCTTACTGAAAATAATAAAAGCCGGACTTAATAATATGGATTAAAAAAAAGTAATTAAATGTTGGTTGTCAGAAGTTCTATTTGAATATTAGAATATTTTTTTTTTAGTAAATTATGCACGTGTTTCTATAAATAAGTATATCCACATTATAGTAGGTGTGTATATAATGTTTACAGAATTCCCTTGATATCTCCAACTTGGAGACTCAAAGTTTCATGACCTGATGATGATAATAGGGTCCGAAATTCCAATTTTAGACAAAAAAGAATTTCCCAAATCGGACTAGCAGTCCTCGAAAAATTAAACAAAGTTTGAGAAGAACAACTTTAATAATCAATTGTTTAATTTCAGATGTACCGGCTTACTTGGAACGTCGCTATGTGAGCAAATGGCCTCTGGACCTCAAATCCTGCCGCCTATCATCACAGCCAAGATCACGACTAAGAATAAGTTCAGCTTCAAGTACGGCAGGGTTGAAGTCAGCGCCAAAATGCCTCTGGGGGACTGGTTGTATCCAGGTAAGACCTTGAAATGGGTAGTACCAAGTACAATATTAAATTTTGGACTCCTCCATACCGTCAGGTGGCAACCAAAACACACTAACTATTAACTATTACCATAAGTCCAGACCTATATTGAATCGTACCATTCCAAAAAAAGGTTTTTTCTTTGGCAATTTTTGAGTTTTGGTTGTCAACCAGTAGGCTGGAAACAAGTAGAGTGAGGGGATTGTTTTTCCTTACACCTGTCACTATATGATGCCACTGTAGTCATATTTTATTGAATTTTAAATGAGCCTTTAAAGGATGATTCACGCTAGACCGGGCCGGGGCCGGGCCGGAGCCTCCGGCGCTTCGTTTTTTGGAAAGCACCACGTGATCACCGATCAGTCGTCATAGAAAATTAAGTGGCAGACGCCCGGCCTGGCCCCTTGCCAGTCTAGCGTGAGTTATCATAAGACCTACTAGTAGAATATTTTCTAAATTTTTAACTAATGTTCTGATCCTTGTTTCTAAAGCAAAATTCATTATAGCAAATGTATCGGTGTCTGATAACTCGACAGCTGCAGACGGAATGGTATCTTCAAATGTAATTCTGGCCAGGCTTTATAGTTAGGGAGGTGGCGAGCATTTCGGTATATGATTTGCACACGTTTCACATCGAGGTAGATTGCAGTTTACGTCAGTACGAATCGATTTGGTCCAGTCAATAATGGTCCTACGTCGCTGCGTTTTCGCGTTACAGCCGATTAAAGTTGTTAAAAAAAAAAGGGGTATCAAATTATTTGCACACGTCTGCCTCTGGGGTTCATGGTCACAAATATCTTGGAAACGAAGAAAATCGAGGAGGCAGACATTCAGGGCTCTGCATTATCATGGGACGGAGTTGTAAAAGTGTTTGAAAAAAAAACTCTACTAAGTCATTTGCACACGGTTCTCATTGCCCCCATTCGATTCATTACGACTCCGTGGATACGAAAAAAACATTTGGCAGACACTTTGCTCACTGATATTTAACTTTATAACGGTTTGAAATGGACGTAATCAAGGGGAAGCGGGTATTTTGAAAATCGTTCGTATAGATTCTATTAATTATTTTCAATAATATTCAGTAGATGCAAAATTTTGTATTTGCAGCTTGGCGCGAGTGTCGAGTTGAAAAAAAAAAAAAAAAAAAAAAAAATTCAAATGGTCTGCCTTTGGAATATCAGGGGTCTGAACGTCTGTCTCATCGATTTTTTTCGTTTTCATGATAAATTGAAACATCAGTCCAAGAGGCAGACATGTGCGCATAATATAGCACATCTTTTTTTTTTACATTTTTGAAGCGCTGTCAATAGACAACGCAGCGGCATCACGCTGGCAGACTATTTTTCCGTGGTCCTTTTCATTGTTTTTAATCGAACAATTCAAATCTGCCAAGTGTGCATTTCATATACAGTTTTTTAAATAATAAAAATAACTTAAAAAATTGAAAACTTCAAAAGTCAGAGCCCTGGATGTCTGCCTCTTCGATTTTTTGTGTTTACAGGATGACTGTGATCATCAGCCCCAGAGGCAGACATGTGCAAATAATATCGCCCACCTTTTTTTTTTAACATATTTGAAACGCTGTAAATTGACAACGCAGCGCCACCGTGGTGGCAGACGAGGTCCTTTATGTTTCTCAAGGTATCATTATTGCTATTAATAACGTCTGCCATGTGTGCTGATGATATCGAAATTTTGCTCGCCACCTCCCTAACTATTAAGTGTTCTTTACCAATTAGACACAGTGAAAAATTTTGTTTAATCGCTTGACATGGGAAGCTGATATTTGGAAAAAAACTTAAGGAAACATTGCGTCTGATCATGTCATCTAGCTATTCGAGAGAACTCCTCAAATATTATAATGAAGTCGGTTCTTTTTGTGTTAATAGATATTCTAATTTGTAGAGATCCAGTTGGAGCCCCGGGACAGTGAATACGGCATATGGAAGTATGCTTCCGGTGTTCTTCGCATAGCGTATCTAAAGGGCAACAAACAGTATTCTAAGCAGCTGTATGGAGGACCTATCATGTGCGATACGGAACCTTACAGGTATGAATATATTCAACTCTAGAAACCTTACATCAAGTTGTTAAGAATACTTAAGATAGTCTAGTTTACAGTAGATGTCGCTAGGCGTCTTAACAAAGTTCATTTATAATTAAAATACTTCAATTATTTTTCAGATCAATGCATTTGAAAGAAAAAATTGGGTTTGACAATTGGAATTCAGCTTTTCATAACTACACAATATTATGGAAACCAAGTAAGTACAAATACGTACTCGCACAAAATTAGTGAAATTAGTAATTAGTAGCAATGGTGGTTTAGCGGTAAGAGCGTGAGACTTGCAAACCGGAGGTCGCAGGTCAGTCCCCGGCTCGTAACAATGAGTTTTTCGGAACTTATGTACGAAATATCATTTGATATTTACCAGTCGCTTTTCGTTGAAGGAAAACATTGTGAGGAAACCGGACTAATCCCCAATAAGGCCTAGTTTGCCCTCTGGGTTGGCAGTGGCAGTCGCTTGCATAAACACTCCTGGCTACGCCAATTCATGGGACCCCAGGCTCCCATGAGCCGTGGTATAAAATGACGGGACAACACGAGGAAGATGATGAGTCAGACGTGTATTCTACCTCGAAGTTTTTTTTTCTCTCAATTGTTTTTAGTAGTAGTAGTAGTAATAGTAGTAGTAGTAAAATTAGTAAAACACTTTATTGTATAAAAACAAACATAAAACAGGAAAGAACACACATTATTTGTATAAAGGCGATTTGTACAAATCTCTTCCAGTTAACCTTTGAGCAATCTTTGTTTTGCTAATTGCAGCCGGCATATCTCTCTACGTGGACGGAGAGGAGTACGGAACAGTCGAGCCCAACTTCTATCAGAGCGCTAAGGACAACCATGTCACCGCCGCGTCCAGTTGGCTGAAAGGTTCTGTCATGGCCCCTTTCGATAAGCTGGTAAGTCAAGTACGGAAAAATAAAGCGGGGGACTTGGCGGGGGGTAGGGGAGGGACCTGACTCTCCTGTAACCAAGGCTCGGAACCGGTCTGTAAAATACCGGTTTATTTCGTTTTTCCTCCGAACTTTTATAAGAACGCGTACGTTTTAAGAACTTTATTGTAACCTAAAAACCGGTTTATCTGACGATTGATGAACGACGAAACGGCCGGTCGGCCTGGTGGTGTGCCACGTAAACCGACACCGACATAGGAAGAAACCGGTTTGTATTGCTCTAAACCGGTTAATTTTACAAGTTCTTATAAAAACTTTAACTGTTCTCATAAAAACCGGTTTAAACATAACGGTTTTTCGTGTGAAACCGAAATTAAAAGATTTTGCGCCAAGTACATGATAACGGTTTGAAAATTTAACCGGTTTCTGAGCCTTGCCTGTAACCACAGAATTGTATTTACCTACTTACTCCTCTGGCGCAGCGACTCAAAGTGTGTCTTGGCCTCCAACACGACTGCTCGCCATTGATCCCGGTCCTGTGCAGTTTCTCGCCAGTCTTCAACCTGGAGCTCGCGCAGATCAGTGTCCAGTACATCCGCCCATCGATACCTAACAGAACTATATCAATA
The DNA here is from genome assembly GCF_033807575.1 of Cydia pomonella. Lineage (NCBI taxonomy): Eukaryota > Metazoa > Arthropoda > Insecta > Lepidoptera > Tortricidae > Cydia > Cydia pomonella. The sequence continues at coordinate 2,388,289 of NC_084714.1, forward strand.
TATAATTTGCCGCAAAGCTTGAAAACTCTTAAATAAATCCCGACTCAGCTTTCTTTAGTATTTTTGACGACCGGTTTAGCCTAGTGGGTAGTGACTCTGCCTACGAAGCTGATGGTCCCGGGTTCAAATCCTGGTAAGGGCATGTATTCGTGTGATGAGCATGGATATTTGTTCCTGAGTCATGGGTGTTTTCTATGTATTTAAGTATTTATAAATATTTATATATTATATATATCGTTGTCTAAGTACCCTCAACACAAGCCTTATTGAGCTTACTGTGGGACTTAGTCAATTTGTGTAATAATGTCCTATAATATTTATTTATTTTTTATTTATTTATTTAGTATGATATCTGTTTTTAATCTATTAAGACAAGTCTTTGTTTCATCATCTTCCTATTGTAAAGTCCAAATTTTAAACATACTGTCTTGTTTATAGTTCTACATATCCCTCGGTCTGAACGTGGGTGGAATACGAGAGTTCCCAGACAGCGACAACAAACCCTGGAAGAATCTTTCCAACAAGGTATGAACCATTTGAAATGTCCTTAGTCAAGGTATGAAATATCAACACGGACAAAATGCCAAAAATATGTACACTCTACTTTAATGTACAGGCAATAAGGTCGTGTACACATGTTTTTGGTACTTTGTCTGTGTCGATATTTAATACCTTGACTGCCTATCACAACACTCTAAGGACACATCGGGACGGAGACGTGGGATTTTCATGTCGCCGCTCGCCGCAGCAGAGCTATAACCGCGCAAATCGAAGTTCGCCAATTGCGGGCATTTCTCTCTGTCACTCTAATTACGTCTTAGTGAAATTAAAAGAGAAAGGTCCCCGCAATTTGCGAAATTCGGTTTTTGCGGTAGGCCTCCTGATCACAATGTCAGTGTGCGATATTCCGTACATCATTGGTAGATGGCGTTAGCTTTGTACTTAGGTCCTATACAGCGGACTGCAACTCGATTGCAATTTGTATGGGATCTATAAGCCAACTGCAACGCCGGCGAGCAGTTCCCATACAAGTTGCAGTTCATCTGTACCGGCTCTTAAATCGCGCAATAAATTTTGTTGTAGTGATTTTTCTTGTTATATTAATCAGTGATCGGGGATTTCTATGCCACACCGCGGGATATCAAGTCGAAATGGTAATATGGATACGCCGCTTGGCCCGCGATAGGAACAAAACTGTTCGAAAAGTAAACGCTATTTCGGTGTTGGTAATTCGTTTATAAAATAAAGGACTGTAAAAAGACAGTGTTGGTTATGATTTAAAGAAAAAATATTCAAAAAATTATTATAAATATATAATATAATATTATATATGTAGAAGGCAAATGACCAGACGAATTACAATTAAATATGGAATTGAAAAGCTCTCCTCCGTTACATACTTACGTAGAGACAACAAAAAGGCTAAAATAAATTCATCTTTAAAATGATAAATTGTTTTGTAATATTCCAGGCCATGTTGAATTTCTGGAACAGCCGAGACCAGTGGTACTCCACGTGGTACGATGACACCAGCGCACTGCAAGTGGACTACGTGCGGGTTTATGCTTTATAGAAGAAAGAAAAATAAATAGTAGATTATACAACTAAAATGTGTGTAGTTGGCCAGACGCGTTGCATGTATACATATACGTGTAAGAGGGCTTCGGTCTCTCTTTACGTTGTTGGCGTTTGGTATCTAAGGCATTGAGGCGATTTTCCTCAAACCATTTGATCTGATTTAAGATTATACAACTAGGGCATAAAGCAACTTTTATTATCTTGCAGGTCGAGGATATATATATGTCCAAGTTGTATTCTCTACTTTTTACTTTGATTGTGAGAACAAAAAAAAAACAATATTTTAGGTTATATTGCCGTATTTGTTTAAGTCTAAAGAAAATCGTACTCGGGCCGGTCGGGGGCGCGAGGCACGCCGGTCGGGAGCACGGCAGTCGGGGGCGTGCGGGAGGGGGCAGTTGTATGGCAGATTTGGTCGTAATAGATGATTTTACTTTATGCTCTAGAGCATAATACGCAATTTTATACCGCGCGACTTAAATGTCAATTTTACGAGTCTGAGAAGTGAAAATGAAATTTTGCCTTCTTTGGCAGTACTTAAGGCAGCTTTACAAAAAATGTCTCCTGAACTACCCGACTATGCATAACAGCCGTTATGCATAGTTACTTACCGTTGTCGTCACTTACAATATTAGAGAGACCCCACACTAGCGTCTTTTGAGCGTCGGCGTCTAGTCAGCGCTATAGGAAATGGCGTCGCTGCGCAGTTGCGTTGCGTCGAGCAGCAGCCATAGAGTTGGCTAGACGCCGACGCTCGGGAGACGCTAGTGTGTGGGTGTGGATGGGTGATTTTGATGGGGTAGAATAGGTTCTACTCGTATAGAGTGATGTTATTATGTAAGTATTTTGATGACCAATTTGAAATGTGTTACCGTTAAGAAAATCTAGTATGTACCTACTCTTTCGGTAGATGTCGCTAGAAGACTTCTTAAGACGTGTAAATAATGAAAGAACTAGAAATATTCGTCGTAGTCGGGTAAATATAGTTAAATAATAAAAAAAAACATAAATATTATAGGACAATTTTACACAGATCGAGCTAGTCCCACGATAAGCTCAGTTATACTTGTGTTGCAAGTACTTGAAGACGATATATACGATGATAACTTTTCCAAATATAGATACATTTCCAAAATTCGCGTTCAAAAGTATACCTTTTACAGTCTCAATTGTTATTTATTAAATACATTACTTTTTGTTAAGCTGTTATAGTAAATACCCCTATAATGGAACAGGCACCAGTAATGGGATGGTTCATGGTATGACAAATCCTGTAAAACAAGTATTTACCATCAGTTTTTAATCTCTGGCAACATTTTATCATAAATAAGAGCCAAAGAGCTGCGTAAGTTTAATTTTTCATTGATATTTGTGAAATTGAAAATTAATGGCGCTATACATCCCATGACTGGAGCAAAAAAACATAGTTTTAATTGGTTAATAATATTGAAACGAATTTCAGTAGCTTTAATTAAATACATATAATACATAAATAACGAATAGGACATTCAACTTTTAAAGCACAAAGCGGTAGAAATTTTACAGATGTCGGTAAAATATCGAAAATACTCCAAATTTTCTCTTAAATGTTCCATGATTGGTGCCGTTAACATATAGAATGATGGTAGATACTTATGAAACGTTATTTGATCCGCTACTTTTGATGCTGACTGTACATAAATAAAATGCATTTGTTTCTTATTTGTATTTTTATTTTCAGAACACTTTCTTATGCTACAAAAAGAGAGTATTTCATAATGAAGTCTTTTTCTCATACTTACAATTATGTCAACTAACATACACATAATTCAGTAAATAGGAATATTCTTGAAACCATTCAAGGTAATACATTGTTTAATGCCACAAGTAAACATTGTTTTGTCCACTACAGCAATATTATTAAAATTGGATAGATTTGTATCACAGTCAAAAAATTTATAAAGTCAAAGTAAGATAAGTTGCCAGCGAGTTTTATAGCCCAGACGGTGCAAGGGTTATTTTAAACGTCAAAATTCTATGTAATTATGACGTTTACTTGACACTTGCAGCGTCTGGGCTATCAAAATCGCTGTCAACTTATCTTGGTTTGACTCTAACGGTATTTTAAGCAATGAATTAAAGCACAGCGCCATCTAGTGACCTCTTTGAGAATCTCGTAAAAATGAGGTGAACTAAGGATATTCGAATTTCAATTATTTGTATTTGTCAACTTCCCGTGATCAAAAATTGCCAGCCAGTTACGTTTAAATTTTAAATTTAGAATCGAGTTTATATTACCTTTTATGACCCGTTAGCCGGTAGTTAAATAGAGGTTTACTATAAGTTTTTTGAAGTGACTTTTTTTTTAAATTTTGTACTTATAAAGCGTAAACTTTAACAGACTTGATCTTAAGATTAGCGTCATGCCAGGACGGGAACCAGGTGTCCTTAGCTTCCCAGAATTTGAGGACAGCCTTGTTGTTCTTGTTCTTCCACGGCTTGTCCGCGGTGTCCGCGAAATCGTGGACACCACCCACTCGAAGGCCCAGGGAGATGTAGAACTGAAAACATGAATCAGTTATTGAGGAATAGGTACGAAACCCTCCATTATATGTGGTCTGACACGCATTTGGCCGGCTTTTTAAACTGCTATTTGGGTAAAAAAAAACTGTAACCAAGGGCGATAAAACTCAATCTAGCTCTATCCTGATCAAGTCGCCAAGTGGCTGATGGGAATAGGTACGGTGGTCATCAGATATATTGGAGCGGCCGAGGTGCTCAAAAATATCTGAACACGCACTCTAACTCCTTGACAATAGACGCGTGTTCAGATATTTTTGAGCACCTTGGCTGCTCTGACATGTCTGATGGCGACTTTACTGTTTGGATTTAGTGAAGTTAAAGTGTATGCCAAGTGATAATTAGGCTTGATAAATGCCGCAAAAAAAATGTCTGTTTCATACATTCCGGCTGATGTGAAGCCGCTGATTTTTATAGGACAGTAAATTTTTTTTTTTTGTGTTTTCGGCATTGGTCCTATAGTAAGTTGTTCAGTATGACCTGTAAATTCACTACGCAGAGTATGGCCGGTGGAAAAAAAATCAACCTGTAAAGCCTGACCAGTAATATATGATCACGCGCCATATTGCGGAATTTAATTGTAACTATTTTTTATACTAAACTGAACTGTCACCGTTTACATGAGAATAACAGCGGCCTCCTGACAATGATCATATATTTCTGGTCGGGCTTTGAAAGTTTGTTACAAAATACTGTACTGTACTGTACTGTACTGTACTGTACTGTACTGTGTGTGTGTGTGTGTGTGTGTGCGTGCGTGGTGAGATGGCAACATAGCTTGACGTACATAGTAGGTGTTAATAATTTAGAAATATTGATACGCTATTGCAACTAGTTTAAAAGGTACCCTTTCTAAGAACTGGATGAGTAGTCAAACAATGATCTGCTCTGTTTAAAATAAACAACAAAACGGAGACAAGCAATTAGAAAGGTCTAATTTATGATCTGCCTTCCCAATATTTATTTAAAGGCAATAAAATGCTAGCAAATATCACGTTACTGTACACAGGATCAAACTAATCTAGTATCTCGGCACATGACCTTACGGTTCATAACGCAATATGTATCGATATCTACCGTGGTTCTTTCAAATGATTTCAGGCAAACAACATGTGCACGACACTCTGCGTCTGCTACGGGCGTTGGTGGATGGCGCTTAAAATTCCTTTCGAGAGCGAGAGGAGCGAGGCAGTACCAGCTTCCTGATGACGCCATGCGTTGGAAGGAGACGGCGCGAACGCGTCCTGTGCGAGCGATACAATGCGAGTCACAGTAAGAAGGAGCGAGACGGCGCACTTGCAAGGAGACGTCGAAAACCCTGGAGGGGTGTCGAGTGGAAATGACTCTTGTTACATTATACCTAAGGTTAAGATAATATGTAGATAATAAAGTTGTAGTTGTTTAAGTTGGCCAAGTGAGTTAATGATGGGACACTCTGATCTTAGACCCGGCAAGGAGAAGTGTTTCCGACTGAGTTTAAATTGTCTCGACAATATTAGTAATAGTAGTAAAATACTTTATTGTACACAAATAATATATTATTGGCAGTACTTGTAAAAGTGGTTCCCGTTCTTGGCGACATAATCCAGTTAAGTACCTAGGGTGTTGTTCATGAAGCTAATAAGTTCCTTTTCATGAGGTTTTCACAAATAACCGCCCAAGTTGCATTTTATCAAATGACAGCATATTTAACCCTTACAAGTTCAATTCTTGCTTGATAATCTGAATTCATTGTTGGGGCGATTCTAGAGAATTAGTAGCAGATTAATCAGTGAATTATCTTAGTTAAAATGCTCAAGTCAGCTCACTTATTTTGTATGATCTATTTTGAGCTTATAACATCCTATGTATGATGAGACAATCAATGTTAAATAAATGCCTTAATGAGTTCGATTCTCATTATTATTATATATTATGATTATTGCTCGACGCAAAGGTTCAAATCTCTACAGATATTTTGATGGTGAATTGCCGATGGAAATTCCTGATATTGTATCATTCATGTCATGTAGATTGAATTTAACATGTGCATGTTAAATAGTTACTCACCTAAACTGTGTATACTGTCTTGGAAATTTCGGTTGATAAAGTTACGAGTTATTGTATCGTTACCGTATTAAAGTGCATAAGCACAGATGTAATTATATGTACCAATTTAGATGATTAAGGGTCAAATCTTGGTTTTTCTGGGTTTTTACTTGATTTGACGAGCCGACGACAAATGTAATTCTCCCAGATAGGTATGGGCGTTAATTTATATTGTATAAAGATTTCATCAAATACTGATTATGATTCAAACAATAAAAGGCATAGTTTGTATTGCATATATATATTCCCGCAGTGTAAAATTTACGAGTTCGCATTCATGTCCAAATAATTGGCTTAACGTAATTGATGCCTTATAGTTTATTTTCATAGGAACGCACCATACCTAATAAAATTGCGATAATAAATATCAATTATATAAATCGCCATGCGCCTTTTTCTATCGACACCCCCAAAGTAGTTCAGACCTCTTCTATACAACCGTGATTACATCCAATCACAGACCTTTAATATCCAAAATTTAAAGTATGGTATATTTAATCAACCCCAATACCATCTCAGTGCGTGCGTGCGTGAGTGTGCGTGCGTGCGTGCGTGCGTGTGTGTGTGTGTATGTGTCTATTACTGTTTGAGTGTTTATGAATAAAACAAATTCTATTCTATTCTATTCTATTCTAATATCATGATGCGTGAGCGATTGTTTCAATTGAGGTGTTCGATAAGAACTGGTCTTATTCACACATTGTATTATCAATCTTTCTCTATTATTGTACTTATTAGGGATATACATACATAATATATATTATATGGAAATAGTCGTATAGTGGTTTTACTTTTTAAGAGGCTAGAATTATGGAACTATTTCTTTTATCTATGATTTAACATTACTCCTAGAAATCTAATTCTTGAACTGACTTGGCGAGCGATAGCTTGAAAGCGCCAATATACCGATGTTGCCATATTTTGTAGAGGTAATTTAGATGGATGGATAACATATATATATATATATATATATATATATATATATATAATTACCAGTATCTCCGTACAAGAATGTCACCTCCGGTGGTTCGGCTACGTTTGTCGCAGGCCAGCTGACTACGAAGGAAACATATGCCTTCACCTAGCCCTTGACGGCCCCCGACCCCACGGCAGACCAAAAAAGCGACGGCTCCATGTCGTGAAAGCAGATATGAGCGTAAACGGGCTCTCACGAGAGGACGCCCAGGGTCGCGAAAAGTTGAGGACATCAAGTAGGAAAGCGGACCCTGGCAAAGGCTGAAACAACGCTAGGTAGAAGAATACATAATTACCAGCTGATCTAAAGGAGCCATGACACTGCTGCCTCGTAACCAGTTGCCGGCATGCGGCACGGCGGCCTGCCGCGCGACTGTGTAGAATCCCTCGCCGGGTTCGATATTCCCGTACTCCTCACCGTCCACCAGCATCACCATGCCATCTGCGAAATAAACTTCATACTTAGAAAAAATTATTTAATGGCCTACGTCGAATAGTTGGCCATTGCCTCTGCTTGCGAAGACTAAGTTCGATCCTCAGAACATTATAAATAAATAAATATTGGACAATCCACAGTAAGCTCGATAAGCTTGTGTTGATGGTACTAGACGACAACATTTTTTTATACAGATCATCCATAGGGATCATCAGTAAACATCAATAGCTCAGGAACACATATTCGTGATAACCCCAAATAAATGCCCTTATCGGGATTTAAACCCGGGACTCCCAGTTTCGTAGGCAGGTTCACTACCGACTAGGCTTAGGAGGCAGCTAAACGGATCTCTTCGAGGCTAGAGTAAATAGGTATCTCATAGGTAAGCGTATTCCACTATAGACCGCATCATCACTTACCACCAGGTGAGATCGTGGTCAAACGCCTGCTTATCCTCCATAAGAAAAAGAAGGGCATTTTATAGGACATTATTACACAAATTGACTAAGTCCCACAGTAAGCTCAATAAGGCTTGTGTTGAAGGTACTTAGACAACGATATATATAATATATACATATTTATAAACACTTAAATACATAGAAAACACCCATGACTCAGGAACAAATATCCATGGTCATCACACGAATAAATGCCCTTACCAGGATTTGAACCCGGGACCATCAGCTTCGTAGGCAGGTTCACTACCGACTAGGCCAAACCAGTCGTTCAAAGATTTACTTCTAAGATTGAGATTTGTGAGTGGGTTTCAAGTCCCGCTGGAAATCTCGAGTCATCAACTAAAACGCGTAATCAATTATTTGAATAAGTAATGGCACAATTTCTTTTTTCACAAGTTTACAAACTACAATTTAAAAGATGATATAGCATACTTGTTAAGTATACTGTTCCAAAGAGTACCGGGCACTACCTAAAGGTTATGGCGCCATCGCTCGAAACAATGCTGCTATACCTTTGGCCTTTGATCCATTAGATGGCGCCACTTTTTGATATTAAGCAAATTGAACGCATATCAGTCAAGTAATAAGGATTAAAGTCAAATGGCGTTCTAAAAGTTTTAATTATGTGCCGAAAGATGGCAGTAAATTTACGTCGCTACAAAGTTTCCTTTGACAATCCACCTCTATTTCAAATTCTCTTTGAGTGTACATAGAATTACCGAGCTTACTGTTCTTGTTATCAATGCACATTTTCTACTTGACCATTTTGGTTTCACCCTTCAGTAAATAATAAGTCAAAACTCTTACCTGGTTTCCATATCATGGTGTAATTATGGAACCCACTGCTCCAATTCTCAATGCCAATTTTCTGTTTCATCAACTGCGACCGGAACGGATCCGTGTCGGACAGTACCGGACCTCCGTACAGTTTCTTCGCGAACTCGGCGTTGCCTTTTACGAAGGCTACCCTGATTAGACCGGATTCGTAGCGGCGGTAACCGTAGAAGTTTTCACGGGGCTCTAAGTTGATTTCTAAAAAAATAAGGTAATAAATACCAATTATCTAGTAGCAAAAAAAGTGAATGTTTAAAAATTGCAGTTCGAAACACGGAACACTGGCCTTTATGAAATATTTACGTGACGCCGGACTCTAGCGACATTAGAGTTTGTGCGGAAAGAGAAGAGTCGTGGAATGTATGAGTTCCCGGAGTTGTCGTTGAGATTCAAGATGACAAAGTCGTCTCGAGAATATTTTTTCGTGTTTTGCTCATTAATGTCGTTTAAAGTGTAATATTGATAGCTTATTATGCAGTGAACTATCGTGAAAGTATGCAGCTAATGAAAAACTAATCTTGAAACGTGCTTAGCCATGTTTTAATCAACACTTGGCAATCCATCGTGGCTTTTAGTAAAGTCCAGCTATATCTTTACTAAAAGCAAGTACCGAACGACGTCATGCTTTACGAGCACACTTAAAATTTACCACTGAACAACGACATTTGACATTGGTAAAATCATCATAGATTTGATGGAGGCCATATTTTAAAAGAAGAAGAAGTATGGGTTCCCTAACAACTCGCTATAAAATCGGGGAGATATATTTGTATGTATATTGTTAATATTGTTATGTGTGTTAAATGTAATTTTAAGGAGAATTCGATTGCTCGGCCCATGCTTGTGTAATATGAACTGAGTCTTTGCGAACAATTCTGAGCACTAATTTATAAATCAACAGCCGTTTTGTTATGTGGCTTTTATAAGGCAACTGAATGAGCTTGCTAAACCAGTCTGGGTCGACCGTCTCCGTATTATGTTATAGGTATCTGCACAGCAAGCAACAGCGGTGAGTTCTATTTAACCTAAGATCATATTTTAGAAACTATAATTGATATTTATTATATTCATTCTGGCACAGGATGAAGACAAAAGGGATTGAATTCGTCAAATATAATACGGATGAATTGTTATTTTTAGGGCATATTTCCTTAATTTTAGCGTTTATCCCGGTTGCGACCTGTTGTTGCTGCTTCAGAGCCCAAGGTTCGCTTTATGAACTTTTTTTTCTCTATTCTCACTATCATCAGCACTTTTTTTGGGAGGAAAAATGACAATCACACTAAATATGGTACAAACCAGGTATCAACCAGCTCCCAGCGGGCATCTTGGCCATCACCTCCACTCGGCCGAACTTGAAGTTGAACTTGTGTTTGGTGGTGATCTTCCCCGTAGTGACAGGGGGTAGAATATCCGCTCCGTTCGCTACTCGCTTGCACTGTGCGGTGTCTATGGTGCCTGTGCATCTGCGAAATGCAAAATGCGATTTGTACAAGTCAAACTTTTCAACATTTTGTTGTCTCGTTTTTGTTCCTTAATAAATGTGACATAGTGGTAAAACTCCACTCCGTCACGTGTATGAGATTAATTTTTTTTCGTGTAAAATATAATCTTTAGCTAGAAAGACATACAATAGCAATCGATTTTATTTATTTATTTGATAGAAGACAGATACAAGAGTGACAGAGTGGTCAGAAACAAGACAACCAAAAGAGTTTTGACGCACCTATCTAGGTGGCAGATAATAAAAATAAGGTCAATGCGGGCAAAACCGGCATCTACAATTTATTGCAGGGAAGACCGCCATAGGGCTTGCTCTTTCGTATTTTCGTACGTCGCTCAGAGACAGCCAAAAAGAAAGAGTGTCACTCTTTCTGCTGTACTAACCTTCTAAGTTGAGTACCTATGTATAAAACGCAAGAGTTAAAAGCGACGAAAAAGCTTGTAGACGGTATTCCCTTATAGACGGCAAAACAAGATTTGAGGAGAATAGTGTGGGAATGCAGCCGGGACAGTAACCTGCACGTTCATCCTCAGGGAATTGGGCTGAATGAACGCGACACGTGATCGATAGCCCGCCTGTGTTTCCGGCCGAGCGTCCCTACACTACATCTACATCCCTTATAAACGGTCTTTTCCACATTGACCTTAGTTTATTATTCATAATTGATCCAATTCTCTCGCTCTATACCTGTTCGCCAAGTCACTCATTAGCGAGCGACTTGGTGAACAGGTATAGTTTTGTTACACATCTGTTTTTTTTTTTCTTCAAAATAGCAGAGCCATGTGTCTTCGCTTTGTAAGATATATAGCTCACAAAGCCACTATGTGTAACGTACATATCGCTCAAATCCAAGGACTCCTGAACGAAGCCGTCATGATACATAGTGTCCAACAGCTTAGGGCTGATGACCAGTTGTCCATTCTCTAGCTCCATCGTTCCTCGCGTCATGTATACGTTGAACGGGTAATCCTGAAAAAAAAAACCAGTAATATAGTTTAGTCATTGTAGGGTTTCAACTGTTGTTACTCTGAAAGTACGTCTGAACGTATAAAATTAAATGTCAAATAGGTGCTTACTACAATATGTAGGTATTACTTAATATTATTCTTATGCAATGACATAGGTTTACTTCATACGCCCACACAGGCTGGGAGGACGATGCGCCACTGCATCCCCAGGCCGTAATAAAAGCCTTCATTCTCTATAGATCCAACCAATAGATCCAAGACAGATCTAGTGATATATTGTTATTCACTAGACTAGATACAACGTCGGACAGATGTATCCGAAGAGAACATTTTCTAGCAATATATGTTGAAATAATAAACTAAATCTAATAGGATAAGTGATGAAAGTGTGTTTAGAAATAGTAGTTTATGTGACTGCTACATAATGAAAGGCTACGAATGGGTTAATGAAACGAACGAAGTACGTATAAGTAGGCATTGAATCAGTGTTTTAATACCTAATTTTGTGGAGTTATTTTATCTACACATGTATTATGATTTTATCTACACATATATGACATATATTATTCTCGCCAACAAACGCATAACTCGCCAACAAACCGCATAAGCAGTTTGGCGAGTAACTTTAAAATTGATTGATTATGTATATGTGCCTTTGAAAAAAAAATGAGGAACCACAATTACGACCACCATTGCGGCATCGTTGCTCTGTCGTGAACTCGAGGATATGACGTGGCGTCTCCTAAATTTTTTTTTTTTTAATACTACGTCGGAGGCAAACAAAGCATACGGCCTGCCTGATGGTAAGCAGTCTCCGTAGCCTATGTACACCTGCAACTCCAGAGGAGTTACATGCGCGTTGCCGACCCTAACCCCACCCCCCTCGTTGAGCTCTGGCAACCTTACTCACCGGCAGGAACACAACACTATCCTAAATATCTTGATCGCTCATTTCTGGCGAAAGTTTTACTATAGTTTATAAACTGAACGTGAATTAGAAGAACTGGACGTCCAATGGCTGTTCAATTGCTGCTTTGTTTAGAAAACCAGTATAAGGAACACATCCTGACTTTTACGTTAAAAATAATAATAATAAATAATAATTCAGCCTATATATGTCCCACTGCTGGGCACAGGCCTCCTCTCATGTGCGAGAGGGCTCGGGCTATAGTCCCCACGCTAGCCCAATGCGGATTGAGGACTTCACATACACCTTTGAATTTCTTCGCAGATGTATGCAGGTTTCCTCACGAGATCGCGGTTCAAATCCTGGCTCGTACCAATGAGTTTTTCGGAACTTATGTACGAAATATCACTTGATATTTACCACTAGCTTTTCGGTGAAGGAAAACATCGTGAGGAAACCTGCTTTTACGTTAAAACTTGTAATAAATTCGAATTCTAGTCTAAGTCTCATGGAACTTACCGGCACATCAGGAAACTTGTTCTCCCCCTCCCAAAGTTTCAAATCTTTCACGGCACTTTTATCAAACTCTTCACTAAAGATAAGCGCCCCCTTACATACGGTCTTCCCCAGCACTACCGTAGGGGTCGGTAGGCAACTGGGGGGAGGTTGGGTGGGCTGGATAGGGGTGGAGGTTGGGGTTGGTAGTGGTTTTTCTGGTTGGTAGTTCGGGTTGTTGCCTGTGTCGGCTTTGGTGCCGTTTTCGTAGACGAATTCTGAAAATAGGGTAATTATATTGTACAAAATATAGTGACAATTCATAAGAGGTAAAGGCGAACTTAATAACTACATACATATGTATATAATTCAGTTACTTGTGTAAAAGTGAAAGTCCTTTGTAAATATAGTGACTTACCTATAATTTTAATTTTATTTTATCTGTGCAAAATATAACCTGTGTGGATTGCATTAATTGACATTACAACTTTAAATATTTTTGGTTTGCTCTCTCGCTCTCGCACTCGCAACGAATCCTGCGGCTGGAGCATGATCTAATTTTTATCACTTGTCACTATGCCTGTCACGTTCTAACAAGCATGTAAGTGCGAAAGTGACAGACATAGTGACAAGTGATAAAAATGCAACCGTGCTACAGCCGCTAGTCACACCAATAAATAAAAGTACCTAGGTTCATACGTTCATAAGTTCCAATTTGTGCCGATTTGGCATTAGTGTACAATTTGTTATTTGAAATAAATAAAATAAAATAAATAAATAAATACGAAATGTACGGGAGAGTTATTATTAATTATTTATTTCAGATAAATTTTATCCGTATAATTGTTAATATGGCTGATTGTTAATATGATGTCATGAAGCATCAGCTAAGGTGGTGTGGCCATGTCGTGCGTATGGAGAATGAGAGACTGCCCAAAGCAATTTTCTACTCGGAGCTCTCTTGTGGAATCCGGAAGCAGGGGGGCCAATACCTGCGACATAAAGACGTTCTCAAACGCCACCTCGTCGCTTGCGGGATACCGACTGACTGCTGGGAGGGCATTGCATTGCAAAGATCGGAATGGCGTTCTAGTGTTCACAAGAAAGTAGCTCAATTTGAGCAGCAGCGTCTGGAAGACTAGATGCTAAGCGTCATATCCGCAAGACGCGACCTAAGCCCTCCTACACATACACCCGCAACTCGACTGGACAACTCCATTGCGCATCGTGTGACCGCATCTTCAAAACAAAGTTTGGTTTTGCGAGCCACATAAGGGCATTTCATAATCCGGATAAGAATTGTTTGATAGAGTCGCCATTGCCGGATACGGCAAGGAAGGAGATGATGATGAATATGGCTTATGGCTACGTAGTAACTTAACTACTACATTATTTATTTATAATTAATTGAACCCAAAATTTCAGGAAGGTACAATCCACCCTGTCAGCTATGAACTTGAGTATGCTGTTGTGCCTGCCTCGCATTCGGCACACCAGAGAAGCGCCTGATGCCATAGAAAACATCAGTTCGTTCCGCGGCGAACATCCCTGAAGCGCTGTCGTAAGTAGTAGTTATGTCAAAAAGAGATGAAAATTACAAAGTTCTTGGCAAAAATGACATATTTTGATACAAACTTTCATCACTGTCTGTCCTTTTCTCCACGGGTAACTTATACTCATTGAGACAATTCTAAAAACCCAAAACACAATTAGGTTGCGTTGTTTTATCACAGAGGTCCTATGGCGACCTCCTGTTTCCATCATCAGATCAGCTTGATGGTACCATAATATTGTATTGTACATATGTATGGAAATTTTCAGCTTCATTGGAAGTCGGGAAGTGGGTCAAATTTTACTTGCAAGATTTGACCCGTATATACATAGGTACATTGCAAGTTAATAAAAAAGCTTGTACAATCGTCGTTGTTTGTGGATATAACTAAACTTGCTCATTGTTACATAGTGGTACAAAAACTGTGTCCAATTTTACTTGTCGTTTGGATAAACGTGCGTTGACTGCGTGTTTTCCGGCACAAAACTTAGCAACAAAACTATTACCGAACTAAAAATAAACCTCATTAGCCGCAGCACGCGAATAACCAACTCAATTTCTGATTTTATTAGAAAACCTAACAGACCCTGGAGACTTTTCGTCCGATTATTCGATCGCATATTTAGTTCAGAGCTGAAATTGAACATGCTTTTGTGCCTTAGGGATTTAGAAATGCCCAATATTACTGGAGTAAAATCCAGTAAGTAGTGTTATCGGTGCATCATACGAAGTTGTGTTTTCTAATATATCAATGTTATTTTAAAATACGATACGAGAAAAAATATTACTAGACAGACAGTGTGTACAGTCAGCGTCAAATACTTTGTAGCAACCAAAGTAGCCAAATAGTTCGGTACACCATATATTTAGTATGGTGTACCGAACTATTTGGCCACTTTGACTGCTACAGAGTATTTGACGCTGACTGTACATTGTTAAATAAGTTTTTGGCAAAAATTAAATTTTTGGTACAAGCTTTTGTCGCTGACTGTACTTTTTTTACAACGGGTAACTAATTCTCGTCGAGACTATTCAAAAAACCCCAAACACAATAAGGTTGCGTTGTTTCATCACAGAGTTCTTATGGCCACCTCCTATCTCCATCATCAGATCAGTTTGATGGTACCATAATATTGCACTGTCACCCGACTTACATATGTATGCAAATTTTCAGCTCCATCGGATATCAAGAAGATTGATAAATCGAGTCTTTGAGTTTGACAGGTGAAATATATGGTATGAAATATATATTACATTTAACATAGGTTGCTATTTCATACACATATAAACAAGGAACTGTCAGTATTTTTAATTCTCTAAAATGAGTTTTACATGAATCCATGGTTGTAATACCGCATACTGATCTTAAACATTTCTTTTGACTCTTGAAAACCAATTCACGGTCAGTCGCATTTCCCCAAAACATTATACCATACCTTAAATTTTGTGGTACCTATCGGTTATCGCGGAATGTACGGATCCGTTCAGCCATCTACACTCTTAAATTCGAAGCATGATTTGTTATACACTTTACATTTAAGAAAAAACTCATGATCATTAATCGTAAGACAAGGAGGTGCAAGAACGTATGGAACTCGTGAGATGGACAGAAAAACGTTGGAAACTACAGCCACATTACAGCCTAGTTGGGCCTAAGATCTAGAGCGGAGGAGAGGGCACTGGTGAAAACTGACCACAATCGTCACGTGCTTTAGTCATGAGGATACGATAAAGAAGAAGACAATTCCAACTTTTAGGTAAAACCTACCTTCGACAGTCCACTCCCCATTATCCTGCCTATACCCCAGGCCGTTCTTGATGACATACGTCCAGAAATATATCTTGTCCCCGAGCTTCAGTTGCGCTTCTCGGTCCCTGAACGTCCATCTTCCATCCTTGGCCTTGGTGATGTCTCTGGACCAGTGACCGCCTTCCAGGCCTTCCATCTCCTCGTTCAACTTGCCGTGGAAGGCGAAGAGGGAGAAGCCATCGTCTGGAAATTAGATTTATATTATAAAGTTGGCATGTTGTAGGATATTTTTACCCAAATCTATTAAATAACAGATAAGGCCGCCTGTTGTCATGTATCATGTAATATATATGTCTCTGTAAATATTATTTTGAGGTTGTGCAACAAACAGGATTTGTATTGTATTGAATAATAGGGGGCTTGTGAATGACCTACCTACCTACCAAATGTTTGTTGCTTAAATTATAAGTTTGACACTTAACTACGAGAAGTGTAGCTTGGTGTAGCTGGTCTTAATGATGCCTCTCCACTGAGGCGGAGAAGAGCGGAGATGAATGGAGACGTGTGGGAATTAACCAATAGCATTGTTTGTAATCCATTGGAGCAAAGAAGACATGTGGATTACGAGTAGAATATATGTGTCATAAATGTCATAATTGCTTAATTAAAAAAAAAGTATAAATACATGCGACACTAACACGCGATATACAAAAATCTATGTAATACAGCATTGTATGCAAAGAATGTTCGTATTCGGTTCCTACACGGCGGAACTAATAGCCTCCTAGAATCCTAATTGCCTTCATACTTCTCTAAAACTTAAACTAAACGACTTAGAAGTAACTAAATTAGAAAAGCCACAATAACATCCATCCAAACCGGTACCCCGGGCTAATAAACCTCTCGAGATCTGAGATAAAAACAGCGTATCTAACACGGGATTCATAGTTTATAAGGCAATTCGGTTCAGTCTATAATAGGTCAATGCCTTTGGCTAGCGCAGTTTTTTAGAGAGCTAGCGGTAATTGCGTTGTGCTGAGCCAATGACTGGACGATTTGGGAATTTTAATAGTATAACTTAATCCAACAATTCGGCTTTTTAAGATAGGGGTATACTAATACCCCTACCACCACCACCACTACCACTACCACTACCACTAGGTACCACTCTTAATATGGAGTAAATTATCAGTTGACACTCGTAGTGTGGATGGTGTCAATTATCATATATTACTTGCTGAATATTTTTTTGATTTTGATGTCAACTTGTTTCCATAAGGGTGTCTGTATATTCCATATATACATACACCCTAGGCCAAAAGTTCAGCAAATAAGCCACAGGTGTACTTTTACATATCAATTTTTCACAAGCAATAAAAATTGCCAAAAATTACAAAATGCGATTACAAATATGGAATCAATTAAATATTCTGATGGCAGAATGATACTTTTGTAGTTGAATTCACTTGATGAATTTACCTGTCTATTAGTTTCTAATGCTAATTGCTTAATTGAACATAGATTGGTACAATGATTGACACACTAACAGGAAAAACAAAAATACTCATTTTTTTCCTTAAGAGATTGATGTTATTACATAGGTATTTACATGTAATACACGATAAATAAGAATACCTACACAATTGTTTATTTCTCATTTTGCTTGTCATATCTTAGAGCCGGAGGTCAACTTAAGGATGACTCACGCTACACAGTGCCAGGACCGGGCCGGGGCGGACCGGAGCGAGCCGTCACACGGACTTTCAGGAGCGCCACCGTCGCCGGACCGTTCCGGGGCCGGGGCGACCGGGCCATCGTCTCTATATTATAGTATCTCTATGCGTTGACACTATCGTTGAGTCTCCGAGCGCGAGACAGGCCGGGCCGGGCTGTCCGAGCTCACCGAGCCGTCCAAATAACGGACTGTTCATGACAAATGTCACAAATGTCAATCATATTGAAAAAATTGGTTCGATGGGAAGCAAGTCGATATAGAAATAAATAATAAAATCAAAATATTGGCCCTGGCTGCCATAATAGCTGATGAAGAGAATACTGCATACTCTGGGCAATTGTGCATTTGGACATTTCGCGGACACTTTCGGAAAAAGGAGAATTACACAACATTATGTGAAGAGCTTTATTTCCACATGACCCGAGACTCTTTCGAAGCCACCGTGTTCTCTGCTTAAGGTAATGGAAATACAATGCGTGTATATTGTCTCAAATAATCATGTGCCGAAGCATATTAAACTATTAAAAGGAAAAGGGATGACCGGTTCTCCATACAAACATAGTTCCCATTTTCCTCTCTGGATATTGATATTCTCTTCGTTCTACATCCAATTTTGTAATAGTACATTACGATACAAGTGCGAAAAATAGGAAATTCGAAACAAGTGGCGATAAATTAAAACACGACCGAAGGGAGTGTTTTAAATCGACACGAGTTGCGAATTACTTATTCGCACATGTATCGTACAACGTTTTACAGTACATGGCTCTTTAAATGTTCGACACAGTAACGTAATATGCTAATTTTCGCACTAGTGCGGTAAAGTAGCAACATATGTACTGTAAAAATATTATCCGTAATGGGGACTACGTTTGTATGGAAAAGCGGTCTCGTTTTGAGGTAGGTAACTAGGCAGATTACTTAGAGATTGACTCATCACAAGCTGCCCTAAGTGCTTCTTAGCGAGTAGACAGGCCTATTGTTTTTCAGTATTATTTTCTTCTATTGAGGTGTGCATTTGTGTTGTATTGCAAAAATATATCCGTTGGGGTTCAGTGATACCCGATAGATATTAACCCTGAATCACAAATGATCATTTTGCTTAATGCCGCGTTTTTGCATTATTTTCTCCCATCAATCCTATCATAGACTTGTTCCGTTTCAGGAATGCATGAAAAACTTAAGTTTAAAAGAGAAGATATTTAAAATGGCTGTAGGAATACCACAACATTTTAAAGTATCGATATAAGATAATCATCTACAAACATTCAGCTATAGAGAAATACGCGTACACCACTAAGAATGTCGGTGGTGCGCTCTCAAAGTAAAAAAAATAACTGTTGAGTTCGGTACACTAAGATAGAATTGTCTAACAAGTACAAAAAATAAACTACTTACTGGCTTACTTACTTCTTGCGGAAAATGAATTTTTGATCTATAATACGAGTGGGTTAGGTAGTTGAAATTTACAGTGTGCATTTTATGGTTCCGTAGCCAAAATGGCAAAAACCCTTACAGTTTCGTCATGTCCATCTGTCTGTCTATCTGTCTGTCCGTATGTCACAGCTATTTTACTCAAAAACTATAAGATAACCAAAAGAGAAAAGTGGAAAGTAGGTATTTTTTATACTACGTTGGTGGCCGGCCTGATGGTAAGCTACTACTTAGTTTAGAAGTTCAAATGTATAAAAATATAATTTTTAGGCACGCCATACATGTACTAAAAGTGAAAAGGTTATTCAAGTAAAAGAGTATTAAATTTAAGATTTTTTTTAAGTAAGTGAGATGGCAAAGGAGTCTTGCGTAGCCCGTCATGCTAGCCCGAAATGATATGAACGCTCTGACGTCGGGCTACAGCGGCGGCCTCATATTGAGAAAGTCGGGCGTAGCCCTTGTGCTATGCGTGCTCTAAGCCCCCTCATAACAAATGAATCGGGGGTAGCCTTACGTACCTAAGTAGCTTCCTCATACTAAAAAGTCGTGCAGAAGAAGATAACAATATAATTTTTTCAATATGTCAATTCCAGATTTTCTGTGTTTCTTAAATGTATAGTAACATGGCAGCAGTTTTCATCTTTAGGGTTCCGTACCCAAACGGGACCCTATTACTAAGACTCCGCTGTCCGTCCGTCCGTCCGTCTGTCACCAGGCTGTATCTCATGAACCGTGATAGACAGTTGAAATTTTCAAAGATGACGTATTTCTATTGCCACTATAACAACATAGTATTGTGTTCCTGCCGGTGAGTAAGGTTGCCAGAGCTCAACGAGGGGAAGGAGGGTTGTTAGGCTCGGCAACGCGCATATAATTCCTCTGGAGTTGCAGGCGTACATAGGCTATGGAGACTGCTTACCATCAGGTGGGCCGTATGCTTGTTTGCCACCAACGTAGTATATAAAAAACCAAATACTAAAAAAAATACGGAATCACGTTGGGCGAGTCCGACTCGCCCTTGTCCGGTTTTTGTATTTATTCGTAAGCTTGCATTAATTGCCATGGCACTTTAGGCTTAGCTTGTAAGTACAGTTGAGGAAATTGATTCTTTAGCAGTTAACGTGTCACGTTACAATGGACAGCTCTTACCATAAGTATGTACAGCCAAATTTACTTGAACAGCAAGTTGCTAAAGAATCAATTTCCGCGACCGTACTAATAGGATATTCTTTGCTAATAGGTCTAATAAATAATATGTTGCGGACTCTTTTCTTAAACCTTTTTACTTGTATACTTTTTACGACATTTGACGCTGTCATGTTATTCAAATAGTAAAATAAATCTGACAAGAGAGAAAATTGTGATCTTATTTACAGAAAGATACTTAATGTATGAAAAAATAAGCAAAAATAAGAATGAATGTTTTGTGAGTTTGAAACAATTTTATTTTCTTTGACAAATAGAGCACTGCATTGCATTAACGATTATTATTATTTTAATTTGTATGTCTTTCCCATCACGGAACAATGGTATTCCGGACCTTTGAGAAGCGTGCGCCGAGCCCTAACCTAACGTAGAGGCCCTTTTGACACGTTCATGAAATGTAAGATGTACACCGAGCTGATGCTGCCCTTGCCCATGTCATAGGACGCACGCAGAGGCAGGCCCGACAGGGTGTAAGGACTATTGAGAGTTGTTGGAATCTAAAATAAACTAGGTTATTGTGTGAAAGCGATGGGCTAAACACTGAGCTATGGGATAAAAAACCAGACGCCTACCTAATAAAACGGTATACAATTTTATTTCCGGCAGACGACACAAAAAGCGACATCTGGGATGGCTCAAGAGTAACACTGGTGTGAGCGGCTCAGGGGTATCGAGAGGCGTGCACCGCTTTCAACCCAGTGGCTGTAACAGCCACTGTGCCAACTCGCGTCTTGCACTTCCTCCCTTGGAACTTATAGCTCTAACGACTCCACCCTGGCCGGCCGGCCAAGGCAACCCAGAAGCAGATAATCCTGTCCCACCCACCCTCCTTCGAATGACAGAACTCCCTAGGAACACTCGGGTACGTGAGATCGTTACTCCCCAACTGCATGCCACAAGCTGCCCGAAGTTGACTGATTGCACTGGTAAAATCAGCGGGCCATAGATTATTAGTTTGCAGTTCCTAAAAGCCATTGCTGAAAGGATGTGTAGCTGTCATATACAAAAACAATGGGTAGACAGTCTCAAAGGGTATGTCTTATGATAAATAGTTTCATGCCGCAGTAAAATAATGTGATTTGTAGTATTTAGTTTTAAAATATATTTTTATAATGTGTATGCTAATCTTAAGGTATTTATCTATGGGCCGCTAGTTGCCTGAAATAAATTATGATAGATACACGGATAGATGGGGTGTTCTAAGAGAAAGTCGCTTTGAAAATGCTTTTGTCTTGTATGGCAGCTTCCTCAATCAACTGCGTTGATCGGCTAGATAATAAGTTTTTATAAAAGAAACATGTCTTTATGGGACCCATAACATTGAAGCAATACAAAAGTTAGAAATGAGAGTCAAATCTGACAATCGTTATCTACACACGAAACGCCCCTTATTAAATGATACTTGATCGTGACGTCATGATTAAGTTTAATGCGTTTTATTTGCATTGCATTTACAAAAAGAGGAGCTTTCGAGTTTCGAGGATTATGTTTTTAAAATACGTGTATATTACGTAGGTTTGTTTGTATTGATTTTTTGATTCTAGAAATAATAGTTGTATAACCTTAATATGTATGTAGGTAAGTACTAAGTACATAAAAGGTACCGAAATAGGTCAGAAGAGCAGTAAATTCAATATTACTATACAGTATATCCAAAAAGAGCGCTATGATAAGTAAAAGTTCCTTTTTAGGGTTCAGTACCCAAAGGGTAAAACGGGAGCCTATTACTAAGACTCCGCTGTCAGTACGTCTATCCGTCTGTCACCAGGCTGTATCTCGTAAACCGTGATAGTTAGTTGATATTTTCACAGTTGCCGCAATAACAACAAATACTAAAAACTACGGTACCCTAGATGGGCGAGTCCGGCTCGCATTTGTCTGGTATTATTTAAATATAGGAGGCAAATGAGGAAAGCCCATGAACAGATGTCGTACCTATCATAGGATAAGTAGATATATATGTACAAAGAAACAGCGGTATGTTAAGTAGATTTTTTTATATAGTAGGCAAACGAGCAGAGCCCATGAACAGAGGTCATACTCTTATCATAGAATCGATCATCGATCGATCGATCATCGATCATAAGTAGAATCGATTTTTTTTAAGTAGGAGCTAAACGAGCAGAACTCATGAACAGAGTTCGTATCATAAGATTTGTAGATATGTACATAGAAATGGCGCTATGTTAAGTAGAAGTATTTTTTTAAATATAGGAGGCAAATGAGCAGAGCCCATGAACAGAGGTTGTATCATAGGATAAGTAGATATGTACAAAGAAATGGCACTATGTTAAGTAGTTTTTTTTTTTTTTAATATATGAGGCAAACGAGCAGTGCCCACGAACAGAGCTCGTATCAGAAGATTTATAGAGATGTACAAAGGAATGGCGTTATGTTAAGTAGAAGTATTTTTTTTTAAATATAGGAGGCAAACGAGCAGAACCCATGAACAGAGCTCATATCATAAGATTTGTAGAGATGTACAAAGGAATGGCGTTATGTTAAGTAGAAGTATTTTTTTAAATACAGGAGGCAAACGAGCAGAGCCCATGAACAGAGGTCGTATCTTAAGATTTGTAGATATGTACATAGAAATGGCGCTATGTTAAGTAGAAGTATTTTTTTAAATATAGGAGGCAAATGAGCAGAGCCCATGAACAGAGGTTGTATCATAGGATAAGTAGATATGTACAAAGAAATGGCACTATGTTAAGTAGTTTTTTTTTTTTTTAATATATGAGGCAAACGAGCAGTGCCCACGAACAGAGCTCGTATCAGAAGATTTATAGAGATGTACAAAGGAATGGCGTTATGTTAAGTAGAAGTATTTTTTTTTAAATATAGGAGGCAAACGAGCAGAACCCATGAACAGAGCTCATATCATAAGATTTGTAGAGATGTACAAAGGAATGGCGTTATGTTAAGTAGAAGTATTTTTTTAAATACAGGAGGCAAACGAGCAGAGCCCATGAACAGAGGTCGTATCATAAGATTTGTAGATATGTACATAGAAATGGCGCTATGTTAAGTAGAAGTATTTTTTTAAATATAGGAGGCAAATGAGCAGAGCCCATGAACAGAGGTTGTATCATAGGATAAGTAGATATGTACAAAGAAATGGCACTATGTTAAGTAGTTTTTTTTTTTTTTAATATATGAGGCAAACGAGCAGTGCCCACGAACAGAGCTCGTATCAGAAGATTTATAGAGATGTACAAAGGAATGGCGTTATGTTAAGTAGAAGTATTTTTTTTTAAATATAGGAGGCAAACGAGCAGAACCCATGAACAGAGCTCATATCATAAGATTTGTAGAGATGTACAAAGGAATGGCGTTATGTTAAGTAGAAGTATTTTTTTAAATACAGGAGGCAAACGAGCAGAGCCCATGAACAGAGGTCGTATCTTAAGATTTGTAGATATGTACATAGAAATGGCGCTATGTTAAGTAGAAGTATTTTTTTAAATATAGGAGGCAAATGAGCAGAGCCCATGAACAGAGGTTGTATCATAGGATAAGTAGATATGTACAAAGAAATGGCACTATGTTAAGTAGAATTTATTTTTTTTAATATAGGAGGCAAACGAGCAGAGCCCACGAACAGAGCTCGTATCAGAAGATTTATAGAGATGTACAAAGGAATGGCGTTATGTTAAGTAGAAGTATTTTTTTTAATATAGGAGGCAAACGAGCAGAACCCATGAACAGAGCTCATATCATAAGATTTGTAGAGATGTACAAAGGAATGGCGTTATGTTAAGTAGAAGTATTTTTTTAAATACAGGAGGCAAACGAGCAGAGCCTATGAACAGAGGTCGTATCATAAGATTTGTAGATATGTACATAGAAATGGCGCTATGTTAAGTAGAAGTATATTTTTAAATATAGGAGGCAAATGAGCAGAGCCCATGAACAGAGGTTGTATCATAGGATAAGTAGATATGTACAAAGAAATGGCACTATGTTAAGTAGATTTTTTTTTTTAATATATGAGGCAAACGAGCAGTGCCCACGAACAGAGCTCGTATCAGAAGATTTATAGAGATGTACAAAGGAATGGCGTTATGTTAAGTAGAAGTATTTTTTTTTAAATATAGGAGGCAAACGAGCAGAACCCATGAACAGAGCTCATATCATAAGATTTGTAGAGATGTACAAAGGAATGGCGTTATGTTAAGTAGAAGTATTTTTTAAAATACAGGAGGCAAACGAGCAGAGCCCATGAACAGAGGTCGTATCTTAAGATTTGTAGATATGTACATAGAAATGGCGCTATGTTAAGTAGAAGTATTTTTTTAAATATAGGAGGCATAAGATCAGAGCCCATGAACAGAGCTCGTATCAGAAGATTTATAGAGATGTACAAAGGAATGGCGTTATGTTAAGTAGAAGTATTTTTTTAAATATAGGAGGCAAACGAGCAGAACCCATGAACAGAGCTCATATCATAAGATTTGTAGAGATGTACAAAGGAATGTATGACCTATTATTCACCTCGTAAATTATTTGCAGGTGACTAAATAAACACCCTGTATATATTTGTTGTTGTATCAACAAATCAAGCATTTACATTAAAAAAGTGAGTGACATTTAATTAAGTGGAACTGCTGATGAAGACCAGACGGAACACCTCAACTACGCGTATTTCACGTTTGGCGATATCTTCTTCGTTGAGATTGTTCTGCAAGTTATTTTTTAAGCTTCATTTTAGTCAAGATCTATTTCTGATAATGGATCCCAGGAATAATGGATGAAACTCTTCAAATATTTTACATATAGTATATTTTTATATTTGCATTTAAACAGTGCTATTTGGTGAAACGTGGTCATGAAGATTAGAATATAACTTCTCCTTGACAAGTATTTTACGAGTTAGGGCTTAGGTATATTATATGGGCTTACCTATGGGCTATTGTTTTTCATTCAATAGTTTACATATGTGAAAGAGAAAGTATAACAATATGCTTGTTAGACTAAAATAGCTTTAGTTTTGTTAATTTCAAAAACTTAGTAGGTGATAATTATAACATAGGTATAGAATCTTCAAAAATAAAACAGTAGATACAAAGCAGGTGTTATTGGCCCGTCTTTATATATAGAAAATCGATGGCATGATTCCTAGGAACAGATCTTCGTATGTGTTATAGTTTCAAACTTTCCCATACTGAACGATCTAAATAGGCCACCATGTATACCCTACGGAACATTTTATTTCGTTGGATGAATTTAGGGTGTAGGGGAGAAACTACCCAATTATGAGCTACTTACTGAAAACTATCATTAATAGACAATTGTAAGGATATTTAACATTGCCAAAATAAGGTTAAAGGTGCCCTCTAGTAGTACTTAGTCGATATTGTGATACAATGAATGGTATTATAAACATTTTTCTTTTTTCATATACTATGGACATTCCTCGATGGCACCAAGCTGCAACTGGAAAGCGATGATCACACGGCAAATAAAATCGTGAAGACTGTAGCAGCCACGTCTAAGGAGGATGAATGTATCCACATTCAATATTTTTTATTTATTGTTTGTTTGATATGTAAAAATGCACGTCAATAAGGTAGCAAACTATTATTAACAGAGACCGGAATTATTGTGGCATTCTTGAACTGTCATAGAGAGTTCTCATTTATCGACTTCGGGTACACATATATCGATACAACGTATAACACAAAATATTAAAAAGTTATAAAGTTAATGGATATTTGACTGTAAAAGAAGTAACTGCATTTTTGCATTTCTTTTTACTTATTAAAAAATAGCTCTATAGTTAGGGAGTACAAGTCCAGTAAGGGTTGCTAGATAGCATCTCTCCAGCAACTCTTACTGAGTTTCAACATAATTACTTATATTTTCAAGAAATGAGAGGGGTAAAAAATTATAACTAACCATATTATTCTCAAAATGTTGGATTGTTTTAAGCATGACATCAGTGGAATACATTTTGAGCGCTGGGATTCGGTGGTTAACAGTCATAGTCGGTCTTTCGCATGTATTGCCGTTATTCTTTAAAAACGGATGGGAAAGTTACTTACATTTTATTCACAAGAAATGCAAAGTAATTTAATCATTCAAATTTTGAAATATTTTATCACCTAGGAATGTAAAATTAACGACGACGACGACTTGTGATGATTTTGAAGTTTAAATATTTTTTGGCGTTGGTGTGGTAATTATACATTAATTCATAACGAGTTCAATTATTCACAACCAGTGGCAGTAAATTAAAACACGATCGAAAGGAGTGTTTTAAATCGAAACGAGTTGCCAATTATCTATTCGCACATATACAACGTTTTACAGTACATATGGCACTTTAAATTTTCGACATAGGCGCGTAAAGTGCTAATTAACGCCCTAGTGCGGTAAAGTAGTACCATATGTACTATAAAAAATGTTGTGTTTCAGTCGTTAGAAAAAATTGTTTAACCCTCGTGTCTTCAAACCCCCGAAACGCTCAAGATTTACACTTCTCTAAAATACATAACTGTTTTAGCCAACAATATTAACTGTTGAACTATATTGAAGGCCCGGTTCACATTGAGTGGCTGCACCACTGTGCACATACAAAGTTTATTCTAACTGTAACTTTTTTGACCACATTATTTTCAATATTTCTCGATTTTTAGCGAGGTAAAATTTTTTTGATGTCATGTACCAAATAATACAAAAAAGGTACTAAAACTGGGAGTAAGCGTCAGGATGTCAGGACCATGATATATCGTTTTAAATAGCTATCATGGTCCTGACATCCTGACACTTACGATACTACAATACAGTAAGGGCTATAACCGCGAACCACTTCATTAGTTCATCTATTCGCCTCTCTATCACTGCGCGATCTTTCTTTGTGCGAAAGAGAGGCACATAGGCTTCCCCTTCCCCCTGATGAAATTATGCGTTCCACGTCTTAATCATTAATTTAAGAACAATAAAACATACGAAGAGTATTATTGTATTATTTCAGTAGTTACAGTAATAATAGGCATAAAATAGGGAATATTACGCAAAACTCTGCGTAGAGGGCGTTACTAACGCACACGGGGCCTACCGCGAAATGGAAAATCTAAATTGTGGTTTCTGCCTCCATCATTCTTGCATATTCGATAGACAGAGAGGCAGATAGGTAACGAAATTTCGTTTCGCGTTAGACCATCTGTAACCAAAACGCCTTGATGCATCAATGCCATAGTGAAAACTTGTCAAAAAACTGTTTAAGGCATAGTATGCATAAGTTACTCTCAGGTTTATAATACATGCTAGTGCTGCTCTCTACAGCCTGAAAAAATGTATGGCCTATCTATTTCAGGAGAATGCATCGTACGCGAGCAGTTAGCAATAATATCGCCAACGACAGATTGCAAATGAAATATAGGCACCTTTATGAGTAATTCAATAACTGCACTGAAATATGATGTTCGTACTCTCTGCAGGCAGATTTACAGAAGATCAGTTGGACTCTAAATTAAGTAAAAGAAATAGTTTCCCGTAATCTACAAATTTATTAACGAGATATTTCATTATTATTATTATCAACTTCGTACGAAATGAAAAGTGGGAATATGAGAAAAAATTAATATATTTATATTAATTTATAACCTACATGCTCATTAATGAATAATTTTTACAAGCAGTAACATTACTAGATATCTCATTTAATATAATCCGACTAAATTACATTTCCGCAACACCTCCGTATTTCACAAAATAAATCAAGACATTATGCAACTTATATAATTTTGACGTATATATCCGAGTCGCCCGTATTGCGACCGTTGCGACTTTCATGTAGTAACACCTAACATGGAAAAGTAAATAATAAAGACTGAATCTTCACGGATACCGCGTTGTTCGGGAAATAAATATACATAGGTCAAATAAATACTTAACTAAGTCGCTTGTAATAAACCTTGCGTAGATAGATAGATGTATAAATAGAATACTCTTTATTGGAACACCTCAGTAAAAAGATACAAAAGAAAATAAAAAACAAACAATTGATTAAATGTAGAGGCAGACAACAGGCGGCTACGTAACGACTTCTATATACTTATAGTACGTTATTCTTTTGTTATATAATTTATTTCATTGTCAATAATATGATAATCCGACAATATGTACGAAACGGCAGTATTTAGTTCTTAAAGCTCTGCTTCTTCTGAACATTTTTTTATTCCACTTCATTTACTATTAAAATTGGTAACAAATTCTTAGGCAACTTGTCTGGCGCTATCAACTATCTCAAGTAAAATGTGGAGCCAGCGTGACTAAAATAAATATAAGTACTATTTTTTTATTGCTTTCCACAAAACCGGCAATATGTAGAATTGTGTAGCTTTATTTACAGAAATTTGGTTTCATATAGAGATTGGCAGTCATTGTTAATTAACTTCTCTCTGCGCCGAGTAAAATATAACCCGACCAAGTAATGTATTGGCTATACCATCCATATTTAACAAACAAATTTATGACGTTTTGTAACCTTCTTATTTTGGCAAATATATACCGACACATCCGAGCATGCACATTGCGAAGGGTGGTATTCTGGTTTTTCATCTTGGTCCAATGTGTATTTGCGTCTGACATTTTGCTTAATGAGAGAGTGAGACGCAATGCACATTGGACAAAGATCTTAGACTAGTGGAATATCACCCGAAAGGAAGAATTGAGTCACCGGGTGGCCCGGAGGCTCCGGGAAGTCCGATTTTTGCTCATAGCATGACCGGCTAGTCTCAGGTCCGAGCCCGCACCGGGCCACTACAGAGCTCCGGTGATGACGTAATGCTTTCCATAGAAAACGAAGCGCCGGAAGCTCCGGCCCGGCCCTGCCCCTGTGTAGCGTGAGTCAACCTTTACTCTAATGGACGGGAAATTGAGACGATCATTTGATATCAGTTGTTAAATTAATATTTTTGTTGTTGGTTAAAGCAATATTATTTCCTTTAAAAATTAGTTGACATTAATTACTTATTATGATGCCGCTGTACTTACCATTTTATAATGAAGACTATTAAAATATGTTTTTGCCCGTTTATAAAATAGGGAGGAATATAGGTACCTACCTATAAGAAAAACATCTGAGGGCACAGTAGTGCCCCCGCCAAGTCTATAAGAAAAGCGGCACGGCCGTACCATTCTTTTCTCGAAGCAGTTCAGCCCATTTTCGACCCCCCCCCCCCCTCCCCCCCTATAACTTCGTTATGGATAAAACTAGAAGCCTGAATTTTCAGTAACCAAGCAGGCATTATATTACAGGCACAGTATATTTCAAATTTCATTAAAGTTGAACGAGTAGTGTAAGAATTATAACTAGTCAATGTTTCTTGATTTTGTCACACTCACTGACTGACCGATCATCAAAACTCTAAGGCACTTTTAGCAGACATAGATACTTCAAATTTGGAAAACAATTAGTGTTTAGTGTATAAATCAAAGAAAAACTCAAATATTTTGCAATTTAGGTCCAGTTTTCTAGATACACCAACTGCATTAAATAACTGTATAGAATTACATATAAACGTATAGGATTGCAAAAGTTACATTTGCAGTGAATGAATCAGTGTACCTGTATATGTATAATATAATGGAATTCAAGAAGTAGAAGGTACCAGAAAGGAAAAAATAGGACTATCTAGAAAAATAAATGAGATGCCATCAAAAACATAACTTGTAAAAAAAAAGTTGTGAGATCCATGTAATACCAAGTCGGTTAATTTATTCAGTTCCTACTTAAAGGACCTTCTGGCTTAAGTTATTACGTAATGAGGTAACCTAACAACATCTTATAGTGACCATATTAATATTTAAAATCTTTTATCCCTTAAGTAGGGACTGAATAAATTAACCGATTTGGTATTAAGTACATGGATCTCAATACTTTTTACGGTAGAAGAACTGAGACTTGGTTTTTTTTTCAAGTTATGTTTTTGATGGCATCCAAATTACATATAAAACTAAAGGTGTTTGAAATAAAAAATAAAATTATAATTTTTACCGGCGCGTTCTTGATTAATAGATTTCCTAAAAGATGATGCCGGGTAATTCCGAACATGGACACTAATGTGATAAAATTAAGGGTGTAATCTTTTCTGCAATTAGAACTATAAGCTGGATTAACATACCTGGTACTGACACCCTCAGTCCCTTAGGGTAAATAGCCTCCAACTGAGCATTAGGTACTATATACTGCGCCGCCCGGGGCTGCCCGCGGCACGCGGCGATCAATAATAAATAAACGATAGCTTTGTACATGACGTCTGACCGCGGCGGTGACTGAACGCAGACTGGACAATAGATGTGGTCAGTCGGTGCGTTTGCGCTGGTTTGAGCTAGGAATGGTAAGAACTGGTCAAAAAATACAGCCAGCAACAGAAGTACTGTGTGAAGTTTCAATCGTGGGGAAACATTAATCATCGATTTTTGAGAAAAAAGGACATTAAACTAATTCTACCAATTCCACTCACGTGTTTGTAGTCACTCGCGCGACATGTTTCGGAGAGACTAGGTAGGTAGATAGGTTTGGAGTTAAGGTCGAGAAATAGGGAGTTGATTTTTTAACAGAAATACATGATGAAATCGTTCAGAAACCAAAATGTTTCCCCGCGATTTAAAGTAACCCCAGTTTACCGGTAGCCAGTGTTGTCACATCTACCAACTTTTTGGTAGATCTACTTATTTTGCCTGCGTTCTACCTATCTACCTCCCTCGGCCTGAAATCTACCTATTTTTCTAAAGGGTACAATTGTAAGCAATTCTCAATACATGTGACGGAACATGACTTAATTTCTACCGAATTTAGATTCGATGTAATGAAAAGTTGCCAAAGAAACAGATTATACAAGCAGGTTCATTACCTACTAACAATGGTAATCCTATTTTTTGTTCAATTTCTTTAATAAACACGTGTACTAACATCACAATATTAAAAACTAATAAATAATTTGAAACATTTTTAATCATAAAAATGTACTTGCTATTGAGTGGTACATCTACTTATTTTTCATTTTAAAACCACCCATTTCTACCTATTTTTGCACCCTGGTCTACCACTTCGGCAAAATTGTATGTGACAACACTGCCGGTAGCTAACAGGGTGAGGTGTGAAAAATGAAAAACCAAAGGTAAGCACATAGCAAATTCAAAGCAAAGGTAAAACAATCGAGATTGAGATGTGAACTCCAATCAAGTCCACTCAGCAATGCAGCTGGCACGACTAGGTCAACGGATACTCTTAAAAATTAATAATAATAATAAAATACGAGTACTTTATTGTGCACTACAAAGAGAAATATAGTTTCTATTTTTCTCCGTGAGCTTCTACGGATTATCGTCTTATCTATTGTTTAAAAACCGCAAAGGCGCGTGCCACTATGAAAAAATGGTCAAGCCGCATAGGTAGCGTTTATTGAATTACTACTCTATTGAGCACGGAATAAGATTCATTATGAACTAATACAGAATTCTAACAGAATAGCTGTCTGATCTCTATTGGTGCGTCTAAGGTAGGCGACTAGACGCTCTCAAACCAGCTTAACTTGTGACACTGCGATCCGAAACAAAGATACGTATTCGAAGACCTCGCTTGCACTGGTAATGCGAGCGCACGGCTAGCTAGCGCCAAGGAAGCAATGTTATGTTTCTCCCAAATATATTTGTGTGAAAATCCGGCCCTATTTTTTACCTGCTCCTCGAGAAACATAACATTGCTTCCTTGGCGCTAGCTAGCCGTGCGCTCGCATTACCAGTGCAAGCGAGGTCTTCGAATACGTATCTTTGTTTCGGATCGCAGTGTCACAAGTTAACCTGGTTTGAGAGCGTTTAGTCGCCTACCTTAGACGCACCAATAGAGATCAGACAGCTATTCTGTTAGAATTCTGTATTAGTTCATAATGAATCTTATTCCGTGCTCAATAGAGTAGTAATTCAATAAACGCTACCTATGCGGCTTGACCATTTTTTCATAGTGGCACGCGCCTTTGCGGTTTTTAAACAATAGATAAGACGATAATCCGTAGAAGCTCACGGAGGAAAATAGAAACTATACATGTTACAAACAAAGAAAGGACATAAGTGAATAGGTAACAATAGGCGGACTTATCGCTAAAAAGCGACCTCTTCCAGACAACCTTCAGATAGCGATTAAAAATAAAATAAAATAAATAAATTAATTATTTTTAAATTAAATTGTGTTCACTGTTCATTTCTTTTTGAAAACTTAGCCAGCCGTTAACGACTTCTGGTGCTAACAGTAATCATTTAAAAAAGAAAATGGAATGAGAAAAACAACCGCTATGAAAACGGTTGAAATAGTACTCCTGATTTAAATAGTCGCTGATATCGAATGAGATTCCGTAGCTCAGTGGGTTAAAAAAAAGTAATTTTACTGTCAGAAGATGCCTCATCCAAGGTTTCCATTTCAAAAATTGTATGATTTGTACTTTAATTACTTTATTATTTGTGATATTTGCAGTAATTAAGAAATAATTTACATGTAGGAATTTCTACTACTTTTCTAAGTCTATATCAAGACGCGTTTAGCTTTACCGGTCGATTATTTTTCCTCAAGATCGTTACGGTTTTTTAATGGAACTTAGTTCTTATGCTCTAGTCATTAAGGTTTAAAACAGCTAAGTAAATCATTACCCATTCAGCCATTTACTTTGTTGTGCCTACTTGTGAGTAATTATTCTGTATTACAACTATTACAAGTAAGTACTTATTACAAATTATGGAAACTATTTATTTTTAGACCTCCAATTTTAGGGACTTTTTTGTTGCAAATTTACTCATGCAAAAATAAGAGCAATCTATTAAGTTATTGGTACAATGCAACAGTTAAAAATAAAATATATTAAATTAAAATAAATAAATATATTAATTAACATGTGTTTGTTCAACTATCATAAAAAAAACGGAATGCGCCCAAATTATATGTCACATGTATACATATAGGTAGTCTAGTTTGTGTAAACAGTTTCCAACCTATAATATTGTATCGGCTATCAGATCCTAACTTCGCCCGAATCGAGATAATGATCGGGTCAAACAACTTATACTTAACCACGACACGGTGTTAAACTCCTGATGAGATGAAACAGCTAACGAGAGAAAGACGGAGATAGAATTAGAAAAGTATGCGCAACTTTCTGGACGTGACATTGGTTTTCTAGATTAGGTTCTTGTTTGTATTAAGCTACTGGCCCGTCACACCTAGCTTTTGGGTAAGCCGTAGTTTAAAGCGTCTTCACCAGGGCTCGGAACCGGTTTTAAAAATAGCGGTAAATACCGGTTTATTTTGGTTTTATTTGGAACTTTCATAAGAACGCGAACGTTTTAAGAACTTTATTGTAACCTTAATAAACCGGTTTATTCGATGAGAGACGGGACGGCCGCTCGGCCTGGTGGTATGCCGCGTAAACAAAGACACCCATAGGAAGAAACCGGCTTTTATTATTCTAAACCGGTTAATCTGACAAGAGCTTTATGTAAATGTTATCCTAGAAACCGGTTTATAAATAACGGTTGAAATCGAAATATAAAGGTTTTGCGCCAAGGTTTTCACATTGTCCGATCCGATATCGGATGTCGGATGCCCTTTGGAGAAAAACAGCTGCTAGAAAATGTCCTGTGGCATCAAGTCCTTTTATTTTGCATTAATTCTTTCTGTTGAATAACAAACAATTACCTATTAAATGTATTATATTAAAAGGCACTTTTTTTTTTTGTTTCTTGATAGTCGTATCCGACGTCCGATATCGGGTCAGACAAAGTGAAAACGGTCTACGTAAGTTGTTCTATTAGGTGCTCAATTATTTCAAATTAGGTATTAAGCCGATGGGAATCAAGTTTTAAGGATGCACTGTCACGAAAGGGCCGAAAGGCTACTAACTAATAACGTTGCAATTTGCCGCGTTTGCTAATAAGGTAAGGTAAGCATATCCTAATAAGGTAAGGTAAGCATGTGCTAATAAGGTAAGGTAAGCATATTGTTAGTATAATAATATGCTGAGACAGGGTCTTTTCCCTACTGGCCCTACTGCGCACATTGCTGGACCCAAGTGTGTCATTTTCTGTTTTTAATGTGTACATGATTTTATCTGTTGTTGTTTTGTTGTTCTTATTATTATCGTTTTATCTTATTTCTTCCATCTTCTTTTCATATTCATTTGTGCTTTATGGAATAAATGTCATTTCTGTTCTTTCTGTCATTTCTTTTTTTTTGATCACCGTAAACTTTATTTATGGTATAGGAGACAAATGGTATAGGAGGCCTTTACCCGAGAAGGGGTTCTTGCTTCGTAGCGTAGGAATATTCTTAGAGTTATTTAAAAAATTCAATTTAAATTTTTGTAAATATAAGGAAATTGTTGACTACTTATCATAATTACGAGATATTCCTTCCAATTTTTCGAATCATGTTGACACTGTAACTACTTGCAAGAAATAAAAGGCTTTTTTTTTTATTTTTTATTTTTTTTATAGGAGACAAACGAGCAGACGTATTGCTTGATGGTAAGCCATTACCGTCGCCCATAGACGCCCGCAACACTAGAGGGCTTATAAGTACGCTGCCGGCATTTATGGCGTCTGTAGGTACCAAACTTGACGCCCGGTTTGGCCTAGTGGGTAGTGACCCTGTCTACGAAGCTGATGGTCCCGGGTTCAAATCCTG
Source organism: Cydia pomonella (assembly GCF_033807575.1). Taxonomy (NCBI): domain Eukaryota; kingdom Metazoa; phylum Arthropoda; class Insecta; order Lepidoptera; family Tortricidae; genus Cydia; species Cydia pomonella. The sequence goes on from NC_084714.1 coordinate 2,423,448, forward strand.
GTAAGGGCATGTATTTGTGTGATGAGCATGGATATTTGTTCCTGAGTCATGGGTGTTTTCTATGTATTTAAGTATTTATAAATATATATATATTATATATATCGTTGTCTAAGTACCCTCAACACAAGCCTTATTGAGCTTACTGTGGGACTTAGTCAATTTGTGTAATAATGTCCTATAATATTTATATTTATTTATTTATTTTAAACTATAAGCGCCTGACGTAAATTGAAAGCAATTTTAGTTTTATACTAAATATCACCGAAGATTTATGAATAAACTGCATATCACTTTGTTATAAACAGTAGAGTAGATATTATATTATATAAATAAATAAATAGTGTAGGGTAATCTTACAAAACCCGATCTAGTCCGACAGTAAGTTCAATGAGACTTGTGTTGTGGGTAAATATTACTTTTTAATTATTTTTATTGTTAAAAAAGTAATTAAATGTTGCAATATAGCGTTGTGTGATACGACCGTAACATTTAACTGAACCAAACAATTGAAAACGGTGACATATCAATGTCATTTCGAGTATCGATCGTCCGAGATAGTACTTACGTTTAGCAGCAAATGTATGAAGTCGTACTAAACACTAATCAATATGTAAACAGCCCCTAAGGCAAGTGTACACGCTCGTGAGGGCCTTATAAGACAAACATTGATTATTGATTATCTCCGAAATGGAGTTAGAATACCGGAGTCTTTGAGAAAGTTACTTAATTTAAGCTCATTGATACACCCTTGAAATTAACGAAAACAAAAACACGGTGTATATAAATACTTATATATACATAAAAAACATTTACCTACCATTTGTTTTGTTCCTGCAAAACACAAAATGGCAGCTGTAAAATTATGATCAAATTTTTTCTAAAGTATAATAAATAAATAAAATTGTCATAATGAGAATGATCTCTACTTAATTATTATAAGATTTAAAGTAGATCTCCTATTATGAACAGGTATTATTTAGCTTAGCTTTTCGGTCACGTCCCGCGGTAACCTTTACGGCCAAGTATTTACTCCACTAGCTAGATATTCAGCATCGAAAGTGTTCATTCACATTAGCGTTTTGGGCTAAAATACTTTGCAGGTTGATTTTATGCAAATTTAAATCATTTGTATAACTATTGACTATTAATTATTAGAACTGGTTATTTGTGGTTTTCTCCAGGATCAGGTGAAGGCTACAGTCACCTGCAACAATATGCTGACACGATATTATTTGTGGAACATTAATTGCAGGTGACTGTATCTATTTAATTAGAAAAAATAGCATAGATTCTGTTTAATACAAAAGTACCCGAGCCTGCGGGTACGTCCTTAAACTACATTCCAAAAGAGAGGTATGGGCATTGTGAATGTCATCTCGCTTTGTGTGGTAGGGCACAGCACAGCTGATGTCATTCCAGATCTAGAGCAGAGCCCAACTGGGAACCTGGGGAACCTTACAGAAAACCGCAGCCAAATAACACTAGACCCTACTCATAGTGTTGTTTGTGTTCCTGCCGGTGAGTAAGGTTGCCAGAGCTCAATGAGGGTGCGGAGTATTAGGGTCAGCAACGCGCATGTAACTCCTCTGGAGTTGGAGGCATCCATAGGCTGCGGAGACCGCTTACCATCAGGCGGCCCGTATGCTTGTTTGCCACCGACGTAGTATAAAAAAAGTAATATAAAGAAGTCTGCTAACAATACCACAGGCATTGAGAAACAAAAGGGAAATAAGTTTTTGGCAAAAATTTCATTTTTGGTACAAGCTTTTATCGCTGACTGTACTTTTCTTTCCACAGGCAACTATTACTCATCGAGACAATTCTAAAAACCCCAAACACAATTAGGTTACGTTGTTTTATCACAGAGTTCCTATGGCCACTTCCTGTTTCCATCATCAGATCATCTCGATGGTACCATAATATTGCATTGTTACCCGACTTACATATGTATGCAAATTTCCAGCTTCATCGGAAACCGGGAAGTGGGTCAAATTTAACTTGCAAGATTTGATTACAAATAGACAACGGTCAGGTGAAAGTAAATAAAAGCTTGTAAAAAACTTTTGTAAAAAGAGTACGTAACGTAGGAACATAGGAATATTCGTACTTAGGTATAAGTACTTATATCACTTAAACATATCTGTGTCTATCTCATCTCTCTCTTACTTAAATTCGAACCCAGAGAATGATAAGCTTCATAGGCTTGGTGGCGCTTATTATCGCTTGTACCGCGGTTTATAAAAAAAAATCCTTTTTATTCTACCATAATTTTTGTTTTACAAATATCACTTGCATGCTAAATCTCTTTACCAATAATATTTTTTCATATAAGTTCCATTATTGTATATTTTAATAAATTTCATAGACATTTTTATTATAAATTAATTTTAACAAGCAGAAATCGTTACTGGTGAATTTTCAAAATGACTTGGAACTCCAGTAGCCGTCTAAGAAGTGTAACGTTCTTACGGTAGATGTCGCTAGGGTCCCCTAGAACTATATGGTGGAAAAATTTGCTGCCTAGGGATGAGGTCTTGGTGGCTCAGATGGCAGAGCGCTGGAGTATCGATCCAGATGCCATGAGTTCAAGTCTCACCCAAGACAGTAATTTTTCCACTTTTAAATTTATTTTTATTATAGTACCGCGGTTAAAAAAAACACAAAACTGAGTGTCACGGTTTATTTATTTAAACATTATTGCACAAAAGGAACAATTTATGTACAAAAGGCATCCATTAAGTTTTATGAAAACATCATAATCACTTTTAAGCCGCGTTTGACCGAAGTTTCAGTTTCGGCATAAAAAACATCTTTCAAACTTTATACTTCAACACTTATTCAGTAAATAGGCCGCACGGGCACTTTTACGCGTCAACATGGAATTTAGTAAATTTAATAATTTACATATAATACAAGAAAAAATAACACATCAAAAATTATAAAATACAACTAACTGCAAATATCACGTGTGAGTTTTGTACTTTTGGTGGCGGGCTATTACATTTATTTGCGTATTTATTTTTGCGGTGGGAGGGTGGGAACATTAATTGCATGTTAAAATACGCAAGTAAGTATAACGGGTTAGCACTGATTGACTAGCACGTTATTTAAATAATACTTCTTGTTTTAATTTGCAAATATCAATTCAAACTAAAAGTATTATAATTACTTAGAGTTGTATAAAGTCTCTCCATGTGAGCAAGGTACTAGATTTACAAAAGTGACTGCCATCTGACCTTCCAACCCAGAGGGTTAGTTAGTTAGTGCTTCTGGGCATTTTCCGCAAATCGACAACCATTGTGCCTATTTTGCGTGAAATCGAGGTAGCGCTACTCTAACCACCCCAGCTCCTCCACGAAGCCTAGCAAAGTCTTCAGGTTGCTAATTGCCTCTCCTAGTGTGCACGGAGTCCCTAGGTATTTGTTCCTGTATACTTCTACCTGTTTGCAGTCTAGGAGAATATGTTTTGTTGTTTCTTCTTCTTCCATGCACGCTCTGCACATGGGGCTGTCTGTTTTACCCATATTGTGTAGGTGTTTGTTAAGTGTGTTATGTCCCGTAATTAATCCTACTATTTTACGTAGTTGATGTCTAGGTGTTTTCAGTAGTATTTTGGTGAGTTTGTGGTTCAGTTCCGGTAGAAAATCCTTGGTCTGCCTGCATGTGTCCATTTCACAACCCAGAGGGTAAACTAGGCCCTACTGGCATTAGTCCGGTTTCCTCACGATGTTTTCCTTCACCGAAAAGCGACTCGTAAATATGATTATTATTTCGTAAATGTCGTTCGAAAAACTTAATGGTACGAGCTAGGGTTTGAACCCGCAACCTCCGGGTTGAAAGTTGCATGCTCTTACCGCTAGGCCACCAGCGGTTTTAAGTTATGTGCCGAATTACAAAAAAAGGCGGACAAGTGCGAGTCGGACTCGCCCACCGAGGGTTCCGTACTTTTTAGCATTTGTTGTTATAGCGGCAAGTCAAGCTATCACGGTTCATGAGATACAGCCTGGTAACAGCTAGACGGACGGACGGACGGACGGAAGAGTCTCAGTAATAGGGTCCCGTTTTACCCTTTGGGTACGGAACCCTAAAAACGTACAGTTTGTAACGTGTACCGTGTTTCTTTATTTTTTAGATTTGCAATAAAGAGTATTTATGTTATGTCCCATGAGACCAATTATTTCTTTTCTTTCTCGTTTCTCCATTATTCCCACGATATATTCGTGTAAATATATTCCCGTTACGTTTCTCGTAAAAATAAGCCCCTCGTGTTAATTGGGTGGGGTTGTTTGCTGTCATCGATTTACACTAAACGCTTTGTTTGTTCAGCGGGTCTTTCAGCTTTCACACCGTAGTGTATAAAATAAGGTTTTTTTTTTATCAAAAATTAAATTTAAACCACAATAACCGCAACCTTTTATCGCTGACTGTACTTTTATTATTTATTTAACCTTTTTTTTTATATACTACGTCGGTGGCAAACAAGCATACGGCCCGTCTGATGGCAACGCGCATGTAACTTCTCTGGAGTTGCAGGCGTCCATAGGCTACGGAGACTGCTTACCATCAGGCGGGCCGTATGCTTGTTTGCCACCGACGTAGTAAAAAAAATCTTTTGTCCTTTTTAGGCCTCAAACTGTTTCCATAGGTAGGTACGAAATTTCATTTGAGCGTGAGACAACACAGACAAACAGATACTCAAAATTACTTTCACATTAATGATATTAATAGGTAGCTAGGTATAGGGTTGTTGAGAATATTACTACAGTACATAATTATAATATATAAATATATGAATGTTACTATAGTACATTGTGCAACGAGAGTGGTAAGTGAAATTTTGGAAGCGAGGGTGGTAATTCCCTACGGCCGCAGGCACACTTGCGAAGAAGAAACTAAATTTTAGGCGAAATAATTCTTAAATACGGTGACATATAGAACATTCGTCCGCCATATTTTTACCCGCCATTAATAAAATTATTTAAATATTTTATTTATTTATTTATTTAAACTTTATTGCACACATAAAGAAAAATGTACAAATGGCGGACTTAATGCCAAAAGGCATTCTCTACCAGTCAACCATTGGGTCAAACAGAGACATTTGTGTATGTTGGTGCAGGAAAAAATAATAACAAATAATAAGGAAAAAATTAAACGTGAAGTCAAATAATATCAAAAATATATAAATAGTTAAATACTACTACTTATATAATGTATAAAAGATAGACTAATACATATAATTATGTACATATACATGATGGTGAACCTTATTTAAGTTCTTCTGACAGAAGATGCTTGCGAAGTAGTCGTTTGAAAACGGGTTTGCTTGGGGCTTGTCGAATAAAGAGAGGGAGGGAATTCCAGAGACGGATTGCCTCAACGGCGAAAGAGTTAGACATAAAACCAGTACGGTGTGAAGGAATCGAGAGTTTGAGAGAACGGGAGGAACGGAGTTCACATCCTGGACGGGGGGTGATGAAAGTGAATTTACGTTTAAGATAACCAGGGGAGGAAGGCTCGAACAAAATGGAGAATAAAATACTCAGGATATTTTAAAATATAAACAAAAATTTTCGTACTTTTCGGCGTCGAGACCCTTGGCCCGTGGGGTCCGAACGCGTCTACACTATTCAAGGATTTAGCAAAAAAAAATAGCAGACGCCACCTGTGATCGTACAGCTGGCAGCTTCCTCGCACAGTGAATAAGTATAGCGATACAACTAGGAAATGCTGCCAGCATCTACGGCACCATTCCGCAGGGCATTATTTATTTTAAGATTAGTTTTATTTTATTTAGAATTAGATTTTAAGTTTTATAGGTTATATAATGTGTAACTTTCTAACAAAAATATAAAATTATAAACGTCAGTATTTTAGTAAAGTAAAACTCATTTACGCTACTTAGTTTGTATGAATTAGTGACATAATAAAAAAAGCCATAACTCTCAAAGGAGTAATTCCTTTTTTTTTAAATCTTAATTACTAACATGCATTTACTCTATATTTAAATTTCATGGATTCACTAATTACTTAACAACCATATTAATATTTATATATTGTTAGTTACCAAAATAAGTATAATAATAATATTAACAAATGTTACACAGAATATTTTACATTGAATTAATTAAATTATAATCACAACCGCAACAGCAACAACCATATTTTCTTATAAATTATAAATTTCTTATAAAAGAAATATCTTTGTTCGTCGCGACAACATATTGGTGTTCATTCAATTGTCGACGCAGCGGGTGCCACTCAATCGTTCGCTGGCTTGACGGAATTGCGGAACGGCTATACAAGCACTAATATACAATGTCTATACGTCGCCACGGGAGGTACAATTTGCCTGAGAGTTCTGCCTTTTAACCGACTTCATAAAAAGGAGGAGATTATAAATTCGTCCCTTTGTTGTGTATTTTACTTAATTTCTTAACAGATTTGAAATGTTGTGTGTTTGAAATTTTAGTTTCACGTTGGCAATTTTTGGCAAAATCCGAATTTGATGATCCATGAGGGACCTCTCAAACGTGAACGTGATAGGCATAGGTACATTGGTATAGCGCATTTTGTGTTTTCATCAACAAACTAAGAAATGGAAGAATAACAAATTAACCATAAAAATTCAAAAAGGATAAAATCTAATTTTATCTCTTTTATATGTGCTACCAATTGATGATGATTGAAATCGGTGCCAAGCCCAAATATTTCAATACTAGTCATTAATGGACCTCCAAACAAGTATGGATAGTTTCCTTTCTTTCTTATCGAACAACACCAAGGTCGGCATTCGATTCGACAAAGTGTTGGCGCTTGGCACTTTAAATATATCAGTTGCTTGCTCATATAAAAAGGATAATATTTTATTATATCCTGTTTGAAGTTTCCCTCTTCGATTCCATAGAGAAGTCTGTCTCTTCGGCTGCGAGACTTGGAAGGAGACAAATGGTCTAATGGGCAAGCTACAAGTGTTTGTAAATCCATTCTGCGCATATTCTGGTTGAACACTATCAGCAACCAGGATATGGAATCGATGCCACCAAGACCCGGTCAAGTAAGAAGTCGCCCACCGGAATTGGATAGGTCACACCCTTCGAAGACCAGAGGACAACACGGCAAGGATCGCGTTCACGTGGAGGCCGCATGGAGCAGGAGATGGGGTCGGCCGGCGCACATGTGGCAGCGCACCGTCGACGCCGAGCTGCGGGCAGCCGAATTGAGCTGGAGGGACGCGGAGCGCGAGGCGCAGGAGAGGAGCGGATGGCGACGTCTCATGAAGGACCTCTGTACCAATGGGGTACCATAAGACGACAACAACATCCTATTTAAAGTCGGTTTTTTAGGGATTGAATTTAAAAAACGGCTCCTGGAGGATCCGGCAAATGCCGAGATCGAGGAGTTGGTGGCTGAGCCCAATATCATCGGCGTAACTAAATCCCACAGACTTCGCTGGCTCGGTCACCTACTCAGAATGGGGGAGGATCGCGTAGTCAAGGAAGCGTACATGGGGCGACCGATCGGGCGCCCCAGGTACCGCTGTTGTGATGTCGTGGCTGAGTGCCAATTCATAGCAGGAAACCGCGCTGGATCGGGTCAGGTGGCGTTCTCTCGTTTCGGAGATCAAGATACTTATTGGATCGCTGAGCCAAAGCAGTTAGTTAGTTACTTACTTAGTTTCTTTGTGTAGCTCTAACCTTTGAAAATATGCGTTTCAAATTTCAAGATTCTACCTTCAACGGTTGAGCTACAGTAGTACGTTGTCTGTCTGTTAGGCCAATTCCACACTGATATCTATACGATGAATGATTATTTGGGTATCGTGCATCTCGCTCGCGCCAATACATGTACGGACTGTTACGAGTGAAATGCACGATAACCGAATGACATCAGTTGGAGATGCTTATTATATAGTAAATTCATTCATTCAATTTCATTATTATGTCAGTGTACGTTCGTATTTGGCCGATATAAGTAACGGAACTGTTTTTTTATACCACGTCGATGGCACACAAGCATACGGCCCGGCTGATGGTAAGCAGTCCCCGTAGGCTATGGACGTCTGCCTGCAACACCAGATATATTACATGCGCGTTGCGCGCGACAAGAAGAAGATGGAAATGCTTATTGACATCCGACAGTACGTACCGTTTTGGTTGAAAATGGCACAAATATTCACTCTCTAACGGTGTGATTGAAGCTAAACCTACAAAAATGCCGCGAGCCCGTTTGCATGCAATTTGGTGAGCACACAGAGTTACTTTACTACACGTATATATGCCTGTATAAATACGTCTATGTATTATATACAAAATATTATTCATTTTTTAATCTAGCTTAGATAACCTACATATCGTCATAGAAAGTCCTTAAGAGGCCATCAATGCTTTTAATATCATAATGTATTATAATATCGAGTGTCGATAACGGTTAGTGACGTCATGACGCAGTACAGTGACGTCATTCAGGTGAAGAGTTGTGAGGAGTGACTCGTGATAGATGATTAATACAGAATAATACACTAACTATGATAGATCGTAAGTAGCACTTTGTAATGTAAATTCACCTACAATACTGTAATGTAATGTACGATTCCCACCGACCGGCTGGAGTCGGGCGGCGTCGGAGCGCATTTTTAATGTGCTAAAATAATATATGTAATTTATTTTTAATTAATTTATTTATTTTATACAAGGTGCCGTGCGGGGAAACGCAAAGATTTTAACAGTATATTCCGGATCGTATTTAGAGACAAAAATGTAATTTATACTTTTTTTTTATTTGCCTTGTTTCAGGGTTAATGCCAAATAAACAAAAATCTTTTTTTATCGTGTGCATAACGCCTTTTTGATGGCAATGTCGCCATTTTGGACCTAGTCTAGACGTCACCTTCTAGAAGGAACACTTAGAATAGACTAGTTTTTACGAAAATAAAAGTATCGATTCATATTAATCCATACATTTTCAAGAACATGTACTCGATATTAGAATACATTATGATATTAAAAGCATTGATGGCCTCTTAAGGACTGTATAAAAAAATACAAAAAAGTAAACAAAAAAAAAAAATTGCGGATTTTTTTTTCCGTTTTCTCGCGTGCACCTTGTATAAAATCGTATATAAAAATCGTATGTAAACAGAAAAGCGCTGTGAAACCCTGTCGGGTTTGTATCGAACTAGATTCGTGGCAACATTTTTTTATTATTATAGGACATTCTTACACAGATTGACTAAGTCAATAAATGGTAAGCTCAAGAAGGCTTGTTTTGTGGGTATTTAGACAACGATGTATGTTTGACGACCGGTCTGGCCTAGTGAATAGTGACCCAGCCTATGAAGCCGATGGTCCTGGTTTCGAATCCTGGTAAGGGCATTTATTAGTGTGATGAGCACAGATATTTGTTCCTGAGTCATGGATGTTTTCTATGTATTGTTTTCTATGTATCATGGTCGTCAAAGGTCGATATTATAGATAGTAGTTGTGATACATTAGCAAAATATAAATTCTAAAATTAAAACTAAAATTACAAATGAGATTTGTTCATGCAAAAATACAATGTATCTTCACCTCAGACTGAGGTGAACTCTCAAGTAATTTATTAATGAAAAACCGCCAGATTTAGAACCCTCACTAAATCATGAGCAGCGATGATTTACGATGAAAAGAAACGGCCAAGTGCGTGTTGGATTGGAGTTTTTTTTTTATGTTTGTTCATAATATTGTCTTCGGTTACAGTGGTATTTAATTTAAACGGTTTATTATAACCATTCATTATTAATGTATATTTACCACTACTATGTCTCTTAGTTGATCGTTTATAATTTTTTGATTATTATATGAGCAGCGAAAACAAATTCGATACAAATTTTGGAAAGCTTCTAAGTCTTATAATAATTAAAAACATAAAGATAGAAATAAAAATCAATTTATTCCAGTAGGAACTGTTTGCATACTCAAAATTTACATTTTATTTTAAACACGCACAATTACGATAAAAAATAATTAAAGGGAGTCAATAAAATAGAAGCCAAAAGCCAAGCAAAAATACATAGCCGTTTCGAAATTAAAGTACTTAATGTACTGAACTAAAAATTAAAACATGCGCATACTCGTAAAGTGCGATTATCCAATGGTAGTTATGTTATTGTATCGGGGGCGTGGTTCCAGGCTTTGCCTTCCCCTCAGGTCGCTTTGCGCACCTTGCTCGATACCTAATGACTCCCTGAGAATAGCAGTTGTCTTGCGGTTGGGTTGTAGTCTGCGAGTCGCACCGATGCGTTGGTGGAGTCCACCACAGGAGGAGAGTGGAGGAGGATGGTCACCATGGACTTAGTTGCCTGAGATGCGCAGGGCGTTTTCGAGGCATCATTCAATCAATGATGCGGTCCGCTGGGCTCTGGTCTCAGCCAATATACCTTCTGTTTTAGAGCCTCCAGGATTGTCTCGTACTGGCAAAAGGCCAGACGGTCTCACAACTCTCACATTGGTTTCATGGCAGAAGGGTCAGTTTGTGGGACGCCATGTGTGTCAGTACGTTTGCACCGTATCACCTTAGCCTTACGCTTAAGTCTGCTGGGTCAGCCGTGGAATATGCGGCCAAACTCAAGAACGCTAAGTACAATGCCCAACCAATGTACGAGTTTGTGCCGATTGCTGTAGAGACTGCGGGACCCTGGGGATCGGTGGTAAAAGCGTTTATTAAGGAACTTGGTCGCCGGCTTAGGGATAGGGGCTGCGATCCACGCTCCGGGTCGTATCTGGTGCAGGGAATTTCGTTGGCTATACAGCGTGGAAACGCTGCTAGTATGAAGGGAACCTTTGGGCTGAATGCGATTTGAGGTGGTCCTTTAAAATGACTTTATTGGCTGTATTCATTTTGCATCGTCAATAAATAATATAGTTTTAATTCACGGATCCCTAGTATGAATTATTTCGTAAGTAAACTTTGCCTACTAAACAACACGTCTCGGGAGGCCGAAACCAAACAAATTGCGTGTTTATACAGAACCACGTACAGTGTTAACATGTGGCATAAACGTTGTTTTGCTTCAACTTTTTTGCATATTTATCTAGTTACTGTTACGATCGGATGTTAAGTTTTTTTTTGTTGCAAGTATAAAATAAGACTTATTTGTTTTTATAGTTTAAGAGAATATATGGACATTGAAATCACATAGTTATTATGAATTTTAATTATTTAATTGTATTCTTTGTATTAATTTATTTTGACATTTTATAATAAGTTCAGTTTTTATTAAAATAGTACTAAGTGTATGCAAGCGTGTATTGTAACGAGGGATATGGTCTATCTGCGGTGAGAAATGTAAATGCAGAAGTAGATTTCTGATATAATATGTTATCTTCCTTTTACATATTATAAATCACCTACGCGTAATGCCTGCCACCCCCCGAATGGCCGTCTCCAAATCTTTATTCATTTAGGAGGGCGATAATTCTAAATTCAAATCTATAACTGCGGCCAGTTATTTACAAAAAGACTGTGAAGGTTCCAAACCTTCACAGTACACCTGTAAAGGTAGTGTCTAGTGGAGGTATTTCCTAATATGCAATTGTACCTGTTATTGTAATCTGCATTTCCACATACGTAATAAAATCATTCATTCGTTCAAAAAATTATAAATCCTCTGAGATTTATTAATAATGTGTGAAAAAATTAAAACAAAAAGTACAATACTCTTAGTTTTGTACTTTCGGTGGTGGGTTGTTATATTTATATGCGTATTTATTTTTACGGTGAGAGGATGGGAACATTAATTACATGTAAAAATATGCAAGTAAAGCCCGACCAGAAATATATGATCATTGTCAAGAGGGCGCTGTTATTTTCATGTATAGAATGACAGTTCAGTTTAGTATCAAACATTTTAGTTTCAATATGGCGCGTGATCATATATTACTAGTCAGGCTTTAAGTATAACGGGTTAACACTAATTGACTAGAACGTTATCTTTTTGCGGATGACAAAGTATTTTATTTTTGTATTTATAATTAATATGCATTTCCGCAAAAAACGCCTGATTCTATTCATTATGGTTCAAAATGTTAAATAAAAGAAGAACAATGTCTTGATTTTATTTCCATCCTCTGACTAATCTAAAATGTTGCCGCAGTAAAAACACATACTAAATCTTCACCGCTATTACGAAAGAGTGACGTTAAAGGGGCTCGGAGAAAATCCCACCGTCGTCAGGTGTTTTTAGATCGTGACGCCATTGTTGTGACGTCATTACGGTTATTTTCAACTCCATAGGATGCGACCCTTCTGTGAGACGATAGTGCGAGATGGGACAAGCGTGCTATCTCCCTCTTGGTAATGAAAATAATCGAATCTGAAGCCGGTGGCCGAGTGGATCTGTCGTTCGACTTTCAGTCCGGAGGACGCGGGTACAAATCCTGGCTTGTACCAATAAAGATAAATATAGTTTATTATTCAAGTAGGCATATCACAATGCGCTTTAAAAACGTAACGTGTGTAGCTTTACATCGTGGGCCGAATAAAGTATGGTTAATATTTTCATTGTATTTGTAAGCAAAATTTATCTTTAATATACTTCTTAGGTCCTTTGCTAACCACTGTTTGAATATTCGCCGGTATTAAATTTACATCTTGAATTATTATAATCGAATCAGGGGGCCTAGCCAAGTGACAATTTTATAAAGTAAGTAAAGGTTTATAGAAATGGCTATATGAAACTTAACCCTCTGAACGCTTTGTCATAAACACAACTATCACTCGAACGCAAGCGAGGTAATGTAAACATTACTCGAAAGTGTGAAGGTTACTTTGACTGGGTCCGCCATGACGCCGCCTATAGCTCTTCAAGTGGCATACGTCGTTTTTGAGTTGTTGGAATTTTGATTTTATTTCAATGAATCAAATTTGAAATTTGAATGACATAAACGGTCGGGAGTCGACGGCCTACCACTCCAAGGGTCTTGGAGTATTTAACAACTTGAGTCGCCTTTAACAGCTACCCCTCCATCGAAAACCTCGGTCAATGATCATACCTATGTATAATATGGAATGGCGTTTATCTACAACGTAACGTACAAAAATCCCCCGCAAAAATCAGCAGACTGTTATGTATTACAGACAAGGCGTCTCAAGCTCTAAAATCCTCCAAGCCAAGCAAGCAAGTTGTTATCTTGGCGGGGCACACAGGCCACAGGGGCACGACCAGTAACGACGACTTTAGGTTCTTGACGTTCAAAAGGTTAAGGATATGATCACATCACTCTTGACCGCCTGTTGTCACCTCTGTCTTCATGTATTATGTATCTCTGTAAAAATAATTTGAGGTTGTGCAATAAAGAGCATTTGTGTTGCATTGTATTGTATCACTTTTCGTTAAGTACATCTGTGATCTGTGTTGTAAATTATTTAATGAATTAAGTTATATTTGTTTTTTTATTTAAGTATTTGTTTTTGTATGAATTGACATGTTATCAAATATTTATTTAATTGTAATTACTACAAATTTTGAATTTTTAACTTATTATTTTATTTTGACATTATTTTATTTCATTTTTACATTTCACTTATGAATTAATTGTTTAATTTAATCATAGAAAATTTATTTATTTGCTGACATGTCCACTCACTACTTAGTTTAATTAAATTATAAGTATGTAATTAGTTCGTAAGTTTTCTAACACAATATATTATTGTTAAAGAAATAAATAAATGAAATGAATGAATGAATGAAATGAACGATCCCGATACATTTTTATATTTATTTATTTAACACAGTGCAAGCTTATAGTACTACACCAATTCGCTTACACACTAGAAAAATAGATGTCAGGAAAATAAAAACATACAAACAGATAAAATGTCAAGAAAAATAAAATTTACAAAGTCAGTCAATTGATTACAATATTTAGCATATATAAAATGTCAATGAAGATAAATGTTTCAAATTCAGCCAAATTAATTCATTTATTGACAATAACAATATACATAATGGATATACACAGATGATTACTATAACTAGCTTATATCTAAAATAGGCCCTTGAGGCATTGTACCAAGGATGCTGGCGGCATTTCCTCATTGTATCGCAATACTGATACGTTGTGCGAGGAAGCCGCCAGCTCTTCGGTCACCATTTACGTCAACCAGACGTTTCGCGATTTCTCCAAAAAACTTGTGCGCTGGGACCCCATGGACCTAGAGTTTCAACGCCAAATTCAGCCAAATAATTACAATAATTCGAAATCAGAAAGTGTTTTACTTTTCGATTGATATTTGTCGAAATACAATTGTCATCTAGAGTCTGATTGAGGTTTAAGAGGAAAGCGGCCGTTTCTCCATGAAAAAGTAGTCCCCATTTCCTCTCTGAATATTGACTTCGCATTTGACTTTTTCGATTTATGGTAACAATTAGAAGTGAAAATCAAGTGTCATACAAATTTATAGTACCAACACTCACCTGAAGGTGATCGCTGAGATGTCCGTACATGTATATTCTAATATAAGTTATTACTAAGATATGGATGTTTTTATTTATTATTTTATTATTATTTATTTCAATAAAATACAGTGGATACTGACTTAATATTAAATACAACGTCCCACAAAACTGTTTGCACAGTTTGACTGTGGGATCCGTGGGGCTATACTAGGTTAGGTACATAATAATCATAAAGTCTAATTATTTGTAGAGGCAAAAATTGGATAGGTATGTGTTAAATGCTATCAAGGTAATGTTGGAACAAAGCTCTTTTAATTATTATTTTTTATGTTCCCGAAACAAATGAAAGAAATAATTGCTGAAAGAAACGAAAGAACTGTTCGTATAAAATTACAGGCGCTTCTTTTTGTCCCATTTAACCTATTTTACATTATCCAATACTCATCAAAGTCCCGTGAACCCATAACATTCAGGTAGAACAAAAATGGCTGGATGTGACGTCACAAAACAACTGTCACACGCAGCTTCCCACCCTTGTCTCGCGGTGACAGCCCGGACCAAACACTGGGAACACTTGGAAATATTATTATAGTACATTTAGTATCAAATATACAGTGAAAGTGATTACAGGCCTTTATACACCGTGGGCCTATAAGCCCGACAGATTTTAACCACGTATTCTTGAAGGCATAAGGGGCAAAAAAAATTATTTGTTGATATGTTTTAGTGAAATTCGGCAAAACAATTTTTTTTGGCGAAAAAATATTTTTTTTGTCCTTTCTGCATACGATACGTTATTTCTTTTATATCTTGGTGAAAAAAAAAACACTTCACCACGAATGAGGAAAGTATTTTTTTTATTTACAGAAGAAAATTGCAAGTTTCCTTTAAAACTTTAATGCCTGTCAGTAGGTATGTCTAAACCAAGTTACTTAGTGGCAGCGTCACAGCTGAAAATGCGTTTATCAATAAGTTATAACAGAACCAAATTTTCACTGAATTTTACATTCGGCCCGATTCGAAGAATGAGATAGGATAACGATAAGTTCTGGTTTAGATATGTTCTCATTTAGATATCATTTGTATGTCGTATAATTGTCAGAAGCAGCTCTATTCGGGCAACCAATGTCACTTTGACGTTAGAAATATCGTAGATAGATCTTATTGGGCTCACAGCGGAATCGAAAAAAACATCAATTTTGACATGCCGTTTAGTTATCGATCTTTTAAAGATTTTCAACGTGTCTTAATCATTCTTCGAATCGGGCCGAAAAACGAGATAGTTTTCAGGAAACTTTATATGACATTTTAGTCTCTAAATGCGGTCAAGAACACCTTTAAAATCTGGCGGGTTTAATAGGTCCACGGTGTATGTTTGAAATGTCAATAGTTCGTAGAAATTTCGAAGAATTCAGAAAGCGTGGTCCAAATTATCATATTAGATAATTTTGCATATAATCTTCTGCCAAATAGACCCAGTTTGAAAAAATCAGCAACTACGCCTACGCAATATAACTATAAATTCTCATACTATCAGCCCTTTTTTAATCCTTCTGTGGAAGAAATTAAAATACAATTATTTTTCTATTGATAATGGACAATAAGTATGTTGTATATTCGGCTAAAACGGATCTCTTAAATTAAGTTGGAAAATTATACTTTTATTACATTTCCAGAAAAAGCGAGCTTTCAAAGTTAATAACGCAAAAATGTGGAAAGCTTCAAAGTCAGCCATTTTTATATAAACATATTTCAACTTTGTTATTGGGAATCCTCTATTGAATTTAGTCTGCTTAAAGAGTTTCTTCAGAAATATATAATATGATACTGATTCAAAAACTAACGGAGCCTGGATCAAAAACTAACGGAAATGCGATGATGCGGATGGTCATTAGATAGGTTCCTATGTACTTCATTTCGTTCTATGGGTAGGCCGTCTGCCGACGACAATGCCAATGCGTTGCGCGAGGTAAGAGCCAGCCCACCTGTCACCCGTCGCCTGCATGAGGCGCTTCGCCAGTTCATTGAAAATGCTGTGGGCGGCTCACGGCCCAAGGGTTCCACCTCAAACGGCTCAAACATACAGCCAGAACAATGGATGCATACTTGCGCCGCTTGAGGTGTTCAGCCACGTCGACGGCAGCACCAGCTCTGTTTGACATTCCTGGAAGATGGAACGGCGCAAGAGTTCACAATCATCCAGTTTTAGTTATTAAATCTAATTCCAATATGACACTGATATGATATTAATGAATCTGTCAGTGTCATAAGTGACTTTTTTGGTTGAAGGTCGACATAATGCGCAATTCAGCAGGTTCTCTAAAAGAGATTGGAACCATCTCATATTGGAATGATATACGATCCATGTTAGATCAATATCACATTATATTGTTGGAATTGGCCATTTTATACAAACTTTTATTAAACTTGCCCTTAAATTAGCGTGGGCCAAATCTTGAAAGCTAAATCTAACCCACTTTCCGATTTCCGATTGAGCTGAAATTTTGCATACAAGTAAGTTGGGTTGTGATGGGGTCACGTTCGCCGGGGCGGGCGTGGCCTCATACAACTCCCTTGTTCCAGACAGGAGCAAGGGTTTCCTAGTTAGCTTAGAGGAGAGAGAGGGTGCAGGGTGAGACAAAGAAACCAAAGTTAATGCTGTAATGCAAATCGGCGGGCTTTTATGCCGGTTTATTCTAAATAAAGGTTCCTTAAATCTAGATGTCCTAGGCTAGGTACGACGCGGGGGATGCTTCTAATTTATATCAACGTGATTACGGGACGGCGCGGACCCTAAGCTACTCGCGAGTTTTGGGATCGGTATCCCCTAAGAGTGAAGGGGCGGTTTTGACGGGAGCGAGATAGTATAGGGGTGGATACCCCGGGTGCCTTCACGCGTCTGTAAACACGCCGGCACAACCGGGATAAGGAATCGGGAAGGGGTACGTACTCCAGGTGCCTTCACGCGTCTGAAAACGCGCCGGCTCGACTGGGCTACGGGGTCAGGAAGGGTACGTACTCCAGGTGCCTTAACGCGTCTGTAAACACGCCGGCTCAACTGGCCTACGGGAATCAGGAAGGGTAGGGTGGCTAGGGACCGGGAGCCATAACGCGTCTGAAAACACGCCGGCTCGTACCGGGAGAGCAGCGGTCCTCACAGCAGAAGGCGGTGAGAGCGACTGCCTGCTACCTAACCGGTCCTTTCTTCTTTCATATCTCCCTTCTGGAGATATGAGGTGCCTTTCCAGCCTATCTAGGCTTCTTGGCGGTGGCAAATCGCCGCCCGTGACTACGGGCGGGTCAATTCATTGCCCTTTCCTTGGGCTGTGGTATCGTGCGCCATGACTGGCTGGCCACTTGTGCTGGCCTGTCATGGCATTGTGGTAGTTTCTTCGGCCTGACTGCTCTTGCGGTTTGCGGTCCCTTCAAGCTCAGTCAGGCGATGAGTCTCGCACCAGTTCCCTGGGGAGTTGGCGCGAGCGGCGGCTGTCCGGCGGGCGGGCATGTAGCGGCGCGATGCCCTGTAGGTGTTGGTGGCGTGAATGGTCGGCGCGCTCGAACATTCTTGCTGACAGGTGGCTCACGAAGGCGTCCAGGCTTCGCCACTTCAGTCCTCTGTGTATGTGCGCGTTGCGCACGTAGCGGGGGGCTTTCAGGATGGTGCGCAGGGCCGCATTCTCCTGCGCACGCAGTTTCTTCTTGTAGGTTTCCGCCGCCAGAGCGTACCACGCGGGAGCTGCGTACGTCAGGCGGGACCGTATGTAGGTCTTGTAGACCCCCAGCTTCGTGCGCCGAGGAAGACTGCTACAGAGGACAGGACGGAGCAGTGTGCGTGCCGATTTGGCGCGCCGGACCACCTCATCCACGTGCGGCTTCATCGTCAGCCGCCGATCAAGCGTGACTCCCAGGTACTTGATCTGCGGCATCCAAGTGATCGCCTCTCCGTTGAGGCGAAGGGGCGGCGGGGGCTTGTTGGTGTATCCTGTCAGCAGTGCCTGCGTCTTGCCCACGTTCACTGACAGCCTCCACCTGGAGAGCCAGTCGGGGAGGATGTCGAGGGACCTCTGGAGTTTCTTAGCGGCGTGCGTGGGGTTCATGGACGCGGTGTAGAGTGCCGCGTCGTCCGCATAGAGGCCCAGCTTGACATCTCCGGCGACTGGGAGGTCGTCAGTGTAGAGGGCGTAGCATGCCGGCGAGAGTACGCTGCCCTGCGGGACGCCCGCGTGGATCGGGTGCTCCGCCGAGACAGCGTCCTCGACTGCTACGGTGAAGCGGCGGTCGGACAGGAAGGAGGCCACCACCTTCACTATCCGTCGGGGTGCTTCGGTCTTCGACAGCTTGTAGATCAGCCCCTCGTGCCACACTCTGTCGAAGGCCTTCTCCATGTCGAGAAAGACGGCTGCTGTGTGCTCCTTCCGGTTCATGGCCGCCGTCATAAAGTGGAGCACTCTGGTCAGTTGCAGGGTAGTCGAGTGGCCGTCTCGGAAGCCGAACTGCTCCGGCCTTGGCTCTATAAAGGGCTGGAGCCGGCCCAGTAGGAGCCGCTCGAACACCTTGGAGAGGGTGCTGAGCAAGGTGATCGGCCTGTAGCTCTCCGGTCTTCCTCGGTCTTTTCCAGGTTTAGGCAGCATTTTCACCCGACCAAGCTTCCATGCTGTCGGGTAGTGTCCCGAACGCATGATCCCGTTGAACAGGCGCGTCACTGCCACAATGGAGCGTTGTGGCAAGTGACGTAGCGCCGCGTTCGGGATCTCGTCGGGGCCCGGGGCTTTCCTGGGTTTGCAGCGATGGAGAGCTCGCTGCACTTGGCCGGGTGAGAAGAAGACCGGGTCCACTTCTGTCTCCAGCGGCTGCTCATGGAACCTCTCCAAGTGTTGTAAGACGGCATTGTGGTGTTCCTGGTCCTGGACTGGGTTCGGCTGGAACTGGCTACTCAGATACTCGGCGAAGATTTCCGCCCTATCTTCCGCTTTGTATCTGGGTTGTCCTGCGGTGTTCTTGAGTGGGCGAGTCGAGTCCCGCGTCGTGCCGAGCTGTCGGCACAGACGGTGAATGGAGGGGACATCACCGTCTATGGACGCGATGTGGCTCTCCCAACTCTCGGCTGCATGGTCGCTGAGCTCCTTCTTGACTCTTCTAACAAGAGCATTAAGCTCTGCTCGAAGAGTTGGGCATCGTGTGGTTTGCCATCTCCTCCTCAGGACGTGCTTCCGCTTTATGAGTTCCAAGATCCTTTGCGGCAGGAGAGGGCGTCTCCCGTCGCTCTGGATGGTGTGCGATGATGTGTTAAGCGCGTCCTGGATGTTGGCGGCGATGGTGGCGGCTGCTGTCTCCACTTCCTCTGCTGTGGAGACTGCCATGGACTGGGGCTTCTCTTCCATGGCTTGTGTGTACGTCTCCCAGCAGGTGTGGCGTCTTGGGCGTGTCGTGAAGGCCTTGATGGGTAGGTCTTCCAGGGTCAGGAGGACTGGGCGGTGGTCCGAGGGCAAGTCGGGCAGGGTCTCCTGGTGAATGGCTGCTTCGATGTTCTTGTGAACCACAAAGTCGATGGTGTCTGCGGTCCCGTACCGATCGTCGAAGTGTGTCGGCTCTTCGGGTCCGGACACGTCGAAATTGTGGTCCACGGCGGCTTGGTAGATGGCGCGGCCCGCCACGTCCTGCCTTGTGGCGTGCCATGCCTGGTGCTTGGCATTCCAATCCCCTGCCAGTATGATCGGCGAAGGGGATCTGAGAAGCTTTAGCAGGTCTCTGACTAGGGCTCCAGTGATCCCTGTTCCTCTGATGTGAGGGCGGTAGATGGCGAGAATCCGAAGGTCGTGGCCCGAGACTCTGATGTCGACTCCCATGCCTGCTACCTAGGCGACCGCGCTGGCTTTTATAGTGCGCGGCTCGCGGGGCGCGGGCGGGGGCAGCGACTCTCAGTCGCTCGGCGGCCGGCATGCGGCGCGATGGGTAGCTCGGGACAGATCACGCGGCGGTGGCGTGGTATTGTGATGCGTGGCTGCGCGCGCCATCACAGGGTAACAATGCAATAATATGATGACATTGAGCTGATCTGATGATGGAGACAGGAGGTGGCCATACACTTGTCATAGGAACTCTGATAAAATAACGCAATCTACTTGGTTTTGTTAGAATTGTGTAGTATCAGTTGCCTTTGAAAAAATAGTACAGTCAACGATAAAAGCTTGTACAATATTTTTTTTACCAAAAACTTATGCATATCCGATTTCAATCCAATTCAATTGAAAATACCTTCGTTAGTAAATACACCCCCGAGTCAGCATACGTGCTTGGAAATAATGACATACTTGAGAATTTTCAGTTTTACTCATTATTTATTGGAACTATTATTTTACTTGCCAACCCAGCTTCGGTATAAATTGTATGGGATATTTTATGGATATGAGGTTTGCAACTTTACTGTTATAGAAGCCGATTCTAATTTAACAATTTGTTAGTTTTCCTAACCTATCCTTATCTATGGCTTTGAGGCCTGGTCCCTAGCATTGAAAGAAGAAAACTCCTGGTAGCGGAAAGAAAAGTTTTATGTAAGATCTTGGAAAAATGCCGAGATCGAGGAGTTGGCCGAGCCCAATATCATCGGCGAAACGAAAGTCCACTGACTTCGCTGGTTCGGTCACCTAATCAGAATGGCAGAGGATCGGGCTGTCAAGAGGGCGTTCTTGGGACGACCGACTGGTAGTCATCCAGTGGGTCGGCCCAGGTATCGCTGGGAAGACAGTGTGGCAGCGGATCTGCTTCAGCTCCGCGTCAGTAACTGGCAGGAAGTTTCGCAGGATCGGGACAGGTGGCACGCTCTCGTTCGCAGGCCAGGATTCTTTTTGGATTACTGAGCTAAAATAGTTAGTTATAGTACTGATCTTGTTATGATACAAACTTCACACGGTTTGCAGTGCATCTCACGCGCAACAATTATGACACGTCGGAATTTGCTTCATAGTAACTTAAAACAATTGAAAACTATGACATAACAATGACATTTCGAATATCGATCGTCCGAGATAGTACTTGCGTTTAGTAGCAAATGTGCCTCATACTTTACTAATTAGTATGTATGTAAATAGGCCATAAAGCAAGTGTACGCACTCGTTGGGGCCTTATCAAATAAAAATAAATCATTGATTATCTCCAAAATGGATTTGATTACTCGTAAAATACCGGTTTCATTGAGAAAGTAACTTAATTTAAGCTCAGGAATGCACCCTTGAAATTAACGGACTTTAAAAAAACACCGTGTATAATTTACACATATTAATAGACAAATAACACAATACCTAAACTATTTAGTTTACGTATTATGTCACTGCCAGAGATGTGAAAAATAGTTTATAAAAAGTATTTAAATACAAAATCCAAATACTTCCTTGATATACTATTTCAAATGCAAAATACAAAATAGTTTTCAAATTTGTATTTAAAATACTAAATACAAAATAGGTATTTTCAAAATGCTTTTTTAAAATACAAATACTTTGCTATAAAAGGTACTCTTAAATAGTGAATACCTAGTCTGAATTAAAAAGTTAGTATTGCTCGGAATTTACAAGTTGGAAAGGCTTTCTTTATTCTTTAAAAATAGTGTGTATATCAGTCCTATACAGTGCAAATTTTGTGTCTCCTCATGTTTACCGGTTGAATGGACTTTTAAGTGATGGTGTTTAACGGTCAATTATTAAAAGCATTAATTTAGATTTGTAATGTTTTACAGCTAGTATATACCTCTCGTTGGTTGGTGAAAACGTCTCGTTTGTGTTTCACCAGGGCAAAAAAGTTTGTTTACCTCTCGTGCCTTGAAATCCTTGCAACGCTTAAGATTCCACATTTTTAATCTCTCGCTACGCTTGTGGTCATTTGCGGCATTACTAAAAAGATTCACCAGTTCCATGTTAAAATAATAAATAAATATTATAGGACATTATTACACAAATTGACTAAGTCCCACAGTAATAAGCTCATTAAGGCTTGTGTTGTGGGTACTAGACAATGATAAATATTTATAAATACTTAAGTACATATAAATATTTAAACGATAGATACAATAACAGCTTCGACAAGAAAACATAACAAAGTATGTAATAATAGTATTAAGCAAACGCGGATCGGTCCGCGCGATCTCGCCAACTATTACATAAACCCTAGAGGTTTTCAATAGTGGCTTATTGTGTTAAACCCTGTTTCAAAAAATTCATAGTGAATAAATACACAAAAAAAAAAACAGATAACACCCATGACTCAGGAACAAATATCTGTGTTCATCACACAAATAAATGCCCTTACCAGGATTTGAACCCGGGACCATTGGCTTCATAGGCAGGGTCACTACCCACTAGGCCAGACCGGTCGCCATAAAAGAATGAGAGAGTTGCAAGGATTGTAACGTCAGAAGAGATTGTAACTCCTACTTACTTCACCTAATAAAAAGTATTTTGTATTTTGAAAATAGAAAATAGGTCTTAAAAACTATTTGAAATAAAATACAAAATAGTTTTCCTTAAAAGGTATTTAAATACAAAATACAAAATAGGTATTTTGCATTTTGTATTTGCATTTTAAATACAAGTATTTCAAATAAGTCACATCTCTGGTCACTGCTCACGCTTGAACAATATCTAGATATTTGAGTTATGCGTACAATGCGATGGTTAAAACTGCCTGAACAGACTTGGAGCAAAATAACAAATAGGTACAGTCAAGGTATTAAATATCGATACGGACAGAGTGCCAAAAATATGTATACTCGCCCTTATTGCCCATACATTAAGGTAGTGGGAGTACTTATTTTTGGCACTTTGTCGTATTGATATTTAATATCTTGACTGTACATGATTGCAATTTCTAATTCATTCAATTTACAGTTTCCATTTTCCAATATACAGTAGGTACCTATTTTAATTATAATAATAATTTTGTTGTTACACGTTTAGTCAATGTTTAGATAATTTTCTATTTCTAGATAACTCCCGTGGCAGGCTTAATGCCATAAGGTATTCTCTACCAGTCAACCGACCAATGATATATAACTATACATGATATCGAATAAAGTACTAGTAATAAAGTCATACGTAAAACAGTCTTAAATATAATTATTACATAATGTTAAAATTGACTGTTATACACTCATATTCTACACCTAGCTATTTCACATTCAATCGAAATTTTAATTCTTTCAAGCGTAGCTATTATAAAAGTTAAATCACCAATGCACACATTCAAATATAATCGTCAATAATTCGTTAAAATCAACAGTTATTTATTCGCAACATGTTACAATGTTGGAGTTCAAAGCATTTCAATTTAATACTTTATCGATAAAATAACATTTTACATATCAGGTACAGTCAGCATCAAAAGTAGCGGATGAAACAATGCGCCAAAAGTATCTGATATTCCGAATAACTTATCCAAATATGGATAAATTTCTAAAATTCGCGTTGAAAAGTATATCTTTTACAGTCTTAGTTGTTCTATGTTGAAGACATCACTTTTTGTTAACCTGTTACAGAATGGTAGATACTTATGAAGCGTTGTTTGATCCGCTACTTTTGATGCTGACTGTACATTGTGCTTATAGCTAAGTCTTATAATTTAATAATACTCATAGTTGAGAGGCAAGGCTGAGTTAGCGAACCAGTTGTTTTATATATATATATATATATATATATATATATATATATATATATATATAATGTACATAGTTTTACTCACTTGATACACTGCTAGGTCTCGAAAAAGGCATCGACAGAATAGTATGCATCACATACCACTTTAGATTTAAGTTTTTTTATTGAAATTTTCGTCGCTCGCAGTTTGTTTTAACTAGAGTAGTATTTTATTATATACTTTAGGCTCTACCGTATGCATACACTTTCTAGACTTGGCAAGTCGCGTTTTAGGGGATAAAATCATTTTCCTATTTATTTTTCCCCAAAAACTTTTCCCGTTTCGCGGTAAACATTGATCGTTAAACGGTGGAAAGCGGCCCGAAGCCCTTATCTGCGAAGGGTGGTAAACAATCGAGCGCTTATCAAGGAATATAGTTGCCTAAAAATATATCGCGCTGTTTGGGTATAACTTTATTTGGGAAAACAATGGTTGTAGAGGACACGATAATATGGAAAAATGTGTTACTATAAATCTTTTCTGGAAAATATTGCTCTTTAGTGATAAGATTGCCTGTTGTTTGACTTTATCTTTAACATATCCACGCTGAGCTACGATCGTTGCGCTACGTCGTAGCCGATAACATGGATTTCCCGGTATATAGCGAAAATGCTTCGTAGAGGCAACACGACGTGACGTGATAAGCGCTGAATGGGTTAAGTACGTAATCAATTGTTTTTCTTTAATTTGCAATAGTTATAAAAAAATACACATGAAAAATATGGTATTGCGTGTTTGGCCAATATCTCATAATCATATGCTAACATTTAAGAAATGAAAACAAAAGATTCCTAAAGGAGTGGATATTTCCACTAAAAAAAAACAAGTCTTGGAACTCTAACTCTATTAATTATAGTTTTAATTTAACGCTGAAAATAGTACGTGTGTCATTTTCGGGATGCGCGCGCGGCGTGAAAAGGCGAATACAATTAAATTAATTAAAAATATTGAAAAATATGGTTTATTTTGAAATCGAACATGTCAAAAAAAGTAATTCTGTTAGAAATTAATTCAATATACGGCCCGATTCGAAGAATGATTAAGACACTTTTAAGATCTTTAAAAGATCGATAACTAAACGACATGTCAAAATTGACGTTTATTTCGATTCCGCAATAAGATCTATCTACGATA
The DNA here is from genome assembly GCF_033807575.1 of Cydia pomonella. Lineage (NCBI taxonomy): Eukaryota > Metazoa > Arthropoda > Insecta > Lepidoptera > Tortricidae > Cydia > Cydia pomonella. Next base: position 2,448,703 of record NC_084714.1, read on the forward strand.
TTTCTAACGTCAAAGCGACAGTGGTTGCCCGAATCGAGCTGCTTCTGTCAATTATACGACATACAAACGATATATAAATAAGAAACTTATCGTTATCGTAACTCATTCTTCGAATCGGGCCGATACTTACAAGTTCGGTAAATATAGTTTTACGTTTATTTCATTCGTATGTCTGTAATCTGAAAGTGGAGATACTGTAGAATAAGATCTTTTATGTAACTATACCCATTTTTTTACATATAAATATCTAATTTCAATTCATTTCATTTCATACTTTTTCGACTTCTCAGTTCGGTGTGAACTACCTACTCGTTATGTGACTCATTCACGGTTTAGGACAGCACCTATAGGTACCAACTTTTGATTTTATAATTTAAAAATGTTGAGTTTTCCTTAGACTTAGAACACAAGAAACAATAGATAAAAAGATCTACTGCATTTTGTGACCTTTTTTATTCATCTTGTATGCCTAATTTAACACAAGTTGGTGTCGAAAATCTGACACATTTTCTCCGCTCAAAATCAATATTACTGCTGGATACGAGTATGAGATGAAAAAATGAAAATATTTATTTTTAAAAAATCGTTAATAATATGTATACTACTGGTAGTATTTATCAGTAAAAGAAAATATAATTTTATTATCAAGGCAATAAGGGTGCTCAAGTATTTTGATCATTACTGTAAACTTTCTTGTTGCGCATTTCTAATATGGAAATTAACAGGAGTTAAAAACGGAAACAGGAAGCGTCTTACATAATTAAGATTAAACAAGACTAATAATCAATAGTCAAATTAAATTAACAAAGCTCTAAACTGAGCGCTACTTTAAAACTCAACTTCATCATTACAACAAAGTAAATTAACAGTTCAAAACTTTCCTATAGACTAACAGTTAAATATTTAACACCGCTTTGATCCATTATTAATCTTACAAATGAGCGGGCGATGCAACAAGTCTGCCGCCCGCCCGCCCGTCAGTACCGCCGCGACCATGGCATCGGACGGACGTACGAAGCGCTCGCAGTCGATATGCGCGCCGGCCTCCGCTAGCATGGAGGCCCTCGTGGCCCCCATGGAGACTACACCCGCGCCGCGCCGTCGCCCCGCAGCGCGCTCCCAATCCGCCAGAATCACAGGCGGTCGAAGTGTCAGACATCGGCGGCAGCAACAACAGCAACAGCTGGACAGGGAGACCAGAGCACGCTACAGTTCTGAACCACGATTAGCAGAAGCAGAAACACCCCCTCAAGTGAGAAGGCAGGCTTCGGCAAGACGTAGACCTCCGCCTGGACATAACAGCCAACCTCGCCGCTCCAATGCCTTCCTGGATGTTCCTAAACCACATCAACCGGAACAGGAGGAACCTGATGAGGATTCCTACCGGCTCCGCACCTTCAACATCACGCAGAAAGGAGGTCAGTGTTTCAGAACCTCAGAACGTTCACCTCCGCTATTTTTAAACGTGAAAGTTTCAGTTTGACTTCTTTTCAACGAAAGTTGGCAGCCGGCCGTGTGCGTTTTACATTCAAGTTTTAGATTTAGAAACATCTGCGTATCTTCAAAGAATAGAGGCTCGTGAATTGGTCTGTAAATCAGTTCGGTTTACTTTTGTGGTAAAAATAAACTCGCACACTCGACTTATGGAAGGTTACCCGAATGTTTATCTGCCGAAATAAAAACAGTTCAGTCTTCCCTAAATTATACGTGACGTCACGGAAACTAAATTCACTAATGAGTTCCTGGAAAGTATACATTTGCTTGGCTTCAATGTGTTCGCGATTTCTCATCTAGTGCTCTGATTTATCTGAAGGATATAAACATACATTTTAACGACGCTTGTAATAGCATAGTACGGTGTTGCAACTAGGCGGAGTGGAACAAAAATGAACCAAATTGGTTAGAAAAAAAATTGTAAATTTCTGTCTACGTGAAAATTGAATAAAAGTAAGTAATTTAAACGGAAATTATTCGGTTTCTTTGAAAACTGCCGCTAGCGCCACGCAGTCTTGGTTATTTTACTATAATATAGAAAATAAACTGAAGACATATTTATGTCAATATTATTCAACGTCATTTGACGTTGAGTAATACGGATGACGTCAATGTAAATCATCTTCTTCTTCCTAGCGTTTGTCCCGGCTTATTGCCACGGCTCATGGGAGTCTAGTGTCCGCTTGGCAACTAATCCCAAGAGTTGGCGAAAGCGATTGCCATCTGACCTTCCAACCCAGCGGGGAAACTAGGCCTTATTGGGATTATTCTGGTTTCCTCCCGATGTTTTACTTCACCGAAAAGCAACTGATAAAAATATCAAATGATATATCGGGCATAAGTTCCGAAAAACTCATTGGTACGAGTCGGGGTTTGAACCCGCGATCTCCGGATTGAAAGTCGCACGCTCTTACCGCCAGGCTACCAACGCTTTTTAATGTAATACATATTATTAAAAATGACGGTAAAATTAGGACAACTGTTCATTGACCGAAACGAAGGTCCCTATTTCAGCTTGAGCAAGCATATGTCCGGATATTTCCTCTACGTGTTGCGTTTTTCAAAACAGCTTTTAGAAAAATTATGTAAAGAAGTTCTATTATACTAATTGAACAAACAAACAAACATGTATGTAGCAAAAAATCACTTCAACATGACACATTTTTACAATCAATAAAAGTAACAAATACAATTACAAATATGGAATCAATGAAATATAGGATACTTTATTAGAGATGTATACAGTCTCTAAATATCGAATAACACAAAAAAAACTATGATAAAAACTTGAATTCTTATATAAATAATTAAAAGACATGAAAAGAAATCAGACAAACACACAGGAACCGAATGAAGTGTTTCACGTTAATGCCACTCAAAAGTAAAGTTAGATACTTATAACATAATATGGAGACCGGTCTCTTAAACGGGCTACGTTTAAGAGACTGGTCTCCACAAACATAATGAATTAATTTAATTTTTATGCCCATTTTAATTTATTTTTTTATTAAATCGATAAACAACATCCGCATAATGATAATGTGTGATCCTATAAAAAAAGATATAAATAAATAAATATTATAGGACATTATTACACAAATTGACTAAGCTAAGTCCCACAGTAAGCTCAACAAGGCTTGTGTTGAGGGTACTTAGACAACGATATATATAATATATAAATATTTATAAATACTTAAATACATAGAAAACACCCATGACTCAGGAACAAATATCCATGCTCATCACACGAATAAATGCCCTTACCAGGATTTGAATCCGGGACCATCGGTTTCATAGGCAGGGTCCCTACCCACTAGGCCAGACCGGTCGTCAAAATGTTAATATAATGTGTTAACATGTAAGGTAATTCTATTTTATCAATAAAGTTTGATTCTAGTTATGCATAATTGAACTGGATTATTTCGGGGTCGTTGTCCCCAATGTCAAAAATGTATTGAGGTAGTTGTTCAGTAGAACAAGGGTTCCCGTGAACAAAATTTACTCCTGGGCCCATACATTTCGCTTACTTCGGGGCCTCAAGAGAATACATTAGATTTATTTTCGCGATTTTGTGGCTATTCCCATGGGGATTTGTTTATTCTGACCAAGACTCGGAAACCGGTTAAATTTCCAAACCGTTATCATGTACTTGGCGCAAAATCTTTTAATTTCGATTTCACTCGAAAAGCGTTATTTTTAAACCGGTTTTATAAGAACAGTTCTTGTCAAATTAACCGGTTAAGAGAAATAAAAACCTGTTTCTTCCTATGTCGGCGTCTATGTTTACGTGCCACATCACCAGGCCGGCCGGCAGTTTCGTTTCTCGTCGAATGAAGCAGTTTTTTAAAAGTTAGATAGTAGTAGTTACGATAATGTTCTTAAAAGTTCGGAGAAAAACCGAAATAAACCGGTATTTTATAAACCGGTTCCGACCCTTGATTCTGACACATTTTTGACATTCGAAATCACGATCCCAAAATCATCCCATTATGTGGACTTTGTTTTTTATCGATTTAATTTAAAATAAATGAAAACGAATGGTGGATTCTAAGGGCTTCAGCTCACAGAGCTACTAGTAAAATTAACGTTTAGCCTGATTAAAATTTGTTAAACGTTGTTTTTTCTGCGACTTTAAAGCAAAGTTTCGTCTTTAAACATAGTGCGGGATATAGTATTTTTTTTTAAATAAATTACGAGTAGACAATATTTTAAAAATATTAAAGATAAGCGCTGATGGCCTGGCGGTAAGAGCGTGCGACTTTCAATCCGGTGGTCGCGGGTTCGAAGTTTCGAACCCCGGCTCGTACCAATGAGTTTTTCGGAACTTATGTACGAAATTTACCATGTGTTCTTAGCAACACAACCAATCAAGGAAACATCTGTATCCATACATGTTTGTTCTGTGATTCTTTCTGTGGTATCTCCAAAATATAAAATAAAATAATAAATTGAAATATCTTTTAATATTTACCAGTCGCTTTTCGGTGAAGGAAATCATCGTGGAAATAAATAAGACAAATACGTGCAAAACACCCTAAGAAGCTGATGGTCCCGGGTTCAAATCCTGGTAAGGGCATTTATTCGTGTGATGAGCATGGATATTTGTTCCTGAGTCATGGGTGTTTTCTATGTATTTAAGTATTTATAAATATTTATATATTATATATATCGTTGTCTAAGTACCCTCAACACAAGCCTTATTGAGCTTACTGTGGGACTTAGTCAATTTGTGTAATAATGTCCTATAATATTTATTTATTTATTTAAAACAATCTACACTCGGCCTATGACCCTGAAATGCTATATTTAAGTAGATATCTGCAAAAACTCCCTTTTCTAAAATTTTCTTCTAGCGTTAGCCGAAGGTTTCTCTAGAGAAATAAGTTGCGAATAGACTCAGAGACAATCTGATGGAGGTAAACCTTTAATTTAGATTAAAGCATTACCACGCCTAATATTCGGACTAAAAAAAACAGTGATTATATATCTGCTAAACAACTTATATCACTATACCTAAAAATTCTTTATTTAATAAATAAATAAATAATAAATAAATATTATAGGACATTATTACACAAATTGACTAAGTCCCACAGTAAGCTCAATAAGGCTTGTGTTGAGGGTACTTAGACAACGATATATAATATATAAATATTTATAAATACTTAAATACATAGAAAACACCCATGACTCTGGAACAAATACCCATGCTCATCACACGAATAAATGCCCTTACCAGGATTTGAACCCGGGACCATCGGCTTCATAGGCAGGGTCACTACCCACTAGGTCAAACCGTTTACAATAGCAGTGTACATAATGAATTTATACAGAGGATTACTATAACAAGCTTATATCTAAAATAGGCCCTTGAGACATTGTACCAAGGATGCTGGCGGCATTTCCTCGTTGTATCGCAATACTGATACGTTGCGCGAGGAAGCCGCCAGCCATTCGGTCACCAGTTACGTCTTGTGCATGCTGGGACCAGGGATCGGAACCGGTTTTTTGCATAAACATCGAAATAACCATATATTTCGGTTTATTTTATACTCTAAATGTAGGACTCAGTTGTGTTTTCAGATAACGACTTCGTATTATTAGATTGCCTAATTAGAAATGAAGTAATTAACAAAGAACGAAAAAATACCGTTTTCGTTCCCATACAAAAAATACCGGCTTCCGATCCCTGGCTGGGACCCCATGGACCTAGAGTTTCAACGCCAAATGGTACAAAATGGTACTCTCTACCGATTACCATCTTATATTTATTACGTTTCAAAATTTCGGCGCATTCCGCCGCTGCGCCCGCTTTTACATTAGTACGTTGGCGTAACCACAAATATCAAAAACTATATATAGATAAATTATCAAAAATTAATTACGGGGTCATAATTAAGCGTAACGTAATAAAAACATCTTAATGATTACACGGATAAATTCTATATCTTGTTTAATTTATCGCCCGTGTTGGATTTACGCACTGTATATATATGTATACAACGCAAAGTAAAAGTAGGTATTTATATTAACAACATTAGTATATTATGTGTTCTTTGTATTCTATTTTAAGCCACTATTGTATAAAGCTACGACCAAAGAATATCCAATGTTCTTTTCATCTCACAAAAACCTTTCTTTTTGCCTATATTTACCTAAACACGAATGAATACATTATTATGAGTAGTTCTACTCTGAGAACCCTTTGCTCCCAAAGTTTTTCTTGAAATATTCCGCCATTTGTTTAGCATAAGTTATTTCGTACAATCCGCCTAGCCAGAGCCGAGAAAATAATCCTGAATTCATTTTATTACATAAACCGATAAACGTATAGACTGTATTCATCTCTTCTCATATTCTTATAAACGGTTGTTGTTATCATATTACGACATACATACGACAATAAATATTTAAAAAAAATCCTAGCCTACTTTTCTGTCCCACTGCTGGGTAAAGGCTCCCCCCTTTATCTCCACGACTCCCGATATAGTGCATCTTCCGGCCAGTTTTTTGCCTCAAGTCGCCGGACCGAACACACGCGGCCGCGACCCATATTTCTATACATTTTTTTATACTATGTAATACTTCGCTATTAAAGGCTAAGTCCTAAATTAAAAGATTCATTCTTCATTTATTTAATTTTATGTGCGCTCGCACATAATTGTTGATCATTGAGTTGTTGACGACGGTGCCATCTCCGTCTGGGCCTACCGCGTCCGCAGCCATCTTCTGGCATCCACTTGGTGGCTACTTATCCACCTGTCTGGATGCATACGGCAGTCGTGGCCGGCCCAGTCCCAGTTCAGCCTAGCAGTATTACAATTAAGATGAAAAAAACATTTAAACGAATTTTCATTGATAACTATCTAAATAATGAAATAAAAATTAATTACAAATTCCTGGCGCAGAGGTTGTCGATCGCGGTTCAACGCGGAAACGCGGCAAGCGTAATGGGTACCTTTGCATCGGTAACGATGCAGGCTGGGTTATTCGAATAATTTTTGTGTTAATTTAGGTTTCGTTTTATTTACAATTAAATTTATAGCTAATTTAAACCTTAGTTCTTAAGTATTTTTAATGATTGTATTTTTTTCTTGTACATTCTGTTTGTTTTTGTTTACCTTTTTTGCCTTTGACTCGTAACTTGATTTATCTTCTATAAGGATTACAAATGTCAAAATATAATTAAATTATATCAAAAGTACAACAGATTAAAAATCTCAATATCACTCTAAGCGCCACTTGCACCATTCCACTAGCCCTGTGTTAACCGGTTAAACCTGGAGTTACCATGGTTACCAGTTCAATTTGACATAGGGTTACCGGTTTAACCGGTTAACCCCGGGTTATTGGGATGGTGCAAGTGGCGCTTAGAGAACGGATTAAGTTTTACAGCTTACGTACATATTAATAGACATTGACAATCTTTATTACTTACTTTTCTTCTTACCTCAAGTCAGTTGGGGCAACCAGGGAGAAAATTATCCTAATCTGCTTACAGACGATATGAATTTAACTTAGCTGTGAGTTCCGAACTTGGATTAAGTTAGGAAGTTAACAAAATCCTGCTTAAGTTTTGGTACGTGTAATAATAGGCCACGTAATAATCAGTTGTGGTAAAGTTAGAATTTTACTAAAATTTTACTATAACAACTATTATTAACACAGACTGAAAATAGCTATGTTATTATTTAAAAAAAAAAACATAATCTAACCCGGATCCGGGTATGTCCTTAAACTACGTCCAAAAGAGAGGTATGGGCATTGTGAATGTCATCTCGCTTTGTGTGGTAGGGCACAGCACAGCGGATGACATTCTAGATCTATAGAGCAGAGCCCAACTGGGGAAGTACTTCCACCTTACAGAAAACCGCAGCCATATAACACTAGACCCTACTCATAGTATTGTGTTCCTGCCGGTGAGTAAGGTTGCCAGAGCTCAACGAGGGTGCGGAGTGTTAGGGTCGGCAACGCGCATGTCACTCCTCTGGAGTTGCAGGCGTACATAGGGTACGGAGACTGCTTACAATCAGGCGGGCCGTATACTTGTTTGCCACCGACGTAGTATTAAAAAAAAAACAATATCAAAATGAATTTGTTACTGTCGGCCCGATTCGAAGAATGAGATATGATAACGATAAGTTCCGGTGTAGATAAGTTCTCATTTAGATATCGTTTGTACGTCGTATAATTGACAGAAGCAGCTCGATTCCGGCAACCAATGTCACTTAGACGTTAGAAATATCGTAGATAAATCTTATTGGGTTCACAGCGGAATCGAAATAAACGTCAATTTTGACATGTCGTTTAGTTAGCGATCTTTTAAAGCTTTCCAAGATCTTAAACGTGTCTTAATCATTCTGTGAATCGGGCTGTGTATCTATAAACCTATGTTGTAACCGTAGCTGTGTCAATTTTAGCTTTATATTGTTACCTAGCGCTATATATTGTAGATTTATTACAGTAGGTAATCTAGTAATCTGTCTCATACTTTATTATTCTTTGTATTCTATTTTTGTCTGTGTCAAAAAAAAAACCTCCTATTACCAGGTAATAGGATGTTTCTTTTTCTTTTTATTTGGGACAAAAAACAGTAACACACAGGTTTAGACACATAAATAGAATACTTACTTACTTACTCCGTTGGCTCAGCGACCCAAAATGAGACTTGGCCTCCGACACAAGACAGCGCCACTTTTCTCGGTCCTGTGCGACCTCTCGCCAATTGTCGACTCGAAGCTCGCGCAGATCCGCCTCCACCATGTCGCTCCAACGATACCTAGGGCGTCCGATAGGACGTCCTCCTGCTAGGCGACCCAGGTACGCTCTTTTTACGTTCATTTAAATAGAATACAAAGAATAATAAAGTGAGAGACCAACAACATCTAGTGGAGCTATAAATAAGATTATACGAAAATTAAATATTAAAGTATATAATTTACGAGTGAAGAAGAGACTCTTGTTAGTGTTAGTGTGTACGAACTTTGTCGTGAAGTTTAAAGAATTGGGACCGGATATCCATTTCTCAAATCTACTAAAATAGGACATTAGGCGTTTGGCCGTGACGGCTCGACAGAATAGTAATAAACGACTCAATAAATCAAACACTAATGTCTAATTTTTGTCAAGAAAATATCAGTTTTCGGGCAATATTTGGAAAGATTAATGATACTTCCGTAATTTCGTGTTTTTTTTTAGATATTATTAAAGTTATTACATATCACTTAACTAAAAAGAAATGTAGAGATATATTTTTCATGGGTTTGAATCAGTCAGTACAAGTTTTGCTGTTAATTTTACCTTCCTATGTATATTTTTGTCTTAAAAGCTTTTTGTTATGACAAAAAATTAAGGAAATGTCTTCTCTGTGCACAGTTTGAATATAACAAAGAGAGAAACTGGCAAAATAATTGCGACGTTGTTTAATTTTTTATTTAATTAAGTTTTTCTGTAAAATTCATATACCTAGCTGAATTTTATTGGATATTACTTCATTTTACTTGATTTTTATTCTCATAAGGCTCACCATTCTACCTGTTGTACTAATCATTTCAATGTAATTTAAATCATATTCAATTGGAATAAAGTTGAATTTCCTTTGTTTTTTCAATATCAAAACAAAGAAACCATATTTCTTTCACTATTGATTTCAAATTCAACTGCCATTTTTTTTATCGTGGGCCTTAGGAGGATGTATATGTGTTTTCCGACATTTATTTGGTATCAAAGATATGATACGAGTATATACATTAATAGTGCAATTCATCCTATGTACAATATCGTGTATTCGTCCATACAATTGTGAAAACTAAATACTTACACCTAATAATAATAATTCAGCCTATATACGTCCCACTGCTGGGCACAGGCCTCCTCTCATGTGCGAGAGGGCTCGGCCTATAGTCCCCAGTCCAGTATAGTCCAGTCGGGTTGTAGTCGGGGTAAAAAAAAAAAAATAATAAAAAAAAAAAAAAAAAAAAACATTTATTTCAGACCTTCGTCCATAGAGTGTTAGTACGACTTACTCTAAAAAATTATATTAAATTATTATTGAAATAAATTAAACTTCGATATTAGTAAATACACCTATTTTTTGTTAAATTGGCTACTTGACAGATTTTTGTAAATGTCAATCGATCTTAATTTTCCTGAGAATTAAATGTCTATACAGGACTCATGGCATTTAAGCAACACAAAGGTCAGAAATGAGAGTTAAAGTCTGACGCTCGCACTCGACGATTGAAAGGCCTCTAACGAAATGTTATTCTAATGTGACGTCACATTGCATTTCTCTGTCCTAAATGTATGGAAGATCAAGAAAATTGCTGTTTTGACCCTGAAATATTGCGTTTATGTATGTAGTTGACATACAATTTATTTTTAAATAAAATGTAAGGAATCGAATGCTTCCATTTTCTTTTTTTCTTTTTGAAAGTAAAAAAAAAAATTTTTTTTGAGACTTTAGAGCCTTGTATATTTTATAATCTCAATATGAGTTTATTAACTGCACTTTTTTACAATGGATAGCTCATTTTCTATCCATTTAGGTAAATTTTGTTATAATATTCAAAATGTGTCAATTACCCAATTCTGGTTCCATATTGATGGTTCTGGTTTTGTATTAGAACTAGAAAAGAAGCACATGAAAACATTGGTGAAAAAGTAGATATTACAAATTGCTTTTCTCCATATACCTATATATATATATATATATAGGTCCTACCTATTTCTGGTATTTATTTTAAAGGTTCATTTAACAATTTACCCTCCTTACACTCGAGCACCTCTTATAAAGCAAAATCATTCTGCTCCATAAACTCAAAGCGTTATCTAAGAAACACATCGTTGAACCAACATGAAGCGCGGTATGTGGCATTGATGGAAAACATACAACTGCGAAAACTGTTTGGCTAAGGAAATTATAGGCAATCAAGGGTGCTTGTTCTATTAGCATCAAAATTGAACGAGACTAGAGAAATGACGTTGAGTACGTACGTATGAAATTCCTCTTGTTCGTGTCAATGCAATGACCGGCCTGTTCGTATCTTCATCGCCTGTGCGGAATATATAAATACGAGTATTTATCATTCAAAATCATTCGTGTGATTGATAAGCACGGATATTTGTTCCTGAGTCATGGGTGTTTTTAAATATTTATATATTATACAAATTATTGTCCAAGTACCCTCAACACAAGCTTTATTGAGCTTACTGTGGGACTTAGTCAATATTTGTAATATTACCGGTTTATGTCAAATTCGTTCGTCTTTGGTTTTGTGTACCGAAATTAACCGGTTAAATTGAAAATATCGACACAAGATGGAACGAGTAAGTATTGTTATCTTTCTCAAATAAATAATAATTTATCCGAGAGTCTCCGAGAGTCGAAAGTAACCGGTATTATATCGCTCCCTCCTGTAAAGTTCCTTGTTCAATCAATTTATCGGTTAACATAACGGTCTGGAAACAGTTATTTCAATACCGGTGTTAACAGGTCTTTCAATACCGGTTCCGAGCCCCGCAGGCAGAACAAAACATTTGCCCTCGTTTGGCAAACCAATTCAAACAATCAATAGGCTCTGCATGCAGATCCAATGCAAGCACAATGTTGGCCATTGTTTGTCCAAAGTGTCAATCAATTATTGTTGCCTGAAACATGCCAAACTCTAGGTGTGTTGAGTGGATTGTTCTCCGCGAATACCTGTCTGATACTCTTAGCTGTATTTAACCTTTTAACCGCCGTAGACTGATGTACAAGATATACAATATCCAGCTCATTTCGCCGCAGTTTGATGAATAAGACTAAACTTCGTACCGGCGGCGACACGGTGCTCGTGAAAACTTTTAAGCGATAAAAGGCCGGGTAATGGGTGCTATTACGTATTGAGGTGGAAAAGAAATGGGGGTCGAAGCCGGGAATGATCAATTGGATCTACTAGACAGATACTACCCAAGGTGCCACAGGTGCCCGTGGTAACACAGTACTAAAATTATAGAATATTAAAAGTACATATAAAATTGGCCAGGAGCATTTCGGGCCATGCTCAGTGTAGGGCTCTGTAGTTACCATACTGTTAGAATAGACTAAACGGAGGCTATTAGTAAATATCATGTACAGCCAGCTGAGAGGTGACTGTAGATTACAAGCATAAGGGATTACCTTCGGAGCGCTTTTGTACGTCTTTTTACTATGAAGAGAAGACTTGTTGTAATAACTCTAAAACGGCTGGACGGATAATGTTTGTTATAGATTTCATTGAAAGTATTTATTAAGATTTTGTTTTACTTTTTTCATATTTTTGAATCCATGGTTCAAACGGAGGGCGGGGGAAGCATATTTTTTCTTTCGGACCGATTATTTCCGAAAATCATAAATAAAACTATCAAAAAATGGTTGTTGGAGACCCTTATTCGTTTTGAAAGACCTAGTCAACTTTTTTTGTACCACCCGTTTACCCAAAGGGTAAAACGGAACCCTATTACTATTTTACCGTCATGCATGACTTATGTATCCATGCCAAATAGCAGCTTTCTAACACTGACGACCGCGAAGCTAAGCTGCGGAAGGACAGAGAGACGGACATGGCGAAACTATAAAGGTATCGAGTTGACTACGTAATATTATAACCTACCTAATATTTGTACCTATGAACTGCTGAAAAAAGTAATGAAATAAACGTATTTGTATTTGTAAAAAGGGCAACAAGATTAGCGTGACTGATTATGACGGGGTCTATCCTCGTGGCGCCCAAGGCTTTTTTGGCTCTTCTTTAACTATGACTCGACCGTCCTTCTTATAGGACATAATAGTTATAGTCCTATCCGCCCAAGATTTCGAGTTGAAATTTTTATGTGTTAGAGTTACCGGTTTGAAGTGAAACTTTCGGGGTATAATTATGATTATATTAGCATATGTTTTTCAATTCAATTATTTGTCTACCTTTTGTTCTTTACAAAGGCCACTGGGCCACAATTACTAGATTAGAAGGAATTATTAAGTGATGTAAAATTAATAACTTTTTTAGGATTAATATGTTTATTTCAGTTATTTTTCAATTAAATGACTTAAGTACTTCTATTACAGTTATTCTTTAATCAGTCTCATATTACAAGGCTTAGGTTTGGTTTACTCATTAAATTCTTATCTCTGCATGATGCAATCTGCATCCGCTTCTCCGTCATCTTCAAACTCCGAATTGTCCAGGTTACCATCGCCCATAAAGGCTTGGATTTCTTCATCCCGCAAACCTGTGATTAAAACACCTTACGTATAGGTGATCAATGCAATCCTGAACCTCTGGCTAACAATACTGGGTTAGAATAGTGCTAGATAAGTGTATCTACACAGACTAGACACGAAAACTTAGTAGTGTAAAGAGTATTAAATTATTACTGAAAAAGTAGCATTTTCATATTAGTAATATTTCATAAACCAGCGTAACATAAAGCCACAAACTAAAAACCTTAAGATATTTTTAGTACTAGCTTCGACCCAACCGACTTCACAAAGTACATATTATTTCAAACCAAGATTTCGAAGAATTTAAGCTATAAAAATGCGAAATAATTATCTCCATTTAAGAATTACCCATTCATTAGCAACTTTTTGCATAAAAACATACTCGACAGTCACGGATTATCATAATAAAATGCGATTTACTTACCACGTGTTCGTGAGCCAGCCATACCGCCGTCCATTTATCAAAAAAATGACATCTGTCAATTGTGATAGCTAATGGTAGCATACCGGAAACTGTTCCCTAATATTTCGTTCAGAAATCGGAATAAATTATTTCTTTGACCCGCGAAATTTCAAAAATCTAGACAGAGTTTATTAATATGACCTTCTGAAAGGCGCATGAGCGGTAATTGAAAGTTACTTGAAAAAAGTTCTGGGCTGGAGTCGCCATGTTTATTTTGGTTTATCAAAAGGCGCGTGGGCGCCACGAGGCTATGAGAACGATCCTGTGCTAGGTTGGAAGCCATAGTAATATTGCATTATCACCCAACATAAATTATGTATGTGAAGTTTCAGCTGAATCGAATAATAGGAAGTGAACATAAATACAAACATTGTAATAAAAAGCTTGTAAAAAGGAATCGTATTTATCAAATAGGTTAGAAAATTTTCTAAACAATAAGAAGTTTTAGGACCTTTTTCGCATTTAATTAGCAATCCATAACTAATTAGAAAAGAGAAAATTGGAAAACTTCGACACGAACCGGTGTGAGGCTCAACCGGCAGAAAAATCGTAATATTTCATCACAAGAACAAAATTGTTTTTGCTCTGCGTAAGAAAATTTATTTTCAATTTTGATTAAGCTGTGAAGATAATTAATTTGTCCATTAAACTTGAATACTTCCTGTGCCCTTTGTGTATATTATTGAAAGCTTCGTGTAAATTATTTACTTACTTACTTACTCACTCCGTTGGCTCAGCGACCCAAAATAAGACTTGGCCTCCGACACAAGACAGCGCCACTTTTCTCGGAAATTATTTGGAGGTTGTTAAAGTTGCCTCGTCATTGCAGTGCGTCAGGCATGTTTGCCGAGGCGCACATAGATGGCTTCCATGCCATCAGACGCAAGAGGGTAGTCTCTTTGCTGAGACGAGTGAGAGGCAGCAATAACAGCATCCTGATGCCTTGATCACACGTACCGAGTAAACGGGCGAGACAGTAAAATGTTTCTCGGCCGAGACATTGATGTAAGCGAGTAATTGTTCACACATTTTTTGAAATTAGGACAGTCAGTTATATGACGCGCCCATGTGACGACCGAGTGGCGAGTCAGTGCGCGTTCAGACCTGCCGAGCGAGCGAGCGAGACAGTGCGGGGAAGCGGGAGGGTGGGCACTCGGCCTAGCAGATAGAACGTCCACCGAGCTACTGACTCGCCGCTTCGTTCGCCCGAGTGCTCGGCCGAGTACTCGGCGCTATGTTTATACGCACCGAGTACTCGGCCGGGAGCACTGTCTCGCCCGTTTACTCGGTACGTGTGATCAAGGCATGAGGATGGTAATCGGACGCCTCCTCCGTCCTATATTAATAGGACAGTCGAGGCGCCCGGCAAGCAGCAAGAAGGTAGACTCTTTGCTGAGACGAGTGATAGGCAGCAGCAATAACAGCATCCTGAGGATCAACATCCTGGTACCCGGACGCCTCGACTGTCCTATATTAAGGCATTGGGTCGGCATTGTAACGGAGAGTGCAAAATAAGTGGGGTTTGATAACTGTTTTAATTTTGTTATATTATTACTTTACTAAGATCTAGTATTATAGGATTCCGAGTTTAAGTGAGACTAACAAGATACAGATTTTCGGAACCTGATTTTTTTGTGTGGTCTGAGTGAACATACCGATAACTAAATTAATCACCGGTCCAATTATTAATCTCCTTCTTCAGTAAAAAAATTGTGTCCATATTTAGGGCCATATTGGTGGAATACGAATGTTGGTCGCGATACCTGTGAGCTCTTGAATCGGGCTCGAAACTGCAGCCTCGAACTTTTCGGTTGTTTCGTTATCTGAAGACGTTTTGTTGTCTTCGTTACCGGTGCGACTTGCAAACTTCCCTTTATATTTATGTATGTATGTATGAATGTCAATTGGCTACTTGACTGTTTTTTGTAAATAATGTCAAACGATCTTGATTTTCCTGAGGATCAAATGTCTATATAGGACTCATGTCATTTAAGCAACACAAAGATCAGAAATGAGAGTTAAAGTCTGACGCCCGCACTCGACGATTGAAACGCCTCTAACAAAATGATAAGGTGATGTGACGTCACATCATATAAGTCTGTCCTAAATGTATGAAAGATCAAGGAAATAGCCATTTTGACCCTGAAATATTGCGTTTATGTGTATAGTTGTCATACAATTTATTTTTCAATAAAATGCAAGGAATCAAATGGTACCATTTTCTTTTCTATTTTTGAAAGACAAAAATCTTACAAACACAACACAACACAATTTTTTTTTCAATTTCACTTTTTTATAATGGATGGCTCATTTTATATTCATTTAACTAAATTTTGTTATAATATTCAGCATGTGTCAAGTACCCAATTTATTGCACATAAACAGGTTAACATAAAACGGACAAAACAAAACAAAAAGAAAGTGTTATCTACAAACGCGAATTTATCTCTCGGATCTCTTCCAGCTAACCTTTGAGAAAATGCGAAAGGATCAAATACTAACAAGTGAAAGACAAATCAATATTAATAGTAGCAATATGAGAATTTTGGATATACATAAAAGTAGGACGAGAGCAATCAATAATAATAAATAAAATAAAAAGTAGACAACCCGTAGTATGAATACGCAAACGATAACAAATACATAAATCTATATACACCTATATATAAGATACATATTATAAATAAATATATGCATAAAAGTACTCAGTTCTAATATCAGGAGTCTAATAACCACAACACTTTTCAACTTCTCCTTGAGTTAGGCAACAGATTGCGATGTCCTTACATCCACTTAATCGTTCTACAGCTTAACTGCGTAGGCAGTGAAAGATCTAGAGTACACACGCGACTTTTTCGGCGGAATGGCTAAGGTCAGATTTGCAATAGATCGCAGACGGTGACTGCTAACAGTAGCCAGAAAACTAAACGTTATATACTCATTCTTAATCTGCTCCTATCTTGTCACTACACGTTTTTGTATGATTTGATGTACATATACAACGTGCTCTACTCTCTGGACATTGACCGAGATCCCGAGTAGAGTTCCTTCTCAGGAATGTTCTAATATGGTAAATTATTTGATTAGATAAACGTATTTTTTTAAAGTTAAATTTATTCAAATAAATCGTTAATAAATAGGAGCATACTGTATTAGTCGTTTTGTAATTTGTATAGACGACGACGTGGTATATTTCCCTCTTAACTGAATTTCGAACGACAGAAAGGTAACATTATTGGTGTAAGGAAAATTTGCAAAAACAGGCATCTTCTTGTAGTGTTTCATGCCATTACTTTTGCAAAAGTATTCAAATGCTGCTGAAGTAAAATTCGTAGCATTATCCGTTACTAACGTTCTAACTAAACCGAATCTAGCTAACATATCGCATAGTTTCGCTATAACGCTCGCCGAGTCGATACTCGACATAAAATAAACCTCAACCCATTTGGAGTGCGTATCCACTGCTACGAGCACGCGGTGGCCTGCCAGCTCCGCCATGTCGAGGTGCAAGCGCTGCCAACGTGCGAGCGGTGCGCCCAATATATATGTTAACGGCACCAGTCTTGGGACATTTAAGAGAAAATTTGGAGTATTTTGATATTTTCTCGGCACCTGTAAAAGTTCTATCACTTTCTGCGTTAAAAGTTGAAAGTCCTATTCGTTCTTTATGTTTTCAATGTATTTAATGAAAGATACTGCAAGTGGTTTCAACCTTTGACGACCGGTTTGGCCTAGTGAGTAGTGACCCTGACTACGAAGCTGATGGTCCCGGGTACAAATCCTGGTAAAGGCATTTATTCGTGTGATGAGCATGGATATTTGTTCCTGAGTCATGGGTGTTTTCTATCTATTTAAGTATTTATAAATATTTATATATTATATATATCGTTGTCTAAGTACCCTCAACACAAGCCTTATTGAGCTTACTGTGTGACTGAGTCAATTTGTGTGATAATGTCCTATCTTCTTCTTCACGTGCCATCTCCGTCCAGGAGGTTGGCGACCATATGTCTATATGTCTCTCTATGTTCAGTCATGCGAATTAGTGCATGTGATAATGTCCTATAATATTTATTTATTTATTTATTACCAAATAAAAAATATGTTTTTTTGCTCCAGTCATGGGATGTATGGCGCCATTAATTTTCAAATAAAGAAAAATCAATGAAACATCAAACTTAAGCAGTTCTATGGCTCTTGTTTATGGTAAAATGTTGCCTGTGTTTAAAAATTGATGATAAATACTTATTTTACAGGATTTGTCTTTACCATATGCGTTTACATATCTTCAATATTGTTCTTGCCTCAAGTGTCGCTCCAACACTTTACGTTTTCAAGTTGATAATTTTACCCTCATACCTTTTCAAATGCCAGCTGTCACAGTCAAGATAAGAACTGAACAAAAACCGTTTGTCGTTTGGAATGTCAGGAAACATAAATAAATAATACTCGATTCAATCGTAGTGAAAATAGCTTGCCATTTAAATGAAAACTTCGCGTGTAGCATTTAAATGACCTATACCCTGCGAAGCTTAGAGCTTGGCCAGCCAGTCGTGTCACGAGCTATTTTCAGGGTTCCGTACCAAAGAGGTACAAAAGGAACCCTTATGGTGCGACTCTGTCCATCAGTCTGTCTGTTTGTCTGTCACATCGCTTTTGATTAACTATGTAAAATGCCTAATATAAAGAGGGGGCAAAATTTCAAAGTCTAGTGACTAGTTCAAGTGGGATATCATTTGAAAGAGCTCAAATTGTACATTCCAAAATTTTTATGTAAAACAATTCCGAATTCAGGTTACAATTTAACCATCTTTACGTGTGTTTATTACACTTAAAATTTCTATGAGATTACATTAAAGATACCTTTAATTCAAATAAAAGAACAATTTTTGAAATCGGTTCACATGATATAGGATTATCCTCGAAAAACCAACATACGTGCGCGCCTTACATCGCGCAAATTAGTTACATAATTTGCCGATAGATGGTGCTGTACACAATTGTACTTAGTATAGGTACTTCTGATCAAGTCTTTCGCCTTTATGATGAATGTGAGAAGAAGATACACGAGATTATTCAAAGTACGTACGGGTCCCTCGGTGCGTGAGTAAAACGGAATCGCACTTGACCGGTTTTTTAATTCTTTATATATTATGGCAGCTATTTTGTTTATCAAATAAGCTGTCAGATTCAAACTGTCATTTCATTTCACTTTTATTTTATTGCCACGTATTTTAAAGCCTCCTTTGAAATTACCGCATTTAAAGTTGAGTTCTACAGAAATGGCAAATAATGTAAACAAACCAATTTACCTTCATTACTTCGTAATCTTGTACTTTTAAAGGACACATAATATATACTCATACTTCGCGCTCCACTTACAAATAAATGCGTGTCTTATAAATGTTTAGTATATAGTTTTGTTTACTATAATAGGTAGGTACACTCACGGACTTTAAGTGTTGAGCCATTTAGTAGCCACGGTATGAAATGGACAATGTATAGTAAAACCAGAAATATACGATCTTTGCCAAGAGGGCGCTGTTTATTCTCATGTATAGGGTTCAGGGACAGTTCAGTTTAGTATGAAAAAATTAGCTCCAATGAAATTGGGTACTTGACACATGTTGAATATTATAACAAAATTTAGTTAAATGGATAGAAAATGAGCCATCCATTATAAAAAACTGCAATTTAAAAAATTATATTGAGATTATAAAAAAATACAAGGCCCCGAATTAAAAAAAATTTTTTTTTTGTATCTCAAAAATAGAAAAGAAAATGGTACCATTCGATTCCTTGCATTTTATTGAAAAATAAATTGTATGACAACTATACACATAAACGCAATATTTCAGGGTCAAAATGGCAATATCTTTGATCTTCGATACATTTAGGACAGACTTATATGATGTGACGTCACATCATATAAGTCATCAGCCTCAAAAATAGAAAAGAAAATGGTACCATTCGATTCCTTGCATTTTATTGAAAAATAAATTGTACCACAACTATACACATAAACGCAATATTTCAGGGTCAAATGGCAATATCTTTGATCTTCGATACATTTAGGACAGACTTATTATGATGTGACGTCACATCACCTTATCATTTTGTTAGAGGCGTTTCCATCGTCGACTGCGAGCGTCAGACTTTAACTCTCATTTCTGACTTTGTGTTGCTTAAATGCCATGAGTCCTATATAGACATTTGATCCTCAGGAAAATCAAGATCGTTTGACATTATTTACAAAAAACAGTCAGGCTTTATATTATATAACGAGTTTATTTTTATGCTTCATTTTGTTATATTTACCTCTCTTTGTGTTGCGAATCATGTCGGCATTGTAGTTAATGGATGGAGGGGAGAAACGTCAGAACTATGCCACGAAACCCCACTAAACGAAGAGACGTCAGTCAGAATCAGTAATCGTTACGTCTTGCTTGCGAATAGCGTTTCGACAGGAAGAAAAACAATACTGTGAACCGAAAAGTAGTTATTTGAGCAAAATAAGTGGAATCGTATATAAAAACAAACGTTTCATTTTCTCAGCTCGTCTTAAACCTTTCTAGATAACTTCAATAGCAATAGCCATAAAGGGGAACGGGAGCCTTATGGGAACCCGTCGTGTAAGGCCGAGTGGACGCTCGACGCGCAGCGTTCGGCGGGGCGTGCAGCGTGGCGTCAGGCTCACAAGTGATGTGAGCAGCGTGCAAGGCGGCCGCTCATATAAGTTTGCATTTGTTTAACATGTACGCCGCACGCCCCGCCCCGCTGCACGCCCATATCGAGCGTCCACTCAAGCTTTATACTTCTACAGGCGTCTGACCTGGGTGATCTAGCCTAATGTAAACTTTTTGGAATAGGTCACCCATATTTTTCTTTTTATTTTCGAGGTGTTTGTTCTTGGGTTTATAGGTTATCATAATTTTGTTATTAATTAAGTTTGTTTTTGGCTTTAATAAATCACCTTTAGTACTCCAATAATATAATATATAATGAATATTATGAGGCATTAGTACACAAATGGACTAAATCCCACAGTAAGCTCAATAAGGCTTGTGTTGTGGGTACATACAACGATATATGTAATACTACTTACTCCGTTGGCTCAGCGACCCAAAATGAGACTTTGCCTCCGCCACTTTTCTCGGTCCTATGCGACTTTTTGCCAATTGTTCCACAACCGACACAAGAAAAGAACCGATATATATATATAATTATTTATAAATACATAGAAAACACCCATGACTTAGAAACAAATATCCGTGCTCAATGCTCATTACACGAATAAATGCGGCGCCCTTATCACTATTTCAACCCAGAAAACCTCACGAAAGGTATTCTGCTCTATCTTGAGATAGCATTAACTATTTGAAATAGACATAAAGCGCTACAAATATAACACTAAAAGATGCCTATCAAAACGCCTTCAACAATACCGTCAGCATAATGCACAATACTATTCATTTTACCAAAGACCAGAACAACTGTGAACTTCGCTACAGTAATGTTGTCAGGAAACTAGGGTTCATATTGTACCGGGGGCGCTCAAGAACAAAAGGTTTTGCGAAGAGATACGCAGCACAATGGGAGAGGCATTGTCTCCTAGGTTGTAATTGTCATCGCCGTTTGGAGTCTTGACTCGTGTAAACCGATATACTGTGTGTATTTTTTAAATAACGCTTAGTCGTGCCAACTGCAATGCTGAGTGGAGACCGTTTCAGCCTCACATATATACCTGTCTGTTTTGTATTCTTCAACTTCCACTGTTTCCTTTTTTTATTTCATGTTGTTGTTAATGTACTTCTTTCACTTTTATGGTGCTTCTCGTGACCGTCAATTTCGCTCTACTGGCAATCTCTCTCTTTCTATCCCCACTCATAGGACAAGCCTCATGTCTAACTCTTACGCCATTCAGGCAGCACGTCTCTGGAACGGTCTTCCCCCTAACATTAGAAAAGCTCCCAGCTAGTTTGCTTTCAAAAAATTTGTGCGTGATTTATTTGCTGGCAGTTTAAAGATCAATTAAGTATCAGTCTCACGAATCGGTTATGTATATAATATATATATATTTATTTATATAATGTATGTATGTGTCCTTATGTATTTAAGTAGATTATAATTAATTTATGTGTATTAGGACTCTAATTCTTTCAATAACAATTTCTTTTAGTTTTAAACGCACCGCCTACAATATTTTCTGCTTTGCCCTAAGGTTGACTGGTAGAGAATGCCTCATGGCATTAAGTTCGCCTTTTGTACATTAAGTTTTTCTTTTGTGCAATATAGTTTTAAATAAATAAATAAAATAAATGTATTTTCTTATTTGTAATAATTGATGTGTTACTTAAATATTATTCTTTGACCACTACCACAAACTTAAACGTGACGTAGATTTTAGTGGTATGAATTGACTGAAAGCAAATTTTAATTTGCTTTATTTAGAAAGTCATAAAATTGAACCCTGAACAATCTTTCAGTGTCAATCTTTTTTCGTAAACTGGTGTTTTTTATAGAACGGTATTATATAAGTATTGGCAACAACACCCCAACTGTCTTGGGTGTCATGGGATTGTGAGGCCGTATAGGAAATGTGTTACGTTTTATAAGAACGACACATTGTAGGATAAAACTGCTTTCAGATACGAATCTGTGGCATTAGGGTACTCTGGAAATAGGGAATTGGGACAAAAGGTGCTACGAGGAAGATGAGACGCTCGATTTAAAAGCAGGAACCATCAAAGTTAGCATTATGTATCCTGACCAGAGCTCGGCAGGGGGGAGCCATCTTTACGTCAATTATGTCAAGTGTAGATATTAATATAGACACACCTTAAAACAAATAGTATTAAAAGAAGATGAAACTATATTAATTATAATTAAACTTAAATGACAACGCATTATGTACAAAAAGAGTAGGTTGCCTATTTGAAGAGGTTTGATATGATATTATATAACTTGATTAACTCTTATAGTAGCATATGGTTATACATATTATTTATTGTATTATTAAAATTTTTGACTTTTTGACATTACCTAGGTTGTCCTAGCTGTATTTTTTATTTTTATATTCTTGATAACTTTGACAAATATTTCTATTTATAGAAAGTGTTTTTATATTTTTTTATTTTAATTTGTTTACTGTTTCATTTTATTCCGATTCGTAGTTATTATTATTATTGTTGTTATTATGTTGTGACGATCTTTTTGTGAATGCATTTTATTTTGACATGTAAAATATAATGTACATTTCCAATAAGAAATATATGAATCTATCTATCTAATCTATAGAGTTTTGCTAAAAAGGCTTGTTATATTTTTTTTATGGCGATGTAAATATCGTAGCAGAAAGGCATTCGTTATTAAATTACACCACATCCACCAGTGAATGACAAGGTATGTCCATGTTATGCAAACTTTGAAAACAGTTCACCTCAGGCAAGCTCTGATCCTGACGTTTCGAACGTGATGTAGACGCACTTGGTCGCAGCCATACTGGCGAGGAATTGTGTCAACCATCTTTAGCCGCGAATCTTTTTTCGAACTACCCATATATTTCAGTTTAAGAGGATACGGGAGAAGAGATTTAAATATTTTAGGTGAATATAGTAGTAGTAGTAAGTCAGCTTTGAATACCATGATTCTTTTTGCGGCCTAGTAAATTAGGCTGTTTTTGCGAATATTTGAAGTGCATTAGCACCATAAGAAACGAAAATATCAAAAAAGCAAAACAGTCCGACACAGATATTAATAATAATCTGTGTTGAAAAAATCAGTACTCTAGCTTCAAAAACCACGGAGGAAACAGTCGAGGAAACCACTCGTTGCCTCTTAAGTAATCAAATCTCAAAGTCACTCAAAGGGCTATGGATCGATCTATGCTCGGGGTTTCTCTGTGAGATCGAATGAGGAATGACGAGATCCGGAAGAGAACCAAGGTTGTTGACATAGCTCAGAGATTGGCCAGGCTAAAATTGGCGGAACACATTGCTCGTAGGACCGATGGCCGATGGGGCAGAAAGGTTCTTGAGTAACCGCGAATCGGAAAACGCAGCAAGAAAAGATCCACAACAAGGTGATCCGGCGACCTGGTTAAGGTCGCAGTGAATGGATGAGAGCAGCGCAAGTCCGGTCGTTGTGAAGATCCCTGATGGAGGCCTATGTCCAGCAGTGACTTTCGGCTGATGATGACAACGAGGAAGTAATAAGTAAAGATCATATATATAAGTTTAAATTAACATACTTAACTGGCCATTTTTGTCGATCTTATCTCATTGCAACACGATTCATGAATGGTCAAAATAACCATGGTACCTTATTTACCTTTAAACATGACCATTTAAAATAATATTATCCCGTGAATAAATGATTAGATATCTATTAATAAATATTTATTCAGAGCCTACAACGGAATACTGATTTACCTACCGTCAAAAGCAAATTTAATTTAAAAGGTTTTTACTGCATTTCCTCTTTAAGAGGAAATGAGACGACCTCTTCTCCATACAAACGTAATTCCTATCTCCCTTTCAGGCCGTAGCTATGGTTTTTTTATGATATACCGTGTTTTTTTTTATTTCCGGTAATTTCAAGGGTGCATACCTGAGTTTAAATTTAGTAACTTTCTCAAAGACACCGTTATTCTTATTAACTCCATTTCAGAGATAATCAATAATTTATTTTTTAGAGTCTTTTTACATATTGATTAGTGTTTAGTACTAATTTATACATTTGCTACTAAATGTAAGTACTATCTCGGACGATTGATGTTCGAAATGACATTGATATGTCACAGTTTTCAATTGTTTGGTTGAGTTAAATTTAATGCCCTTGTTATACTCGTAACATGCTATATGAAACATTAAAATACTTTTTTTTAAAAATAAACAAACACAATAATTTAAAAAAATACATTTTTTTTAATGAACTGTGCCATTTAGTTTCGTTAAACGTACTTAAAATATATCGACATTTTTATACTTGTACCTACCTGTTGCTCTTTTGACATGAAATCATTGTTTATGGGAATATGAATAAAAATAGTAAATTTTGACATAGTAATTATTATTCTAGTTTATTTTATTTTGAATTTAACATATTAATTTATTAATTATATTTGTATTTATTATTTCAACTAATTTTTATTTTACTATGAATCGTGATTTCATTGTTATTATGTCAATATTATTAATTATTTATTATTCATATTATGAATGGATTTGATTTTAATATACTTACTAACCCCTAGCTATAACGATGGTTCTAATAATGTTTTATGGAATACTTATGGTTCTGAAATAAAAATATTTTATTTTATTTTATTTATTTTTTAAGCATACTCCGAAGCTAACGGAATAAAAAACACGGTATATAAGTGGTAAGTTGGTAGTAAGCATAATTATGCTTAGAATCCCTACTTATTACATGTATATTAGACTGTCATTCTGTCATCTCTTCATGATTTAATTGCTAAATTCATTTTAATTACATTTTGTATGAAAATAGTTTTAGTTTTTATTACGGAAACCATTATTCTACATGGAAGAAGTCGCGTCGAAAAGTAAATAGTTTACTTAGGAACATAAAGAAATGACAAAACATTACTCTTTATTTCACAAATCAATCATTAATCGTTAAATGAAAGTAAGCAACATAAATAGCACTGTAACACATAAAAACTCACCAGCTGTGTGAGCTCTAAGTCTGCTGAACTCCCTTCTGTCATGGGCTCCAGATTGTGATATGTTTGCAAGTTGATGGATGGCTGTGTATCAGACGTGTCTGTGGTATGTGAGGTGATGGACGAAAGTTGATTGTGATATGTTTTTCCTATTTTATAATCTGAATTGTATTGTGCTTTGGTTTCGAATGTAATGATGTATATTATGTTTCCAATCCGCATTGGGCTAGAGCGTCGAGACTATAGCCCAAGCCCTCTCTAGCATGAGATGAGGCCGGTGCGATTTTGTTTTATAATCATAAACCTACTTACAAATTAAAATATATTTATTGAGATAACAATATACATATGGATATATACAGATGATTACTATAATTAGCTTATATCTAAAATAGGCCCTTGAGGCATTGTACCAAGGATGCTGGCGGCATTTCCTCGTTGTATCGTAATACTGATACGTTGTGCGAGGAAACCGTAAGCTCTTCGGTCACCAGTTACGTCAACCAGACGTTTCGCGATTTCTCCAAAAAACTTGTGCGCGCTGGGACCCCAAATAGATATAATTATAATACATATCAAATATGCATTAGTAAAATCAAAACCCATCTATTTAGCTTTCCCGCAGACGAGTAAAACGCCTTGTTTCCACTAATTATCAATCACAAATTCAAATAATACGCAAAACTCGAATCAGAAAGTTTAGGGATTCCGCAATTAAATTTGTCTGGAATGTTTCAAAGTTTGTTTATTACACACCACTTAACGCTATCCGATTCAACTGGGGATCGGAGGTAAGTTCTTAATGATCTATATTAAAACTGAGTGATATTTAGAGTTATAGGATTTAAAATAGACTACTTTAAATAAACGTTATAGTCCGGGAGCCCAAGAGAGGATTTTTGTAGTTACCCGAGCGCGTGAGATTAAGATATAAGTGATATCTTGTGGGGGCCGTGGAGTCTACCTTAACTACTTTTAGTCGTTAAGCCGTTGGTTTATGAGGAGTTGCTGGGGAGTTCAACAAATCGTTAAGCAGATTATCGGTTCGGTCATTTTAGTCGAAATCAATGTTGTGATTGTGCTTTTACTAAATCTGTCAATTATTAGTAACGCATTTTCTTAATCTGACGGTTACAATGTGAAAATTTGGCGTCAAACTTGTGATCGTCAGATTAAGGAAATGCGTACAAATACAGATTAGGTTACAGAAAAATTATAGCATTAACACGGACAAAAATGACCACATTCACAATTTATTTAATCATTTTTATTAACTGTCCACCAACCTCTAAAAATTAAAAAAAATCTGTAGACGTTTTTATTACTCGCTGGAAAAGAAAGCTTTATTTTTTTTTTATACCACGACGGTGGCAAACAAGCATACGGCCCGCCTGATGGTAAGCAGTCACCGCAGCCTATGGACGCCTGCAACTCCAGAGGTGTTACATGCGCGTTGCCGACCCTACATATTTATATAAACTTTTTTCCTATTATCTAATCTTTCGATTCCAATAGGTCTCTAGGATGCTTGAGTAAGTACATATTTAGCATCGCCGGCTCCCCAGCTATAGTACCCAAAAAAATATTAGTTTCGTTGTATAGCTGTGAGTTCTAATTTTTTAGAGAATCTTGAGCGGAGTAGTGACGACTAAGGATCTAGAATGTGCAAGACTACTTGTCAAATATCAAAAGTGCGAGCCAAATCGGATTGCTGTAGTGTCTCGTTGGAAGTATAGAATTCAGAAATAATGTGTGATTGCGTAAATTTGCTTTTGTAATTACTTAATGGCGCATCGATCCAAAATGAGTCTTCATCTCCCACACGAGTACCACCAGTTGTCTCGATCCTGTGCCATCTCCCACCAGTTATCGGCTTGGAGTGCAAGTCCGCTTCAACAGCATCTTTCCCGATTTGAATTTTATGTCAAAAGATTCTTCTGTACTACAAAGCCATTGACGGAAAGCTTTGTAATCCTTTAAGCGTTATTAATACGTTACGCGCAAGTGCTCCGTCTGGAGCACTCGATTATTTTGTAAATAAACTATTCTTTTTGTCACGGTGCCAACTATAGACACGTGAGGCGGTCATCGCTTCTGGGAAATGGAATTGACCGTTTTTAAAGTACCTAAACGTTATAATTATAATTTAAACAACTGACAATATGTTATACGAATAAATAAATAAAAAATAACAATGCACCGTCCCAGCACCTCCACCAGTTATAAATCTAGGATGAAACTAGGATGAAATTGTATGGCTAAAGGTTGTCTGGAAGAGATCCCTCTGTAGCGATAAGGCCTGTTGTTTACCTCTCTTCATGTATTATATTCTGAGGTTGCGTAATAAAGAGGACTAACGGACCAGATCAAATAATTCACAATTTAAGCCCCATTGACACTTCTTAGTCACTGTGGTGTTATAGACAACATCCCTCCTCCCTCTCCTTGTGTCATGTTCCCCATTGCTGAGGGTCATGGCCTCCATAAATTAATTAGTGGACTAACGCCTTCCACTTGTTGCGATATTCGGAAGTGTGTAACTCATCGTGGACCTTGGATTTTGTGCTGTCATGGATCTGATCTGACCAGCGTAATGTGCTTCTTCTTTTTGGCCACCCTGGACTCCCCGTTAGGAGGCGTTTTCAGGTTGTCGTTTCCGACCGCTATGTGTCCGAAGTATTCCTACGGTGACAGATCGTCGACAGCCTGACAGTGTCTCCCACTTCTTACAAGATTGATGTATCAATTGTGCGTTGGGTTGTCCAAGGCACTCGCAAAATTCGCCATATACTACATAACAATGACAAATTGTTTATTCACGCAAATACATAGTCTTCGTATTTTGGTGAATCACTATCGTCTCGACCGTCGCAATCTTATGCAACAACCTATTAGCGAATAAAAGAACAAATCCCACATTGTTCACGTCGCTTTTCTGCGTTTGTCACTTAATTCTATTATAATTTCAACCTTATTTCCACTACATAAAGCACGTATTTGCATTGTATCGAGCCGCACCCTAAATATCGCGTGATATGTGTAATTAGCCAATCACAGCTCCGCATGCTCACGACACATATTCCTCAACTCCTACACTTGGTTGCCTATCGCCACACAAACAACACTACTCAAAATTCCCATGCCATTATACTAAATTTCATTTATTTTGCAGTTATATTCGCAGTGTTTTCATTTATTTTGCAGCACGTTTTAAAATATTTAAACAGTTATATTCGTACTTATTAATGCAGGGATTGAAATGCTCCGCTAATGAGTCAAATTAAATAGGTACTCTTTATGAAACGTTATTGTAAGGTAGAAGTACTAGTGCTCGACGCTGCACTAGTACTCGACATGGGCGCTTTATGTCAAAGTGACAAAGATTAAGATCGAATACAGAAAAATCTGCGTTGTTCAAATTTTACCTATATTTCCTTGAAATAAAGTGCCCATGTCGGTGACTAGTGCAGCGTTGAGCACTAGTACTTCTACCTTATAGGTAGGTAGTTATTATCCGCAGGCATGCCAGCCATCGCGCGGACCGCACGCTTTTGCATTACGAATGCACGGTTCCAGTCGGAGGCGCGCGCCCATAGCTCAACACCGTAGGTAAGGAGTGAGTGCACTGTTGCGAAATAGCACTCCCGCACTGCGTCTCCTCCCGCGGTTTGCGCCAGGCGCCGCCTACCGTAAAGTTCGTCTACGTGTGGTTGCCACGTTAGCGCGTTGTCAAGCTGGAAACCAAGCAAGCGCTTGCAAGACAGGTGCTGTATAGGGGTACCGCCCGCACACACCTTCAGGGCTTTGCTTGTGTGACCATTTAATTTAAAGGTCATAAAGCACGTTTTATCTTTATTGAGTGCTAGACCGTTCAACTGGAACCACTCGTACATCAACACTCCGCATCCGCGTTGAGCTCTGAACGCGACATCCAGTATTTGAAAATAAAAATGAAAATATTTATTTCAGACACCAGATATCCATATATTTTTGTCTATACGACTTATTTGGAAAGTCATAATGCTTCATCAGGATACATTACTCGTATAACCTCAGAAAATTGCCGTGACGCGTGGGTTATTTTTAACCGCGACTTGCTGGAGACTACGCTATTTGTTTATCCGTCTGTCTGTTCCTTTTCTGTGAACTTTAAGTTTGATTACTCTTTTAACCTTGATAGGTTAACTAGTTTTTCGTTTTATTTACGGATCTTTTCAAATAGAAGAAGTGCGTATAATAAGAACTTTTTGTTTTGTTAGTGGGTCAAATCTTGGAAGCTAAATTTGACCCATGCACTTCCCAATTTGCGATTGAACTGAAATTTTGCATACATATCATTGACATATATATCTAAGGACAGGCCTTACGGGCACTAAGAATGGTGCTAGTTGAGCGGTGTCACTCACGAATTCGAGCCAATTGTGTAGTAACGCAACTAGTTGCGACCAATCGCGCGCGTGATGCCAACTCATCAACCAATCGCGTTGTGGCGCTAGACTGCACTATTGGCTCAAATTCATATGCAGGACACCGCTGTACATGCCCCATTCTTATTGCCCGTAAGGCCCGTCCATAGAATATATGTCAATAATACATATGTATATCGGGTAACAATGCAATGTTATGATGACATGGAGCTGATCTGATGATGGAGACAGGAGGTGGCCATGGGAACTCTGTGATATATAAACGCAAGCTTTTGTGTTTCGGGTGGTTAGAATTGTCTCGATGAGTGTTAGTTGCCTGTGGAAAGAAAAGTACAGTCAGCGATAAAAGCTTGTACCCAAAAGATTTTTTTTGTCAAAATCTTACTAATTTATTTTTTTGAAATGATTATAATTTATAATTCAATACCAACTATTTTCTTTTAGCACCGCGTTTCCTTATTGCATTTGCGTGGTTGCACGCTAAAGGAGACCAGTGTCCGCTTGGCAACCTAATCCCTTGAAACGGTGCACGCCCAATAGGTAGGTGCTTACTATAAAACTATAAGGGTTCCGTTTTTGCCACTTTGGCTACGGAACCCTAAATAAGATTAAATAATAAATAATAATAATAAATATTATAGGACATTATTACACAAATTGACTAAGTCCCACAGTAAGCTCAATAAGGCTTGTGTTGAGGGTACTTAGACAACGATATATATAATATATAAATATTTATAAATACTTAAATACATAGAAAACACCCATGACTCAGGAACAAATATCCATGCTCATCACACGAATAAATGCCCTTACCAGGATTTGAACCCGGGACCATCAGCTTCGTAGGCAGGGTCACTACCCACTAGGCCAAACCGGTCGTCAATTGATAATTCATTTAATTTCCTACACCAAAGGGTCAAAAGTACCATTTTTTAATAACAAAATGAGATATGTCTCTATACGTAAAACAATATAATTATGTTTGAATGCAAACTGTAGAAATATACGTCTATATTGAAGAGTATATCAAATTTGCAGATACTTTTGGCGTGTTGTTTCATCCACAACCATTTGGGCTGACACTGGACCTTTCGGGCACTCTGGGCTCCGTTCGGCTCGGCTACGAGCAATTATTAGGGTTGGCAAAACTTGACGCACACAAACATATATAAGATAATATATAAGTAGTGACTTAACACATTCACTGCTGGGCTACAGTTGTAGCCAATAACATGGATTTCCTGGTATGTAGCAGAAATGCTTCGTAGAGGCCAAACGACAACGTGTCGTGATTAACGCTGCATGACGGCCCGATTCGAAGAATGATATACGATAACGATAAGTTCTCATTTAGATATCGTTTGTATGTCGTATAATTGACAGAAGTAGCTCGTTTCGGGCGGGATGTCACTTTGACGTTAGAAATATCGTAGATAGATCTTATTGGGATCACAACGGAATCGAAATAAACGTCAATTTTGACGTGTCGTTTAGTTATCGATCTTTTAAAGATCTTAAACGTGTCTTAATCATTCTTCGAATCGGGCCGTGAGTTAGGTGAATATGTCTATCGAACAACTTTGTCAGTAAAAAAGGGTTTTTGTGGAATAGTAACCCTTAGTCCTTTTTTTATTTTATTTGCCGCTTTTTTCTATTAACGGTCAGCTTGACAGACTATATTATATAGTCTGTGATGTTGCTTGACGTCGATAGCGCGCAAACTTGACAACCCTAAATAGGCAAAAGGGATAGTACCATACATTAGAAAGGGACAACATGATTCGTCCCTGAATCGCAGTCAAACTTCGGTTTTGTAGGAAGTGTCACTTCTGTACGGTAGCACTATTATTTATTCTATGCTGCAATTATTAAGGCTGACTGTACAACCATGTTTTCAGTCGTAGATCTAAGTTCTGGCTACAATTACCCAAGTTTCCTATCAAGACAATTTAGATATTCCAGATAAGCGTGTATCTCCGGGAAACTTGGACCAATTTGCCCCTATCCCGGGGGATAATCCCGCTTATCCCGCCGAGAACGGCGATTGAGATAACCTGAATGAAAAAGAAATGAAGCGCTTGAGATGGATGATGTGTATTTTTGGGAAACAACAGTCACTCATCTAATTATAAATTATACCTTATATGCTGATTTGTGAAATATACACCGTGGGCTGGTAGAACCCGACAGATTTTAAAGGTGTATTCTTGGCCCTTTTTAGAGACTAAAATGTCATACAAAGTTTGCTGAAATAGGTCTTGTTTTAGAGATAAAGACAATACTTGTGAAAAGTTTTTTTATTTTATTTTATAAGCCATACATCTTATGATTAAGTAGGCTTAAAAATAATAACATTGTTACTTAAACTTTAGATGTTACTTGGACGTAGTTAAAGGAAAAGGATCCAATCCACAAAAATACCAAAACATGAGTTAAGTATACCAGGCAGGCCTTTAATGTGTATATTTTCATTCAGCAAAAAAGCACTGAGCTCACATAGCGTTTTCATATTTTAATCGACATCGGATACCATCCCCCATGTATGAAAGATTAAAAATGATATTCACCAATAAGTATTCAATACTCTTGGTACCTTGTTGTAAAATTATGTTAGTGACAGGACTGGTTTATATAAATTTCAACAAGATAAATCCAAACTGCTTGGAATCTTTTTGAGAAAATGCAATGAATACTTTTCGTCCTAAATATATATCAACAAAACTGATCCAACCCATTTGGATCATTTTTGAGAAACTAATTTGACGATGTGTAAATACTTTAGCTAAACAACAAAAACGATTCAGCAAACTTGGATCACATTTGTGGAATTCTTGTTATTCCAGCATTGGTGAGTCAGTAAACAACAAAAACGATTCATGTTAAATATATTAACTTTAGGCTAACTTTTCAAATTTAAACAACTTTATACTTAACCTAAAAGGCAGTTTTACTGCTATGATAGGCTAATTTTGAATTTTTTGCTATATATGTCGACTTGGATCGTAATTCATAAACAAGAAAGAAATCATTCAAACTGTTTGAATCATTTTTGCAGGTTTAAATTAACTTGTTCTTATATTCAGCGTCAAACATCAAAGTCGATTTAAGTTACTTGGATCTTTTTTGATAATTTACTCCAGGTATAGTTTCATAGTGGCAAATTAATCAACGGAAAAGATCCAGTTTACATAAATACGTTATAGGATTTTTTTTTTTAAATGGCAATACAATGCTAAATTTTAATAACGATCCATGTTAATTATATTGTTCATAAAAAAAATTGCTTTTAGTATTAATTTCGTTTATACGTTGCTGGTATTAATAATGTTATAGTAATTATAATTTTGAAACTTTACCTATCATTTTTGTAACTAAAAAAACTGATTTTGCTATTGCGTCATGCTGTGCATTGTCGCGAAAGACAGGTCTGTGGATTTGTAACGACAAAAATGGTGAGTAAAAGCTATTTTGGTTGAATCCATCAAAACTTCTTCCGATAAGATAAGATAAATTATTAAAGTTCTGTTCTAATATGTGTATGTTATTATTTAGCTGAGAATAGCGATCCTAAATTTTTTGCAAGGAAGGCATGCTATGACAAGAATGAAAAAAATGACGAAAATAGGCATAAAAGTAAGTGGTATGGTTATAGTTATATTTCTTTTAATCTACAATTACTTTGGTATTAACTATTAAATATTCATTTTCCATTGGTTTTACAAAAGATTAATATGTGATGAATTTGGTATGTCATGGGAAATATTGTTCAAAAATGGTATTTTGATTTATGTCCTAAAATTTTTTTTATGTAAACGATTAGTGATGCGTTTCAGCGGGACTGGCGGGACCTTGCTCAGCACAGGGAGGATTGGAAAGCTAGAGCGGAGGCCTTTGCCCAGCAGTGGGACACACAAATAGGCTAATAAAAAAAATAAAAAAACGATTAGTGATTATAAGAGGCTTTTATTATCGTTAAACAGAAGTGATCTCAATTTTGTTAACACTCAATACTTTGATAAGCTATTACATTGTTTTTTTAATAAAGTTTTTTATCTTTTCTTGGTGATTTTCTCGTTTTTTTTCCAATTTATTGGGATGGATCCTTATTGCCTATTTAAAATGAAAAAGGTTACATGGAAAAAGTATTTTCTCAAAATGGATCCAACCCCACATTTAGTTAAATATCTCAAGAAATACGACATTAAACTAAATCGTTTATGTACAGAATCTTAAAACACGTCAAAACTCATGTTTCATCCAAATAAGTATTATGGGAAAAGTGAATCAGTAATGAGGAATACCATTTCTAACTTTAAACCTCCATAACTTTTGCTCATCTCGCTGTGGATTGAATCCTTTTCCTTTAACTACGTCCTTATAACATTGAGATTACCATCTCGATACAATTGTAATATTAAATGGTATCTGTACCCCTAGTGTAAATAAATAAATTCGATTTTGAAACGTGACGTACGCGTTTGCGTTTAGTCTCATTTTGTATTGGATTTAGAAAGAGCGCGCCAAGCGGGACGTTTTGGAAACTCAAAATCCTATACAAAATGTGACTTAACGCAAACGCGTTCGTCACGTTATGATGTCGATAAAATGTACACTGATCATTTCGAATGCTGTTTACCTTAGTAGTCAGCGATTAAACGTAAATTTACCAACGATGATTGATTAACGTGACGACCTGGCCTAGTGTGTAGTGACCCTGCCTATGAAGCTGATGGTCCCGGGTTCAAATCCTGGTAAGGGCATTTGTTCGTGTGATGAGCATGGATATTTGTTCCTGAGTCATGGGTGTTTTCTATGTATTTAAGTATTTATTAATATTTATATATTATATATATCGTTGTCTAAGTACCTTCAACACAAGCCTTATTGAGCTTACTATGGGACTTAGTCAATTTGTGTAATAATGTCCTATAATATTTATTATTATTTATTATTCCCCATCACAAAAAGTGCACAGCGCCGCTAAAGAAGTTTTCACTTCAAAAATGCATGTTAGTTTACACCTCGCTTTACGCTCAAATAACAATTGTCAGACACACAATGCTTCAATAAATTTATGAACCTGCGTCAACATCCACTTTCACACATCCACAAACCAATATTTACGATCGACAGGTAAAGGCAAATAATCAATTTCGGGGCCGGGCCTGGATCCAGTTCTGAATCCGGCTGCCGGATCTGGCTGTAACCGACATCCCGCCACGTTTGGGCCCGTTTCTTGATAATACTTTATTTTCATTGTTGTGGCATCCGGTTCGAAGGACCAACATTTTGGCTACAAGTTTTTATCGCTGACTTTAATTTTCCAAAAAAATCCATTTTTATCGCTTGTCACTATGCCTGTCACTTTCATACTTGCATACTTGTCAGAACCTGACAGGCATGGTGGCAAATGATAATATAAAGAGCAAACCATCTTAGCCCTACAGATCGTGTTAATTCTAACAAACTCGGACACTAAGGGTCTGTTTCACAAAGTCTTAGTAAAGTATTGGATAGCTACTCAACAAATAAATTCACTGCCAGATAAAGCTAACGTAGGGTCGAAGACCGCCAGGCTGAAATGGAACTGGACGGGTCACGTCTGCCGCATGCATCTGGATATGTGGGATAGTATGGCCACCAAGTGGATGCCGCAAGTCAAGCGTGGACGTGGCAGGCCCAGACGTAGATGGCTGGACGACTGAGATCCCTTCATCAGTAACTGGCCAGAAACAGCACAACAATGGGAGCTGTGGAGATCACGGGGAAAGGCCTTCGCCCAGCAGTGGGATACTATAACGAGCTGAATAAAATAAAAAGTGGTTTACCTACCAGTTAATCTTATTTGAAGATTGTGAAAAGTCAACAATGACTTTATTCGTCAGATAAGTAGCTTATTCAAGACTTTACTTAGACGTTGTGAAACAGGCCCTAAGAGGTTTCATCAATTATTTTCTATGACCTTTTCGGGCTCTTTCAGATGTTCTATCTCAGCAGCTAGTTTTTATTTAATATCCAATATTGAATCTACACATAATAACAAGGCAGGTTATTTAAAAGCAAAAACTTATATCTTTTGCATGAAAAATTAAGTTTCCGCTGCGTGATGCAAATTAATGCACTTCACGTGTAACTGGATTAACAGCAGCATCAGCTAGCAATATACTATATTTTTATTTTTTTGTTGGTAATATTATTCGTAGTTTGATAAACCTTTTGAGCCAGGCTTTTGTTTAAATAACGGGGCCTTTTAAAATATTCGGTGCGAAAAATAGCCTGAAAGCCGTTAAGATATATATAGCCTGAAAACTATTCTTACTTTACCCACAAATTTCGCTTAGTGGAACACTCTGTAAATGAGACTGAAATTTATTTATACCTAACTGAGACCCTGGGTAGTTGAAATACCTCTTCAAGTGAGAAAAATTGGCAGGTCCTTTGAAGTCTCAGTTATCCAGGATTCACTGTACATAAATTTTGGTTTTGTATTGTCATCATCTGGTAATAATTTTAATTTTACCCATTATTTTACTGACCAAGAACTGCTTTCTGACGTAAAATCTACACAGTAACATCTTCATGAACCTTAATTGGACATAAATGAATATTCCCCCGTCACTCGACAACTCGACAACGTAGGCACAAAGATCTCGGAGAAAATACAATTTCATTTCTGTAAACGCGAATCAGTATGAAAAGGTCCTTAATTTTAAAAGTTATATGTTGACGACCGGTGATGAAGTGCAGATCACGTTGTACGAAATACATTGCTTGCAAAAAATATATGCAGTCTAAGTTAAGCAAAGTAAATTCATCTAGCGCTCTGCAAATTCATCTAGCGCTCTGCAAATTCATCATGCGCTCTGCAAATTAGGTAACGTTACGCTTTAGTAATTTACCAGGCTAAAGTACTTAAACTTTAATACTTAAACTACATACATGTCTACTTTGTCGTAAAAATGTAGTAAACTCTACTAAATCTGCACTAAAATGGATTACGCCCTTGAGAAGAGTTTCATTTAAACTATAAAATAAAACCCACTTTTTTTTTATTTGAATGAATGATGCTTTTATTCGAAACACACATACACAACAACATTAAGCTTATATCTAGGTAAATTAGAAAACACAGTGCTGCGGGTGGTTCCAGAAAAGGATAATCATCATGTGTCGTAGCGCATCAGTAGTGTTGCGACGCTGATTTTCAGTGTATCCATTGACACGTAAAATAAACATAAAACAACAGAACATAAAAACAGTACCGAAGTAGAATACAACAGAATGTGCAGTTGACAAGAGTTATCAAGAAAGCTGCATTTAATTAGCAATTAGAATCAATCAAGTAACATGACTGTAATATATACTACGACGTATATCATAAAAATGGAACTCTATCATTATAAACAAGGGTTAGACGTTTTTCTTGTCATTTCTGTACCTAAAGTTAAAAAGTTCCACTCTAGGATCAGTCCAAGACACTAATTTGTGACTCACCCATTTGTGTTATAGGGAGCGTGCATGAACTGTAGGAGGCAGCACAGGAGCCGTCAGATTTTTGGCGCGAGGCGTAAATGTGGTGTTTATTGTTCTGATGTAGCCCACAAGATGGCAGAACCTACTATGCACAAGAAAACACGTGACGTGTAAATGTACACATTTATGGTTCCGATTCAGGCCACAAGATGGCAGACCCTTCAACGCGCACGGTCCCTTTAAACATAAGTACCTACTTTATTTACATAATAGATACATACAGACGTATTACAGTAACTGTACAAATACTAAACGAAATTAAAAACTAGCTTAAATCTAAAATAGGCCCTTGAGGCATTTTACGAAGGATGCTGGCGGCATTGCCTCGTTGCATTGCAATGCTGATGCGTCGTGCGAGGAAGCCGCCAGCTCTTCGGTCACCAGTTACGTCAACCAGACGTTTCGCGATTTCTGCAAAAAGCTTGTGCGCGCTGGAACCCCGTGGAACTAAAGTTTCAACGCCAAAATATCTGAATTGAGTGTTACTTAATAGGTCGCGATACTATAGAGGGTTGCGAAAATCCTATATGGTGGTTTTGGGTGACATTAAAACAGGTATAATAGCTATAGCAGGTATATATATATAGCAGGTATAGGCAGTGGGAATATAGTGTGAAAAATCAATTCATAAGTAGAAAAAGGCGGCGGATAATTTAAAAATGTAGACGCTAAGTTTAGACCTCCCTAATATACTTGCGACTTTTTCTACTCAAAACATTGATTGCCAGACTTTATTTTAAATAAGTATTTGTTCGTTATACTTGCTCGTAAACGGTGTTATTGTATGCCAGCATACTGAGATGGAATGAGCTGTATTATGCCCACGGAAGTTTTTTTTTAATATGATTAAGCTCATGGGAATATTTTTTAATTATGTCACAAATTCATACGAATTTAGTACATACATATAAATGAGTTTTACCTTTAAAATACTGACGTTTGTCAAAAATAATAATATGGCGGACAAATGTTGGAAAGGTCACCGTATTTAAGAATTATTTCGCTTAAAATTTGTTGTTTTTTCTCACAAGTGTGAAAAACATTGTGTGTGCATAGGGCGGTACAGGAATTACGAACTCGTGTTGTTGTTGTTTACGGCCCCTAACGGCCCGATTCGAAGAATGAGATACGATAACGTTAAGTTCTGGTTTAGATAAGTTCTCATTTAGATATCGCTTGTATGTTGTATAATTGACAGAAGCAGCTCGATTCGGGCAACCAATGTCACTTTGACGTTAGAAATATCGTAGATAGATCTTATTGGGATTACAGAGGAATCGAAATAAACGTCAATTTTGACATGTCTTCTAGTTATCCATCTTTTAAAGATCTTTCCAAGATCTTAAACGTATCTTAATCATTCTTCGAATCGGGCCGTAATACACAATGTACTATTCGTGCTCAGGAGGACGCGATACTGATCTTCAAGAACCATAGATCTCAAACACCTCTATAACCAGTAAGCAACTATAAAACAACAATTTTAATTAATCATACGCCGTCAATCCAACTCAAGTTCATACGTAATTACAAAGTGAAAACATTACCTGTTGTTTCAGTCAGCAGCGGCGGCCATGTTTTAATGAACTGCTTTCCAAAAACGTATGAATATTATGACACTTAATACCTAATACATAAAGTGCATTTTAATGAACTGAACGTGTAATATTCGAGAATATGAACACATGTCGTATCGGTCTATAAATTTGATTATGATATACGGCCTTTGGATTTTATAGGGCACTTTATGCTTATAGTGTTTTTTTAATGATCGTTATGGCTTGATGGTATATTTTGACGTGATTGTACACTGATAGGTGAGTTAAATCTTTGGTGCTGCATACGAGGGTGGATTGAAAAATTCGCGGCCCGAATATTAAAAACAAAACACAGGTTTTTTTAATTTATTTTTATTTTTCTATTTATATATTTTGATATTATTTGACTTCACGTTTAATTTTTTCCTTATTATTTGTTATTATTTTTTCCTGCACCAACATACACAAATGTCTCTGTTTGACCCAATGGTTGACTGGTAGAGAATGCCTTTTGGCATTAAGTTCGCCATTTGTACATTTTTCTTTATGTGTGCAATAAAGTTTAAATAAATAAATAATAAATTAATAGTCCCCGTCGAGTTGAATGCACTTGTTCCATCTGGATTCCATAACCCTCCTGTAAATTAATTTAATTTAATTGATCAATTCAGTCTGTCAAGATAATATCAATATTTATTTAATATTTGATTCAGGCAACAAGGCCCATATTACAAATACCTTACAGACTAACATACATATACATTTTATAAAATTACAACTAAACACTATTTAGAGATGGTAAACACAATTATTATGTTTATTGAGATAACAATATATATAATGGATATATACAGATGATTACTATAACTAGCTTATATCTAAAATAGGCCCTTGTATCGCAATAATGATACGTTGTGCGAGGAAGCCGCCAGCTCTTCGGTCACCAGTTACGTCAACCAGACGTTTCGCGATTTCTCCAAAAAACTTGTGCGCGCTGGGACCCCATGGACCCAGAGTTTCAAGTTTTAATTTTATTTTATTTTTTTCATTTAATTTCATTTCATTTTTTTCATTTCGTTTCATTTCATACATACCTTGTTTTTTGGTTTTGATGATAAGTCTATATTGTCTATTCCCCATATGCGCACTTGAGCTTTAATCGCTAAACGTCTACGGCTCCTGTTCACATTGTAACTTGTAACCCACGTTACCCACGCCACTTTCCTTTTTTGACCCTTCTTATACAACGGTTGCATAAAATACCATTAATGACATCTACCGAGCTTAACAAATTTTTACTGTGCATTTAAATGCTTGTTATTTCCTTTTTTTCGTAATTTATCTAATTTAACAGAGATACTCTAACGTGAAAATTATGATTATAAAAATCGCAAAAATCTCCCAAAAATTTGATTGTTGTGACAATTCAGCTTTAATTTATAGAATTTCTCCACATTATTTAAACTTATTTTTTTTTACCTATTATTTGAAATATCGCTTAGCCAGTGAAAATCGAACCAACCAAAAACAACACAAATCGGACCACCCAGTTGCCTATTCGCTGTACACATTATTTACTAAACATTCTTCTCCGAGACCACGGGACACCGCCGTTCTCGAAACATCGAAGATAAATTTAAACTTAACACGCGATTAAATAAGTCCCGTTTGTATTAGTTAATCACTCAATCACTCATTGTCCTAATTCTTTCAAGAGACTCATTAAACTTCACTTTTTATCTGCTCCGTAATACTTTTATCTGCTTCCTTTTCCATACTTATAGCTGGCATTTACTATATGACTAAGATATGTATATATATATCTTTTTTATTTATATTTGTATATGATATATTGTTTTGTTTTGTGTTTATTCTGTGCTAGACTTCTTTTATTGCATTTGGAACACCTACTGACATCACTTTTTTTAATTCCGCTACCTAAAGGTTGTCTGGAAGAGATCGCTTTTTAGCGCTAAGACCGCCTGTTGTTTACCTCTTCTTTATGTGTGGTATTATTATTATTTTAACCATTTACTCGCTTGCTACAACACACACATCTAAACAAAAAATAATACAAACAATTTTATTTGTACTGTTTCTGTATTGAGGTGTGCAATAATAGTAAGATTACGATACAAGTGCAAAAAATAGGAAATTCGAA
This sequence comes from Cydia pomonella, assembly GCF_033807575.1. NCBI lineage: Eukaryota > Metazoa > Arthropoda > Insecta > Lepidoptera > Tortricidae > Cydia > Cydia pomonella. The sequence continues at coordinate 2,489,748 of NC_084714.1, forward strand.
ACGAGTGGCGATAAATTAAAACACGACCGAAGGGAGTGTTTTAAATCGACACGAGTTGCGAATTACCTATTCGCACATGTATCGTACAACGTTTTACAGTACATATGGCCCTTTAAATGTTCGACACAGTAACATAATATGCTAATTTTCGCACTAGTGCGGGAAGGTAGCACCATATGTACTGTAAAGAGTATTTGTATTGTAATACCTAGTTATTTTTCGCTTTAAATTACAATGTACCTACGTTCAATTGCTGATGTCAGTTTACTGTAAAGCTACCTTTATTATTGGATGGTTTCAGAGCTTTTAAGAGGCTTTAAATAATTTACTCAGTTAAGTAACAGTTCATGTTCGTGCTTGCAACCGGTATGTTGTCAGGCTCCACAGGGATTTTGAACTAAAATCCTTTGCGTTTTAGGTAAAGTAAGCCATTAGAATGTTACTCGATAGTCTTAAAAACGTAGTGATTACGGATCCATTCAAAGTTAAACAAAAAAATTACCGGCAGTTTGTAAATTCTATACACAGTGTATACCTACGTGTTTGCGTACATCTCACCTGGTTACCTATCTCATTTCTAATTTAAATCCGTTTTTTTTTTTAAATCCCGAAATGTTCATTTGCCCGAACGCGTGTCAATGCGTTTTCTAAATACCGTTGAATTTTTAGAAGGGTTACCAATCTAACCTAACCTAACGCAGTGGCTTCTACAGGATGCCTTTTTCGAAAGTTAGCAATATATAAATATAACGGTTAATTTAAAAATGCGTTCGGTCAAATGAACATTTCGGGATTTTTATTATCGGATTTAAAATATTAGGAGGTGAGATAGGTAACCCGATACGGCTTAATGTAGCTAAACAGGTATATAATTTACAAACAGTCTCTTTTTTGGCAAATGAAGCATCAAGCACTGAACCGGATTTTTCAATACCGGTAAATACCGGTTTATTTCGGTTTTCCTCCAAACTTTTATATTAAGATAGATATATATATATATATATATATTTTTTATACTACGTCGGTGGCAAACAATCATACGGCCCGCCTGATGGTAAGCAGTCTCCGTAGCCTCCAGAGAAGTTACATGCGCGTTGCTGACCCTAAAAACAACGCAACGCGACAATTTAAGAATTTTATTTTAACCTAAAAAAAACCGATTTATTCGACGATCGATGCAACGGCCGGTCTAGTGGTGTCCGGTTTTTATTGATCTCAATCGGTTAATTTGACAAGAACTGTTCTCATAAAATCCGGTTTAAAATTCGGTTTTTCGAGTTAAACCGAAATTAAAAGATTTTGCGCCAAGTACATGATAACGGTTTGGAAATTTAACCGGTTTCCGAGCCTTTGCATCGAGTAAACATCGAAGTTGAGATATAACCTTTGTCTAATTTACCCCTCTCGTCCCCAGTTACGCTACTTGACGGTATAAATATTCCTAAATATAAATACATTAGCTCAACGTATTTTTAGGCATGTACATAAAATATTCAATAAAAGCGATTTCTAACACTTTAGAGAAACAGAATCATAATATTCTCCAACATTTCCCAAACATACTTCATATCTCGTGCATAATAATCCTCTGAAGCTCTGAATATATTATAGTAATTGTAACTGAGATTTTCTTTCACCCTTATATTAATATGACGGGGGAAAAGGTAATTTGGACGAGAAATGGAGGGAATAATTTCTCTCGACATTGCGAAGGGAAAAAAGTGAATTAAGCTCCTATTGAGGTATAATGTCTCAATTTGGGGAACCATATTTTGTGACAAACGGCGAAATTGTGGAGTTATTGTGTGTACAACTCACGGTTTCATAACGTTATCTTTTTAAATACACTGAAAGAAATGTTTGCATAACAGTAACAAAATATTTAATTACTTGACTTACTTTGACTTAGGGCCTGTTTCATAATGTTAAGTTTTTTTTCAAGTATGTTTTATTTTTTTAACTTTTGCAGAAAATTTTGATGTCTACGGCCCGAATCGAAGAATGAGATACGATAACGATAAGTTCTGGTTTAGATAAGTTCTCATTTAGATATCATTTATATGTCGTATAATTGACAGAAGCAGCTCGATTCGGGCAACCAATTGTCACTTTGACGTTAGAAATATCGTAGATATATCTTATTGGGATCACATCGGACTTAAAATAAACGTCAATTTTGACATGTAGTTAGTTATCAATCTTTTAAAGATCTTTCCAAGATCTTAAACGTGTATTAATCATTCTTCGAATCGGGCCGCTAATTGACAACTATTTATTAATACTTTGCACAGTATTCATTATCTTTCAAAAAATTAAACTGTGACAAGGACAACCAATAATAGCGCTTTCTCTGCTACTCCTACTGGAAGATACATAAGACTATCCCATTCGGTCATTTCCCCCCACCGCTCATGGATCCAGTTATACTAGATTAATGTCTCCGCCTCATCTAGAAGACATAGAACAATAAGGAAATGTTTCACAATATCCAAGTAAAGTCCTAAATAAAGCTACTTGGCACTTATCTAACGAATAAAGTCAACGTTGGCGTTTCACAATCTTCAAATTTCATCAGCAGCACACACGTGCACACAAAGATGTGGAATGACCTCCCCACATCGGTAGGGAGCATACCCACTACAGCCGTCACAGCTTAACGGCAGACACGGCCACTCATACCTCCCGACAGGGAGGTATCGAAGGATATCCAGTCATCTTCAATAGGCTTACCAGTTAAGTGCTAAGTCTTGCAGGAAATTTTATCTGGCGGTTGGCGGGTAACGCAACGCAATACTATCAGTATCAGTTGTGCGAGGAAGCCGCCAGCTCTGGCGTTGAAACTCTAGATCCATGGGGTCCCAGCGCGCACGAGTTTTTTTGCAGAAATCGCGAACCATCTGGTTGACGTAACTGGTGACCGAAGAGCTGGCGGCTTAGTACGTTACATGTATTAATTATTTGTTAGTTAATTAGCTATACATTTATCCAATACTTTACTTGGACATTGTGAAACAGGCCCGAAAATAAATAAAACCTTTCTAACCAGCTTTCATAATTAGACGTGCCAAGTTTATTTTAGGTAAACAAATATTAAACGAATTAAAATCAAAGTATACAATCAGCCCAGGCTCACGGAAGTCAGATTTTTAATTAAGAACAATTTAAGGAAAAACGGCTCGAAAAATATTCGTGAAGTGGTTTAAAAATATAATATTACACTCGGCTTAAACGTTTTCAGAGAAAATTTGAATGAAATCTGCAAATCATTTTAGGGTAATAAAATTCTTAAACGATTAATATTTTGTTCAACTTTGGGAAAACGACGTATAGAGTGGTTTGAAAAGTATAGAATCCATTTTTAATAGGTGGGTTGTAGGAACAGATTAATTAGTATTTCTAAGAACTACTTGGCTAAATTGCTAATATTAGGTACTTAGTTACTACCTAAAATAATGACATTTTTATTTTAAACTTACTGCGGATTGAGTATCGAGACAAACCTTACTGGTTTAACGATAGTTTTGTAATAAAGTGTAGTATTCTGCTGGGATTACTTGAATAAGTAAATAAATAATAATTTGCATTAACAATATACATAATGAATATATACAGAGTATTATAACTAGGTTAAATCTGAAGAGGCCCTTGAGGCATTGTACCAAGGATACAGGCAGCATTTCTACGTTGTATCGCAATACTGATACGTTGTGCGAGGAAGCAGGCACCACTGGCGTAGAAACTCTAGGTCCATGCCTCCATGGGGTCCCAGCGCGCACAAGTTTTTTGCAGAAATCGCTAAGCGTCTGGTTGACGTAACTGGTGTTCGAAGAGTTGGTAGCTTACTAATACTTTACATATATTTATTCAGGCTTTTTAATATCTACAGTAAGTTAAAAGCCACTTCTAAAGCGACCATAACAACAAGAAAAAATTAAGTATTTTATCCATATTATCCCAACTAATATAAATAGGAAAATAAGTATGTCTTTCTGTATGTTCACGCTTAAATAAATAAATAATAATAATAATAAATATTATAGGACATTATTACACAAATAGACTAAGTCCCACAGTAAGTTCAATAATGCTTGAGTTGACAACGATGTATATAATATATAAATATTTATAAATACTTAAATACATAGAAAACACCCATGACTCAGGAACGAATATCCATGCTCATCACACGAATAAATGCCCTTAACGGGATTTGAACCCGGGACCATCAGCTTCGTAGGCAGGGTCACTAGGCCAAACCGGTCGTCAAAAACTACTAAACTGCTGAACCAATCGAAATTTGGTATGGAGTTAGTTTCAGGCCCAGGGAAGGACATATAATAGTTATACTCTGTATCTTTAGGTATTTAAATAAAAGTAAACAAAAGTAAAAAGTAGTTATAACATTTATTGGTTAACCAAATAAATACCAAACCGCCTGGATCTGTCACTGAGCGACCTGACTTTAACCTACAAAATGTAATGTTTTCATCTACCCTCAATAGGCTTAAGGTTATTTGAGGGTAGATTTTGCTTACTTTTATTTCAATACCTAAAGATGCAGAGTTTAGTTTTTTAGGTTTCCGTACCCAAAGGGTCAAACGGGACCCTATTACTGAGACTCCGCTGTCCGTCCGTCTGTCACCAGGCTGTATCTCCTGAACTGTGATAGTTAGCCAGTTGAAATTTCTACAGATTATGTATTTTTTTTGCCGCTATAACAACAAATACTAAAAATAGAATAAAATAAATAGTATTTGCCTAAACTAACACGTTTTATCCATAGATATAAGAAGTAAGGAGATTTATAACGAAGCATAATTTCAACGAGTCTCGCTGTCTCCAACTGTCCCCCACTACATCATTAAAGGCGTGGCCAGACAACCAACTCACGCGCTGTGATTGGCCAAACCGCGCGGTGTAGGAGCCTAGAGCGGCGGCACTAGAGTGAGGACAATTCGATAGAACTATCGATATTTTACATATTCTGAACATGACCTTAAGAGTTTTGAAATTTTTGTTTTAAGTAATAATTGCCATAGATTTAATTTATATTCCTTTAAATTTTTGACCTTATTTGCTAGCTAAGAATTTTAAGGTACGTGTAAGGTATATTAGTTAATCCATAAGTTCTCTCACAAAGGTTTTTACTGATAAAATGTAATACAAAGCTTTTAATTAAAAAAAAAAAATGTACCATGATGCGAAAACTTGTTTATGCTAAACTAATCAAATTGGTTTAAATTTTAGTCATTATTTGATGTAATGTTTGTTTAAATTGTTTACTTTGGGATTGTCGTTAGACGCGAGCGCTCGTCTGGATTCTACTTCACAAAACGGAGTAAAAATCAGTGTTTCATTAAAAAAAAAAATAGTTTCAGTTTATTATAGCATATTTCGTCACCAATTGAAAGCAATTCCAGCATGTTACATAGAGTTATGAAGAACTGCGAAAGCAAGTTATAGTAAATTATATTGTAAGTATAATGCACCATTAAAATAAGCTTTTAAATCATATGTACGAATAATTATCAGTAAAAATCTTTCTGATAGAACTTTTGGATCGACTAAGTATGTTTTAAACATATTTATATTCTATCGTTATATAAATGAAAATGATCCAAACAAATAACACTTTTCTCGCTTGGAAACCAGTTAGGGCCTCTACATGTAGCATTTATCCATTTTTCTTTAATACTCGGATTTTTCGGGAAACTGAAAAAAATTGCAATCATGAACATATTTGATTATACCTAGTGCAGTTATTCGAATCGTTGCTAAGAACCTGAATAAAATATACTTCCTTCTTCCTTGCGTTGTCCCGGCATATTGCCACGGCTCATGGGAGCCTAGGGTCCGCTTGACAACTAATCCCAAGATTTGGCGTAGGCACTAGTTTTTACGAAAGCGACTGCCATCTGACCTTCCAACCCAGAGGGTAAAACTAGGCTTTGTGGGGATTCGTCCGGTTTCCTCACGATGTTTTCCTTCACCGAAAAGCGACTGGTAAATATCAAATGATATTTCGTACATAAGTTCCGAAAAACTCATTGGTACGAGCCGGGGTTTGAACCCGCGACCTCTGGATTGCAAGTCGCACGCTCTTACCGCTAGGCCACCAGCGCTTCAAATAAAATATACTTATAGGTATAAACTATAATGTTATAAATAAATTGTACTTAATTAAATCAGTTTATTTTTTGGCGTACCTATTCGATTTTTAATCCAAATTAATAAGTATTAAATTAAACATTAGGTGCATATAAAATAATTGTTAAATTTTACTTGAAAAATTATTACTTTGATACACACTATATCCAAACATTTTTATCGATAACGCTCAAAGATCAATTATATGCACGAGCACCACTCTATTTCGCGGCGTCAGTGAAGGCAGCGGTTGGCGGTCGTACCAAGAAACAATAATGCCCCTGTGAATATCGTTAGCGGTTTAATGCATTGCGCCGTTGCTTAGGACACTACAAATAGTTTTCCATGCCAAAGCGTCAATGTAGAATGCATAGACACATTGCCACGCGTTTGAATGACGACATGGTCTGACTCAGAAAAATCATATGTCACTGGATTTATTTGTTAAAATGTGTGGTTTTATTGACTAATACGTGAAAAAAATGTACTCACATGTGGTATGTAACTTATAGTTTTTGGATGCACTCCTATTTCGACACAAAATAACGCTATAATTCGGCATTTCAATAAAATTGACGCGCACATTGTTCAATGACAGCTAATTTGCTACTGTCTTATGGCGGGCCGGTATGGCCACGATGTGGCCATGTCGCGGCGACACGCGCCACGCCTCCGTCAGCCATCTAGTACTTTCTATGATCTGAGGTTTTATCCTAAATGCAGCCACTTTCGCGACGAAATTAGGAATGTCTGCAAACAAACGTTAGTACTAAAAACATTATCCTCCTTGTGATAGTCGGGCAAGTAATTAATAAACTTTGGTGCAAAATGCAGCTAGTGTATTTTTTTAATGTTATACATATATATGAACTAGGAATTATTTTGCTTTATATATTTTCCTTTTAAATACTAAATGCCTTGGTGAAAACGTGTTCTACTGTTAAAAGTTATAAAAACTAGTGACAGTTTTCACGAGGTGCAGTATTGTTAACAGGCGTACATAGGCTACGGAAACTGCTTACCATCAGGCGGCCCGTATGCTTGTTTGCCACCGAAATGAAAAGTAGAGTGTTTAACGGATGAGAAGCACTCATTCGGACTCTGACTGATTTACTAAATAACACGCATCGTTGCAATGTCGAAGGAACAAAAACCTAGTTTATAATTATGTCGACGGCATTAATTAATTAAGATAAGCCGATCATAAAATTCCTAAGCGTATCGTGAAACGTGATAATTTTTGTCTCGTTCCCTGAGTCGACAAACGGCCCGATTCGAAGAATGACAAACGATAACGATAAGTTCTTGTTTAGATAAGTTCTCATTTAGATATCGTTTGTATGTCGTTTAATTGACAGAAGCAGCTCGATTCGGGCAACCAATGTAACTTTGACGTTAGAAATATCGTAGATAGATTTTATTGAGATCACAGCGGAATCGATATAAACGTCAATTTTGACATGTCGTTAAATTATCGATCTTTTAATGATATTTCCAAGATCTTAAACGTGTCTTAATCATTCTTCGACTCGGGCCGTATATATTCATACGGTTTCTCGTCTTACGTTAGAGGTTAGAAATAATTTAAATCCGCCAAAGGCCGGAAGGAAAACCAATACCAATTTCTATCAACTAAGAATCATTTGGACTTCTATGCAATGCAGTTTATACTTACATACGACCTATTGATTCTGATGTATATAGTTTGTAGAATAAGAGCGTATCAGACGTGACTTTCCTAATCATATACGCCTTACAGTTATATATGGAATAATATTAACATCAATAAATTGCTCTGATAACTAGCTTATTATATGTAATACTGTCTTACTATTCATAAGTGCTTGTTGCTAGGCCTACATGAATAAAGTATATTTGAATTGAACTGAACTGAACAGGTATTTTCGAACGTACACTGACATCAGAATTATATTTGAATGATTTTATTTCGATAGGTATTGTTCGTATAGAAATTTATTTACTTAAATCTGTAGCTTATGATCGTTCGAAAAGGCCTGTAAGATTGATTTGTCCTTTCTTTTACTATATCAGTTAGTTAATTCTCACGGCTTAATTATGATTTAGAATACAGGCTGTTTATTTAGTTACCTGCAATAATTTACGGGGTGAATATATAGGTCGTACTGAGCAACTTTCACTATGGGACCAACCCCGAAATCGCGAAAAGCTGAGCTTTTTTTTCGTTGGGAAAACAACAACCGCGAAAATCAAAGTTGATAAATTTCGAGCAACTATCTCTGTCACTCTAAATACGCCTTAATTGCAGTGAGCGAGAAATATACCCGAAAGTGAACTTCGGTGTTCGCTGTACGCCCTCTGAACCTTTTTGTTTTGCTGCACACAGCAACCTACCTCTCATTTATGCTTTTTTGTGTTATAGTGTAACTCTCGTTGTTAATTTTTTCTTTATTTTACACGTAAAATCCGTGGAAATTAATGGTTTATCAATCTTACGGCCCGTTTCAAAGAATGATTAAGGCACGTTTGAGACCTTGGAAAGATCTTTAAAAGATCGATAAGTAGACGACATGTCAAAATTGACGTTTATTTCGATTCCGCTTTGAACCCAATAAGATCTAGGTATCTACGATATTTCTAACGTCAAAGTGACATTGTTTGCCCGAATCGAGCTGATTCTGTCAATTATACGACATACAAATGATATCTAAATGAGAACTTATCTAAACCAGAACTTACCGTTATCGTATCTCATTCTTAGAATCGGGCCGTATCTATCTGTCACTACTAATAATGCTCATACGTTTTGGAGAATTTACCTACCGAAGTCGCCTTTAAGAGCTTACCCCTCTGTCCAAAACCTCGGCCAATGGTCAAATGTATGGCTATTTGTACATACCTTACGTACAAATAGCCATATATTTGAGGTGCCCCTCCCCGCAAAAATCGGCAGACTATTATTGTACAAAAAATTACAGACAAGGCGTCACCAGTTGTTAAATCCTACAAGTTTTACCTACATAATAAATAAGATATCGGAATTACACCGTTATACAGTGAAAGGGTCTTTGTGAACGGCCGACATCTTGTGTTTGGTGGAAATTGATATGTAAATGGGTTGATTGAGGAAATGTATTGAGGAGGATCGACTTGATTGCTTCTTGTCAACTTTGGTGATAAGATTAAGAGTATTATCATTTATCGTCGGGTGAAAATACGTTTATACGCCAGCACTTACATTGGTTTGCAAAAGAGCGAAAAGAAGCAACATAGATATTTTTCGTAAGTGTTATATTTAGGATATATTGGATTAATTTATCATTTAAGCACATACGTTTACTTTTTAAAGTACCTACCATTCAAAATACAAATATTTTGTATATAGTGGTAATCATGAAATCCGTTTTATCATTATAATCATTTTGTGATAATTTTCTGTTAATTTTTAATCTGCTTAGAGTGAATTATAGCACATTTTTTGATATTTTAGAAATCGTTAAAAAACGGTTTTTCTCAAAAATGGACATGGCAGAAACGTATTCTCAACCGACGTAATAATATAACATACAATCCACTTGAAGATATTGGGAGACGGAATATAAAGGTGATCCTAATTGCTGAAGGAATAAAATTAATAGTAAAGAGTTGACAGTTTTATTGAGTATGTATAGCAATGTTTTTTTGCCGGGTTCAAATCCTGGTAAGGGCATTTATTTGTGTGATGAGCATGCACAGATATTTTGTCCCTGAGTCATCGGTGTTTTCTACGCATTGTGTTCATATATTATTTGTATATCGTTGCGTACCTACACCACAAGCCTTATTGAGCTTACTGTAGGACCTCGACTCGGACTCGAGAATGCCAGCTTGGCATGGTAATATTTTTTTAAATGGTTACAATATATTATTCCTAATTGAATTTTGTTTTGTTTCAGGTAAGATTGGAAAATGCAATAGAGCTTGCTGTAGATATAGCGGAGAGATGGGCGTCTGCTCATCGTCCTGTGTACCAAGACCCCAAATGAAAAGCTGTGAGACCTAGGTTAAGATATACTAACACTAGTCTGTATATAACTACCAATCTATGGGCAAACTGGCCTGAAATAAAGAAAGAAATTAAATTAATTAAAATTAATAAAGGTTATATTCGGTGTCGCGCTGCAGTAGCGTTAGTGCTGCAGCATTGCTGTTGATTTTGGCATGTATTTACAGCAATACAGTCGGCAAAAATATTAGCATCGTTTGCTGTAACAACAAGCAAACAATCATTCTAATATAGTTAGGGTCATCAAGGCTCGTAAACCGGTTAAATTTCCAAACCGTTATCATGTACTTGGCGCAAAACCTTTAAACTTCTGTTTCGTTCGAAAAACCGTTATCTTTAAACCGGTTTTTACGAGAGTTGTTCTTGTAAAATTAACCGGTTTAGAAAAATAAAAACCGGTTTCTTCCTATGACAGTGCCTGTGTTTACATGGCACACCACCAAACCGGCCGGCCGTTTCGTCGCTCGTCGAATAAACCAGTTATTTTTTAGGTTGAAATAAAGTTCTTAAAATTTTCGCGTTCTTATAAGAGTTCGGAAGGAAACCGAGATAAACCGGTATTTACCGGTTTTATATAAACCGGTCACTAACTTTGAGTGTCATTCACGATGACGCGCAGATTTGTCAAATACAACCTTTAATAACATGAGAATACGATTCATGGCATGCGTCATCGTTAATGACACGATCTATAATAACCTATACCTATTTAGTAACTTATACAAAAATACAACATAAATGTTCCTTCAGTAATTTTTACAACGGCTAATGTACTTACTTTCGTAAAATCCAGCTACTACCAAAAAGTATAACGACTTCAAAAACTCATGCAAAGAAATTAAATGAAACCGATTCTGCTCTAATAATTTGACATGGTTTTCATCTCATTTTTATTTCACGCAAACCAATGTGCGTCCAAAATGCCTTAAGAGATATCTCCAGGAGCCCGATTGTGATTTTAATTTCTTATTCTGAAATTGGATGGATTTGATCCGTCAACTGTCAACAGTGACATTTCTGCCATATCAGATATGTCACTATTGCCAGAACAAGAAGGGCATTAATAAGCACTCACGTTGTTGATATTTTTAGTGATCTCTATTATTAATTATAGTAAAATAAGGGCTACAGCTGTTTGTTCCTGGCCACTCTGTCACGCTTCTATTTTTGTCTTTTAGAAAATAAAAAAAATGAGTACTATTGCATGTCTTTCTAGCTGTAGATTATAATTCACATGAGAAAAATTAAAAACTAAATTTCACCCCATACAAAAAGCTCCACTTCGTCACATAATGAATAGAATCAGGCGTTACTTTGTGGAAATCCATACTAATTAATACCAAAAATATTACCTTGCTAATCCGCGAAAAAATAACGTGCTAGTCAATCAGTGCTAACCCGTTATACTTACTTGCGTATTTTTACATGCAATTAATGCCACTCTGTTACATTTGTTGGGGACAAAAAAAGCAAACAAAAAAAAAACACCCAGCTACAGCTACCAATAACACGTCAGTTGATATCAGAATCGTGGTCCTAACTGAATTTCATCAACACTAAACAGTGTGAGCTGGGTCTGGGGCTGGCTCATTGGGTGAGCAAGGTCAAGGTCGGAATCCAAGGGCATCGGTCAAACTTGTCAATTTTTAAGACAGAATCGGCTCCCGGAATAAATGGGCAAAGATGGCGCACAAAAAGGTTACCAGGAGTTGTTCGATAATGCTCTAAGTTTGCCACCTCAGAGCTGTTAACGCACTAGAAAGAAAAAGTCGTATGCCCTTGATATTTTAAGTAACGGACGACCTTTTACTTTGTATTTTTAAAATTATGAGATAGAGTGGATACGGGCTTGTGCACAAAATAGGTCCTTGTTGATTTCATGTTTTTTTATTCGACCAAATTTAAAATCTTGTTAATTTTTCTATTGGCGTTATGAACGTGATGTATATTTATTATAGGCACTTTTCTAAAATTTCGTAAAATAGACTCGCTATTTTGAAGTGCGAACTGAAGATTTGTTGTTTAACGAAACCGAGAAAAGTGGGAGATATTTTTTCTTACTTTCGTTCACTGTAGAAAAATACACGTGAAGTCTCCTTATACCGCCCCTACCCCAACGTGATCTGTCGTGATTTTTTCGTGACCCCCCCCGACCTCCCTCCTATCGAACCTCGCGTGATTTGTGCACAATCCCTAAGGCGCGATCAGAAATGGCAAGGGAATCTGCATGAAGTTTGTATCATGCTGTATAGCTTCAAGCCATTAGAACAAAATTATAATACCAAAGTTTTTATCTCATAGCTTGGTTAAGGGGCTGTCAACACCCAAAGTCCTCGAAATTGATGTTACTTAAACAGTTTTTTAAGAAAGACTATTTGTTTTAGTCAAGTAAGAAAAATATATGTTCATATAAATTCAAAGGCCGTGGTTGTACTCGATACATGATTGAACGAAATCGGCTCGATAGAAAATAATTGCAAAGATTGGTCTTAAAATCACAATTAAACGGTTCTAGGTATGTCTTTATTGTTTTGACTTATGGGTCTGCAATTAAAATCACAATTTCAAAACATTTATATCTAAACCGCTAACGAGTAAAATATTACACTAATAATCCACTTTTTTTTATTTAAATAATTTTCTTATTATTCCCTTGGCCAGGCCCAGTAACATGCGACAGTGCTATCTCATTTACTCCGATACAAATAGACAGTGTGCGAGCTTTAGGTATTGACAGCCTCTTAAGGATAATTTGGTTATATTTCAATAGGTACACCGCGTTAATATGCCGCCAAAGTCTACATCAAAAACAAACAAGGATATAATGATTAATCGATGATAACAAGTAAGCATAAAACGTGTTTATGCTACCATGAATATTTCAACCTGAGTTCTGGACATATGTATATAATTATTTATGTATTTGTATACTTATATATGTATATCGCCACTTGATAAACATTAAACTTTGCTTTTAAGGACGTTGCGTTTGAATGGAATGACCTACAAGCATGAAAAATATTTGTTGTTTATTTGTTGAACGCATTCAACAACACGAAATCAATCCAAAAATGTGACATCAACAATTTTTTGTAAAACGTATTTGTTAGATACACAAATACAATATTTTTAAGATGTAGTCCCAACAGCATTCTAAAGGAAATTGCTATAGGTTCGATTGTCCGATGTTAAAGCACTGAACTGAGCTAATTAAAAGTGTCGCGCAATTTATAATATAGATATATTATATGATGTATCAATGTAGGTATATATATATTATAAATTAGCTCATCTTGTTTAAATTATATTTATAAATACTAATACTAGGTTAAGATATTTTCTTGTTGTACTAACACTCTATGAATACATTGTTTGTCCAAAATAAAGAAATTTATTATTATATCTCCTTGGATTTCACGGGCCTATAAATCCCGGTCTTTTGATAGGCTTGCGTGGGGATATAGATCCAACACGTAGAGGCCCCTTGGAGAGCTTTAATGTCATGTAGAAATTATTATTATTATTATTAAGACAAAAAAAAACAGAAAACAACTGGATCACATTTCCAATTTTAACCTGTATGCTTTCACTTAAGCCCTTATAGGTATTATCAGGGGTAGAAAACCTTTTAAAAAAGATGCTAAACGATGAGAACCCTCACAACTTTACTCACCGCACGTGACTTAAATTTCTGGAGCATGTTTTTAGAGGATTAAGTTATTGAATTTCATAAATCTTTGTTGTTTTCGTGTATTTTTTATACTATGTCAGTTGAAAACAAGTTTACGGCCCATCTGATGGTAAACAGTCTCCGTAGCCTATGTACACCTGTAAATCCAGAGGAGTTACATGCGCGTTGCCGACCTTAACACTCGTTGAGCTATGGCAACCTTACTAGCAGAAATACAACACAATGAGTAGGGTCTAGTGTTATTTGGCTGCGGCTTTCGGTAAGGTGGAGATACTTCCCTAGTTAAGCTCCGCTCGAATCTGGAATGACAGCCATTGTGCTGTGCCCTACCACACAAAGCGAGATGACATTCACAAAGCCTCTCTTTTGGACGTAGTTTAAGGATATCCCCCACGTCAATTAAGAACATACCCGAGTGCATTTTCTTCTGCTGGAAAGGTTAGATTGATTAGTGTAATAACGGCACGGCATGTACAACCGAAAACATAGCTGACAGTCCAAAAGGGACCTTATGGCGATTGGTGCTTACGCCGTTATTAGCGGCGCGCCAATACTAATGCGGTACTACGCGACGTAGGCAACGACTGCCATAAGGTATCTTTTGATATGGACTGTCACTAGAGTTCCGATTGGTGCTTAATCACTACTAGAACTAGAAACCAGACGTTGCCAATCAAAGGTATTTCTCTGTACCTTCTTGAGGGAGTAGTAAAATAAACGAAGTTGGAAATGCTTGATGGGTATAGAAATTGTGTTATGAAAATGTCTTTTTCTCCAATATACCCGGAAATGTTCAGCTTATTGTAGCAAAAATAGTACGGGAAGTTCTTCATTTTGGTCAAGCTGAAATTTAAAAAAATCAGACCATTATTGTAGTGTTTTAGCGGATGAAAAGTTTTTACTTTTAAAAAACATGTAGTTACTAAGAAAAACGCAAATAGCCAATTAATATAGCCGCGGGCCGCGTCTACGCGACCCGGTCAGCATCGTTTCAAGGTATAGGATAGAGTGAGATAGTAAACGACGTTACATGTCTCGTTCTTACAAGACCGTCGCGTATGATCGTGCGAATACTGCTTAATAAAATCTAAGACTATATAATTATATAGTCTTAGATTTTTCTATTTTTTTAAAGATCTCATGCGTGCAAATACAACTTATAGTTCACAATTATATTGAATGGTACTGAATGGCAGAATAAGTTGTGCCTTTAATTTTTTTTTAATTAAAATTTTTAAATTAAAATTAAAATTCATTTATTTCAGACAATTGACAATCCATAATTTATAAAGTTAATTAATTAGAACTAAAATTAAATAACATTAACATACAATTATATAAATTAAATACTATTAGACTTGAATAAATAAAAAAAAAAATTAAATATTAATAAATAATAACTAACATTACATTAAATTAAATTTCCTGTTAAAAACTGACATGCAGGGAGGACCAGTGCCTCAAAAGGCCATTGTCCCATCTATTTGCCACTGTGGCCAGGAGGCTGTGGCGGCTGTCACGCACCCTGCTAAGCATCGCGGCGCAACGCTTGCGGAGCGTGGCGTGGAAACCGTCCACGCTCGCATCCGCAAACATCCCGGACGCGCTACAGTATCGCGGCAGCCGCAACAGCACCCTGAAGGCATCGTTGTATTGGACCCGCAGAGCATTTAGCGATCGCTGGGTGTACCTTGTCCATAGGCTACATGTGTACAGCGATGTACAGTACGCTTTAAATAAGGTTATCTTTACTTGGGCTGTACATCGGCTGAACCTGCGCGCAATCATGTTTGCTCTCATCGCTAAAGCTCTGCGTTCCCTCTCAATGTCTGCATCATCACGCAGATCTTCGGTAACCAAATGTCCAAGATATTTAAAAAACCTCACCCTATTTAGTTCCTGTCCATCAAGAAGTCCATTAATAATTAAAGAGGGAAATTGTATTTGACGTATTTGATGTGAAGTTTACCTTATTTTTACCTTATTTCCTCGCAAGTTTGGAGAAAAGGACTGTATATACCACGGCAGGAACTGCAATTCGTGGATTCCTCTTCTTTGTCGGAGACGAAGAGGAGAAAATCGAAACTCATCCCGGAATCGCTCTTTTCCGGTCTCTGCAATAATGTACTATTGGCATTAAAAAGGGAGAGAATAACTTGTTATTTTCTAATCTTATTTGATCTTTTTCACTTTTGATCTCATTTACTTTTGATCTTATTTACTTTTTATCTTATATTGGTACCACCTTGAAGATTGCCGATAGAAAGGTAATTAGGAAGGAGCGCTGGTGGCCTAGCGGTAAGAGCGTGCAACTTTCAATTCAGAGGTCATGGGTTCAAACTCTAACCCCAGCTCGTACCTTCATATTTAGATATTTACCAGTCGCCTTTTGGTGAAGGAAAACATCGTGAGGAAACTGGACTAATTCCAATAAAGCCTAGTTTACCCTCTGGGTTGGAAGGTCAGATGGCAGTCGCTTTCCTAACCAGTGCCTACGCTTATTCTTGGGATTAGTTACAAAGCGGACCCCAGACTCAGCGAACTGTGGCAAAAATGCCAGGTCAACACGAGGAAGATGATAATGATGAGAAAGGTAAATAGGTTAAAATCGTTAGCGAAGATGATATAAAAACAAATTTAAACAGCCAGTGGCAATCAACCTTTCCGTAGCTCAAATAATCGTTCCCCGATACCGGCATTACCAACTTAATAGAAAACGTAGTACTATAAAATTGCTTCGTCCAATTTACCTTTTAGAAACAAGGTTAGCTTTAAATACGACCTTAATTAAAAACGACGTATTTCCAAAGGAAAACTAAGTAAATTCTGGCATTTTAAGTGACGGCAGAATTTCAAGATAACATCGCAATTCCATTCGATAAATAACGGTGAAGTGAAATTTAACTGCTTATTTTGGTCGTATTTTTTCTTCATGCGGTGAATTTACGGTATCGTTTTTTGGGGTCTTCATTGACTTACTTCTTTAGAAGATGTATTTGACTTTTAAAGTAGGGAAGGTGGTGAGCCCAATGTTTAAAACTCCTGATTGTGAGGTGGTCTTCTCCGTATACAAGTGCGAGACCCACATTTAAAAACTAAGAAGTAGCTCAGGTAAGTTATTACTTATTTTGATTCATAAAGGCTTCATACTTTTGTATTGAATATAAAAGTCCCATTTGAAAGTCCCATTTACCTCACAGAGTATAATTAATCGTAAAATAAAATACTTCGGTTTGTGAAAATAATATATCTTGAAAGTCTCAGTGGTTATCATTTTTGGAAACCGCTTTTTCGAGGTCCAGTAGCCATACAACATTAAGCATAGATAATAAAATATTTTTACTAAACATAGTCAAAAATCAACTATACTTACTTACTTACTCCGTTGGCTCAGCGACCCAAAATGAGACTTGGCCTCCGACACAAGACAGCGCCACTTTTCTCGGTCCTGTGCGACCTCTCGCCAATTGTCGACTCGAAGCTCGCGCAGATCCGCCTCCACCATGTCGCTCCAACGATATCTAGGGCGTCCGATAGGACGTCCTCCAGCTAGGCGACCCAGGTACGCTCTTTTTACGTTCAACAATCAACTATACTTTCTATAATTTAAAATCAACATTTTTACGATAGTATCCATAGGTATTCTGTGATAGTTAGGTACTCGAATGAATAAAAAGCGGCCAAGTGCGAGTCGCCCATGAAGGGTTCCGAACCATTTATGACGTATTAAAAAAAAACTACTTACTAGATCTCGTTCAAACCAATTTTCGGTGGAAGTTTGCATGGTAATGTATATCATATATATTTTTTAGTTTTATCATTCTGTTATTTTAGAAGTTACAGGGGGGGACACACATTTTACCACTTTGGAAGTGTCTCTCGCGCAAACTATTCAGTTTAGAAAAATATGATATTACAAACCTCAATATCATTTTTGAAGACCTATCCATAGATACCCCACACGTATTCAAAGTGACATTGGTTGCCCGAATCGAGCTGCTTCTGTCAATTATATGACATACAAACGATATCTAAATGAGAACGTATCGTTATCGTAACTCATTCTTCGAATCGGGCCGACAGGCGGGCGGGGAACAGTTGTATTATTTAATATATTTAAATTATATATAAACTACTACTATATAACTTACTTACTTACTTACTCCGTTGGCTCAGCGACCCAAAATGAGACTTTGCCTCCGACACAAGAGAGCGCCACTTTTCTCGGTCCTGTGCGACCTCTCGCCAATTGTCGACTCGAAGCTCGCGCAGATCCGCCTCCACCATGTCGCTCCAGCGATACCTAGGGCGTCCGATAGGACGTCCTCCTGCTAGGCGACCCAGGTACGCTCTTTTTACGTTCCGATCTTCGTCCATTCTCTCAAGGTGGCCCAACCAACGGAGTCTGTGGGCTTTACTTTGGGATGTTAGGTTCAGCCACTAGGTCTTCAATCTCACGGTTCTTAAGGACTGTCCAACTTCCATCCAGTCTTCGTTTGGGGCCCAGTATTTTACGGAGGATTTTCCTCTCGGCAACTAGCAGCATGTTTTCTTCCTTGAGTGTTAGTGTCCATGCTTCGCATCCGTAGGTTAGGATTGGGCGAATCACGGTCTTATAGATTCGGATCTTGGTGCGTCTGCTTAGAAGCTTGGACACTAACACCTTGTGAAGGGCTGCACTGCATCGCAATGTATTCTGGATCCTAATCTTTATGTCCTCGTCACGATTGTTGGTATCAGTAACGGTGCAGCCTAAGTATTTAAATTTGGACACGCCTTTGTACAATATATCTCCTACATTTAGGTTTTGGGGTGGAACACGGGTATTTTTATAGCGTCGCATGTGGAGATACTCAGTCTTTTCGTGTGTATGTGTATATAAGCTGTATATATACCTATATAAGCTGTATTATTTTAATCATTTGATTATTCGTAACTTTCTTTCAAACAGAATTATTATGAAGGCAAGCTTATAAATATATCAATGTCAGTGTCCAAGTTTCTGACACAATGAAAAGTGTAACTTAGAAATCAATTTACATTTCGAACCAATTCGCAAAACCCGGCAACCCAATCAAACTTAACTCCTTAAACCTATAATTGCGGTATTTATAATCAAATTGGTTTCGGGTAAAGGGTCCTTTTCTGGCCTGTAATTTTCTTAAAAGGCTGTCAACACCCAATGTCCTTGAAATTGATGTTACTTAAACAGTTTTTTAAGAAAGACTATTTGTTTTAGTCAAGTAAGAAAAATATATGTTCATATTAATTATGTTTCAAAGACCGTGGTTATACTCGATATATGATTGAACGAAATCGGCTCGATATAAAATAATTGCAAAGATTGGTCTTGAAATCACAATTAAACGGTTCTATGTCTTTATTGTTTTGACTTATGGGTCAGCAGTTAAAATCACAATTTCAAAACATTTATATCTAAACCGCTAACGAGTAAAATATTACACTAATAATCCACTTTTTTTTATTTAAATAATTTTCTTATTATTCCCTTGCCCAGGCCCAGTAACATGCGACAGTGCTATCTCATTTACTCCGATACAAATAGACAGTGTGTGCGCTTTAGGTATTGACAGCCTCTTAACGGCTTAAAAACTCGAACCCTTTCAAAAGCGTCAAAGGAATGTCGTTTTTTCGACACGACATTGGAATTTAATTTGAGAATCTTGTGCTGGTTTTCGGTAAATTCTAAACTTACTAACTTATTGCATTGGCTCAGCGATCCAAAAATATTCTTGGCTTCCGAAATGAGAGAACGCCACCAATTCTTAGAACTACTAGTTTATTTTATTTATTACTACGTATTTCTACTGTACTCAAGCTTAGACCCGTGTCGTTGAGTATCTAGTTTAATTAAATAATATTCTAGCTAGGGCGTTATTTCTCTCCGAGTTAAATCCTCTTGAACGAATTTCGGTATAATCCCAAAATTGCGAAAATATTCTGACTGTTCCATAAAAAATATCGTCATCTATTCTGAGGGCCTACCGCGAACCACGTTCGACGGGTTGCCTCCCTGTCACACTTATGTACGAATTTACAAGTGCGACAGAGAGGCAACACGTCGAACGTGGTTCGCGGTAGGCCCTCTGTACCCCTAGTGAAAATTTATTCGATAGCGTAACGTGACGTACGCGTTTGCGTTAAGTCTTTTTTTTTTATATACTACGTCGGTGGCAAACAAGCATACGGCCTGCCTGATGGTAAGCAGTATCCGTAGCCTATGTACGCCTGCAACTCCAGAGGAGTTACATGCGCGTTGCCGACCCTAACCCCCTCCCACCCTCGTCGAGCTCTGGCAACCTTACTCACCGACAGGAACACAACACTATGAGTAGGGTCTAGTGTTATTTGGCTGCGGTTTTCTGTAAGGTGGAGGTACTTCCCCAGTTGGGCTCTGCTCTAGATCTGGAATGACATCCGCTGTGCTGTGCCCTACCACACAGAGCGAGATGACATTCACAATGCCCATACCTCTCTTGTGGACGTAGTTTAAGGACATACCCGGGTCCAAAAATTTGTGGATTGTCAACCGGGTGGATTTTGAGTTTCCAAAACGTCCCGCTTGGCGCGCTGTTTCTAAATCCCATACAAAATGAGACTTAACGCAAACGCGTACGTCACGTCACGCTATCGTACAATTTTGCAGTAGGGGTTCAGTACCCCTAGTGTAACTTTGATCGACATCATAACGTGACGAACGCGTTTGCGTTAAGTCTCATTTTGTATAGGATTTTGAGGTTCCAAAACGTCCCGCTTGGCGCGCTCTTTCGAAATCCAATACAAAATGAGACTAAACGCAAACGCGTACGTCACGTTTGGAAATCGAATTTATTTACACTAGGGGTACTGATCAGCTGAAACTATTATGTTTAACTATTTTTAGTGATTTCGGTTTCAATTTAATTTGCTCTTTAAAAATATACTGGATGTGGCCTGTAACAGGAAAAAAAAAACTAGGCTGTACTCCTTTTAAAAAAAACTAGGCTGTGCGACTTTTAAAAATAACTTGTGTTTTGATGTTTAGTACACTTAGAAGTTTATTCTAAGACGCAATTTATTGCAAATTTGGAATTGTTTCCTTATATTAGCTGGTAAAATTGACTTTCAAATTATGATTTTGAATGATACTTTTTTATTACGTTCATTTGGATTTGATTTGGTTGGACTTTTTTGGTGTTTCATAGTTAGTATTTTCCTCGTGTGGGTGTGGTGAAAAATTTTGTGTTTCACTCGGAGGCAAAGTGTGTTTAACCCACGTGCCTTGAAACCTTCGCAACGCTTAAGATTCCACTTGTCGAGCTTTGGAGTCTTTCGCTTGCTCGGGTATCAATATTAGCTCGAGTGGTTAAACAACAACTTTGCCCCCTTGTTATACAAATAACTATTGCTCGTGTTACACGCCATAAACCCGGTATTCACTTGCTAAAGTATGGCTAAGCTAAGGGTTGTAAATCCAACCCATAAGACTAGATTTTCGTTTTCCTCAACCAAATCACGCAGAGTAACAGTTAACTCAATTTTATATGACCACTATTGCTGTCAAAGTCTGGCGGAGTCCCGGAATTAATTAAATAACTTTGTGAACTACAACTGTCTGTTTTCACCACACTAGAGTATTATGAATTATACTCGTAGTAATATAATTAATTTTCGGATTTAAGCTGTCGTGGGTCATGAGTACTAACATTGAGCTAATTTTACGGTTTGAAATTAAAAAAATCTATAAAAAAATATATAACAAATTTTTTTTACGGTTTAACTCACCTATATCGTTCCTATTGCGAGAGTGGCTAAACACCTATTTTAGCCACTCTAGCAACACGTTTCGGAAAGCCTATGTCTCCATTTCCAAGCGAAGGGGGCGGGGAGATTGCCCAATTAGAAATGAAACAATTAACAAAGAACGATAAAATACCGTTTGCGTTCCCATACAAAAAATACCGATTTCCGATCCCTGAATCGATATATACTCGTACCTACTAGATTTTCGCAATACCATGATCTATATTTAATTTCCGCGGCGCAGAGTCAATATTGTTTGTACACAGTGAATGTTTGCGCCTATCTAATTGCCACTGTGTCCTGATAGATTCCTATTGGTCGCCCCGAGCCTAGCCTTGCGTCCGCCTAGCCTAGGCCTACAGATAACGAATATTTTTGTGTTCATAAGAAGCAGATGGGAGGCCCTAGGGGCCGTAGTCAAAATGTCAATCGTATATCGACACGTAGCCAAAATGACAACCATACAGTGCGTGTTTTTGATATAACTGCAAACTTAAACCCCTAGTGTAGATTTATTCGATAGCGAAACGTGTTATAGGTATAGGATTTTTGTAATATACCAACACGTGTCGTACGCGTTTGCGTTAAGTCTCATTTTATTTTAGAAACAGCGCGCCAATTGAATACTCAAACTCCCATACAAAATGAGACTTAACGAAAACGCGTACGTCACGTTTCGCTATCGAATAAATTTACACTAGGGGTACTGTAAGATTTTTAAATTTCGAGCGGCAATGTATTTCGAGCATCATAGTCATTTGTGACAGTTGTGGCGTCCGTCGCGTCATTAATTATGACGTTTTGATTTAAAACATAGTACTTAGTGATTCATTACTTGCTGAATTATTTAATATGGAAAAATAAAAGTCGTCTGTTTATTTATAAAACCTATGAAAGTGTGTTCATGAAAGCTTAAACTACCCTTTGGTCATGCGGTCGTATCAAAATACACACGTATATCGACAATCTTGTATTGATTCTAGTCATAAACTTTTAGTGTGCCTTAACATGTTTTTAAGTATTTTAAGCACTGTCTCATTAAATTGAAAAGATTTCTAGTGATTTCTGGAATTCTTTAGAATTATCGGCCCGATTCGAAATGAGATACGATAAAGATAAGATAACGATAAGTTCTGGTTTAGATACTTTCTCATTTAGATATCGTTTGTATGTCGTATAAATGACAGAAGCAGCTCGATTTGGGCAACCAATGTCACTTTGACGTTAGAAATATCGTGGATAAATCTTATTGGGATCACAGCGGAATCAAAATAAACGTCAATTTTGACATGTCATTTAGCTATCCATCTTTTAAAGATCTTTCCAAGATCTTAAACGTGTCTTAATCATTTTTCGAATCGGGCCGTATATCTCGGTAAGCGAGTGCAACATCATTGTCCTCTGTGCCCTTCTGGACACGCGTTAATTAACTTGTCTTTCGACACTTGGTTCCTACTTCCCGTACAGGACGCGACTTACACATACATACCTATATATAGGAATAAGCATTGTATTATTAATCCAGTTGGCAACGAATTGTTATTAAACTCCGTCACAGACGGAGCGATAATATATATTAATATACTGTATACCGACAGATATCTTATAGTATCGCTAAGCACCACACATGCCAAAAAAATTATCGCTCTGTCTAGCACCTACATTGTGAGAGAGATGAAATATACCAAAATATATCGTAATATACCGAGCTGGAGGGCTAAGATAGTCGGCTCTTTATCATTTGTCACCATGCCTGTCACGTTCTAACAAGTATGTGAGCGCGAAAGTGACGGGCATAGTGACAAGTGATAAAAATGGAACCATGCTGCCACCGCTGATCGCAAGGTATCTTAAAATGCCAGCAACTTAACTTTTGCAACTTAAATTAATGAAGTCTTTTATATTGTTACTTGCTTATTGAAACAACGACATATCGGAAGTGTCTTTTATTTGTAAAGCACTATCTCACTCTTACCTTTTAGTTTTTACATATGTCTATCCTTATTACTCTAGTGGTGTTATTAAATGTCGAATGAGACTACTATGGTTCGACCTAATTATCGACTTTGCCCTTACATGCCGTTTGAAATTTAAATTGAAAAGAATATTTATATTGTTTTAAATTTAAATTTCACATTTTTTTATATACTACGTCGGTGGCAAACAAGCATACGGCCCGCCTGATGGTAAGCAGCCTCCGCAGCCTATGTACGCCTGCAACTCCAGAGGAGTTACATGCGCGTTGCCGACCCTAAACCCGCCCCCCCTCATTGAGCTCTGGCAACCTTACTCACCGGCAGGAACAACACTATGAGTAGGGTCTAGTGTTATTTGGCTGCTGTTTTCTGTAAGGTGGAGGTACTTCTCCAGTTGGGCTCTGCTCTAGATCTGGAATGACATCCACTGGCTGTGCCCTACCACACAAAGCGAGATGACATTCACAATGCCCATACCTCTCTTAAACATCTCTCTTACCCTTACAATATAAATTAATTATTATCTTAAATGTACGCTATCATCATTGTAAATGACATTGCTTGTCATTTCATGCTTTAAACGTAACAAAATTCGCAATACATTGCGTCTTAGAATAACCTTTAAAGTGTACTATACATCAAAACACGAGTTGTTTTGAAAAGTCGCTGCATAAATGTTGGTCAGTTTGAGGAGCCTACAGTTTAATTTATCGCTCCTGTTAGAAGTCCCACCCGGTATTATGTAGTTTTGTGGAAGGGCGCATATTTTAATCATTAATAATAATAATTCAGCCTATATAAGTCCCACTGCTGGGCACAGGCCTCCTCTCCTGTGCGAGAGGGCTGGGGCTATAGTCCCCACGCTAGCCCAATGCGGATTGAGGACTTAACATACACCTTTGTTGAATTCCTTCGCAGATGTGTGCAGGTTTCCTCACGATGTTTTCCTTCACCGAAAAGCTAGTGGTAAATATCAAATGACATTTCGTAGATAAGTTCCGAAAAACTCATTGGTACGAGCCAGGATTTGAACCCACGACCTCCGGATTGAAAGTCGGACGTCATATCCACTCGGCCACCATCGCTTCATTATTAAATTAAAAAAAACCCACTACGCTCTAAAAAGAAATCAAGTTTATGTCAAAAATGCCTTACATCTTTTTCAAAAAGAACTGATATTCTTCAAACTGCTGGATCGATTTCTATCAAACATATCTAAGGACCACTGCAAGGAAACTCACTTTCACGAAAAAAAACCGCATCTAAATCGGTCCATCTGTTGGAGAGCTACTATGCCACAGACGGATAGACAGACATTGGCGTCAAACATTAATACCCCTCTTTTTGCATCAGGGATTAAAAATGGCTTTATGTCTTCCTTCTTATAGACGACCGTATAAATAAATGTAAAGGTATGGGTGTATGTAAATACCTACGTCTACATAAAAAGACAGTCGGACACATATTATCACGAATGGCATCCAAGATACGAGTATAGCTTTAGCAAAAGTAAATCTTCATCTCCTAGCCGGCGTACTCATATGTTATATGTCAAAGAAAATGTTTAATAATTTATAAAAGGGTGAATACAAAAATACAGAGGCTTAATAGAGGGCCTTATTAGGTCGTCGGCTTCCATTTACGTTTTAGCATGTACACAAAATATATGCTTTCGTACTTAGAAAGTAAGGTTGAAGAACGTGCGTATCAGGTTTTTAGGGTTCCGTAGCCAAATGGCAAAAAACGGAACCCTTATAGATTCGTCATGTCCGTCTGTCTGTCCGATTACGTCACAGCCACTTTTTCCAAAACTATAAGAGCTATACTGTTCAAACTTGGTAAGTAGATGTATTCTATGAACCGCATTAAGATGTTTACACGAAAATAGAAAAAAAAAACAATAAATTTTGGGGGCTCCCCATACTTAGAACTGAAACTCAAAAAATCTTTTTTCATCAAACCTATCTATGGATAGGTCTTTAAAAATGATATTGAGGTTTCTAATATCATTTTTTTCTGAACTGAATAGTTTGCGCGAGAGACACTTCCAAAGTGGTAAAATGTGTGCCCCCCCCCCCCCGTAACTTCTAAAATAACAGAATGAAAAATCTAAAAAAGATATATGATATACGTTACCATGCAAACTTCCACCGAAAATTGGTTTGAACGAGATCTAGTAAGTAGTTTTTTTTTTAATACGTCATAAAATTAAAAAAAAAAAATTTTTTTTCATCAAAATATTCGAAATCATGCTTAACTGCCATATAAGTCTGCAGGTGGCTGATCGCTTGCATCCCAGTCAGCACGGCTTCCGTAAGTCGCGATCTACAGTCACGAATCTCGTTGCCCTTTCTGACTATGTCTGCAAGGAGATGGATGAGGGGCACCAGGTCGATGCTGCGTATTTCGACTTCAGTAAGGCATTCGACCTGGTCGACAACGACATCATGCTGAGCAAACTGGCGCTGGCGGGCTTCACACCAAAGCTATTAGATTTCTTTGCTAGTTACATGTGTGGCAGGCAGCAGTACGTCAGGGTGGGTGGCTTCTAGTGACTACTGTACGCTATCTGGTGTGAGTCAGGGCAGTACCCTGGGGCCCACTCTTTTTCTTCTTATGATTAACGACTTGCCTGACACAATCAGTACTGCTAATTGTCTCCTTTTCGCTGATGACCTGAAGCTGTTCCAAGGCATTCGTAGTATTAGCGACAGTGCAGCGTTGCAAGCTGATATTGATGCTGCTGCCAGGTGGAGTGAGAGAAACCGACTTCCCTTTAATGTTAAAAAGTGTAAGGCGATAACTTTCTCGCGTAAACGTTCTGCTCTCCAAACTGAGTACAACTTAGCGGGTTCCTCCTTGGAGAAAGTTAATGAAATTCGAGATCTGGGCTTAATATTAGACAGTAAATTTGACTTTCATTCGCATATTGTTAGTATTAGCAAGCAAGCCAGTAAAACCTTAGGATTTGTGATGAGAATATCCAAGCAATTTCACATTGGAGTGGCTAAAGTGCTCTATAACTCATACGTGCGCAGTAAGTTGGAGTATGGTGCGGTTGTCTGGGATCCATATGAGGCCAAGTATTCCCTAATGCTTGAAAAAATACAACGGAAATTTTCACGCTGGTTGTATAAAAAAGCCTATGGATATTACCCGTACCTCTACCCTTCCATTTTTGTCTCGGGGATGGTTGGGCTTGACACGCTCGCATTGAGGCGGAAGTTGTTGCTCCTGGTGCACTATCTCTCAATCATTCACCACCAAGTTGATAGCCCAGAGGTGTTAGAGAAGATAGGGTTGTTGGTTCCTAGGAGGGTACCGCGGGATGTGGACGGGGCGGTTGCTCCGCGCCGCCGGCCGTGTGTGTTGCTGCGGCCGTCCGCTCGAACGTGTTTCGCGAGGCACGCACCTACCACGCGTGCTTTAACATTGCTTCGTTTGATGCTCACTCGGCACGATGACGCTGACATGTTCGCCGATCGATTAGCACACTTGTGCAAAATTGGTAGAATATTTTTAAATTTTCATAAATTTGATTGACTGACATTGTATAAGGTAATTATGTAATCTGTTTTGACATTTAATTTAATTTATTTTATTTATATTGTTTTACCATATTCCTGATTTTGATTTTTATTTATTTTCTTGTTTTCTTAGAGTGTAAGTAAAATGACAATTTTAATTAGTTTTGACATTTTTATGCGCATGATTTTTATATTTTGGTATGTCTTTGATTCAGCTTTATTAATTTATTATTCTTGATAATTTATGTTTTCCTAGCATGTAAGTGAATTGGTCTGACACTGTAAACTTACATTGTATTTAATAAATAAAAAAATAAAAAAAAAATATAAAAAACCCATACGTGTGGGGTATCTAGGGATAGGTCTTCAAAAATTATATTTAGGTTTCTAATATCATTTTTTTCTGAACCAGATCTAGTAAGTAGTTTTTTTTAATACGTCATAAATGGTACCGAACCCTTCATGGGCGAGTCCGACTCGCACTTGGCCGCTTTTTTTTGACAGTAATATTCCCAAAATTAGGTTCGTTTCACCCGTATAGGTGGTATATAGGTAGGTTCTGTTCATGATATAAAACTATGTACATACTTATAGGTATTAAGTGTTATGTGGAAAGGCGCAAATTTAAATAATTGGTCTGAAACTCTAGGTCCACGGGGTCCCAGCGCGCACAAGTTTACTGCAGAAATTGCGAAGCGTCTGGTTGACGTAACTGGTGACCGACGAGCTGGCGGCTTCCTCGCACAACGAATCATCATTGCGAGGAGATGCCGCCAGCATATATACAGTAATATTATACAATATATCTATTACTATTATTTTTTATGATAGAGGAGGCAAACGAGCAGACGGATCACCTGATGGTAAGCAATTACCGCCGCCCATGGACACCTGCAATACCAGAGGGGTTGTAAGTGCGTTGCCGGCGTTTAAGATGGGAGTACGCTCTTTTCTTGAAGGTTTGGAGGTAAATAAAGAAGGTATTATGTTTTATATTATAAGTCTAACATTTATTGTGCCTTCGTAGATTTTAAATCTATTGAAATATTGAATCTGAGTGAATTGCAAAAAAAAAATACATAGTTAAGGACCTGTAACTAGTCAAAAGTTAACTGATTCCATTTTCTTACGACAATTAAATTATAAGCATAAAAGTGTATAAGCGTATGCGATAGACTCATTATACCTAAGTATGTATGAATTAGTTACAATAAATACAATTTACATGGTTAATTTTTGTAACACAAATAAATCAATCAAATATCAATACCTGCGAACTGCCAAGGAGCGAATGCCCTGCCCGAGTCTGTGTTTCCGTATGAGTACAATCTGGATCTCTTCAAGGCAAGAGTAAATAGTCATCTTGTAGGTAAGCGTGCTCCACCGTAGACCGCATCATCACTTACCATCAGGTGAGATCGTGGTCAAACGGCTGCCTATCCTCCATTAAAAAAAATATATAAGTTAAGACGACACAGCTCCTTAACTACAATTAAGTTTTTATGTATTTTTTTTTAATTCACTCATCTATCTTTAGTTTTAGCTTTTATTTTAATTGCCCTGTTAGTACATATGTATCTATGCATGTTTATGTGGGTCAAATCTTGGAAGCTAAATTTGACCCACTTCCCGATTTCCGATTGAGCTGAAATGTAACACACAAATGTAAGTCGGGTGACAATGATATATTATGGTACCATCGAGTTGTTCTGATGATGGTGATAGGAGGTGGCCATGGGAACTCTGTGGTCAAAACCATGCAACCTTCCTCATTGTGTTTCGGGTTTTTAGAATTGGCTTGATGAGTATTAGTTGCCTGTGGAAAGAAAAGTGCAGTCAGCGATAAAAGCTTGTACCAAAAATGATTTTTTTTACTAAAACATATTGTATCTAACTTTAGTCATTAGTGGTTCTTTTTCTGTATGTTTTTTTTAGATGTGCAATAAAGAATATTCTATATATGTATCCAATTTACCGTCCCTCTAAATCCGAGTCGTATCGAGCAGTGAGCTCAGTCATATTTATATCCCCACGTGTGGTTAGAAGGATGTTTACTCGACTAATAATATACCACTATTGATTTGTAGGAAATTAGGATTTTGATTCGATTATATAGGTAATCTATAATACTCATACTCATACTCATACTCATTTATTGGTAAAATATACAATTTTACATGTCAGCAATAAAATACACAGTTGAAATTAAATTAAATTAAAAATTATTTACTTGATCTACATTCGATTAAAATAAAAGGATACAAATACAAATAAATAAAAATGACAAGTTAAAATTATTAAGTCTTTCGGATAAATTAAAATCATACATTAATATTATTTAAATTACATTTAAAATTAAGAAATTCATTAATATCATAAAAAGACGAAAAAAATTGAAAAATTTTCGTGACGAACAATTTTACAATTTTTTTCGTCTAGTCCCCGTCCGATAAGGAACTTCGTTCCAATAAAATATTAATTTTGTGAATCTAATAACAAAGAACATACTAGCTTTAAAATATGTTCTGATGAGTCTCTCGAAACTTACCTATACTACATATAGAATATCATCAGACATTTACCAGTTTCTATTCTAAAGGAAAACTTCCTGTGGAAACCAGCATTCATGTTCAAAGCTAGTTTATGCTTGCAAGATGGTTTTAATCCGTTAGATTTTCGGAAGCTGTTCAGGTTATCCCGCTATCTCCCGACCACGCCCGTCTACCGGCATCCACTTGGCTACGCTAGCCCACCTACCCGGATGCATGCGATAGACTTGACCAACTCATATTTTAAGGATAATAAATATCTTTCACTTTAGTTAAATGATTGTAGTTACATTAATAAAAATTTATAAAATACGTGTAAGAAAATTTTTCGTAATAATTATTCGTTAACGTCGTTTTGGATCACGATCCAAAGATCACGAGATTTTCTAGTAATCTGGGTTTTATAGTGAGTAAGATAGATAGCGCTATTCGTCACCGAGACATTTACAGATCTATAACTACAGCGACGGATCTATATAGCCACAGTTTAAATGCGGACTATTCCATATTCACGTGCTGAAATAGAGCAGAGCGAAAAGAGGAGAGTAAAGCGTTTGGGTTGTTAATGTTGAAGTGTTTTTTATCAGAATGTACTGACGTATGGTGCTATGGTAATAAAATTAAACCTTGCAGCTGAAGAGCTACTTTCGAGAATAGAGGTCAAAGAGTGATGCAAATATTTCCTAGGTAAACATTCAGGAAGATGCTGGACTCTTATTGTCATGTTATGTTATATAAAGGTTAGATTTGACAAAACTACGCGTCATCGTGGATGACACGTACTATATATTGTTTTTTTTTTCTTAGGTATATTGCTTGGTTACTGCTGAGAAGTCAACCATATGTCTAAACTTAAGTTTCGTAGTTATTAGGAACTCGATTAGTTTTTCCATATTCGTTTATAAGTCGCTGGTGACTTAGCCCAGTGATCATTATAAAAAAGCTGCAATTTTATTTGGCATGTGAATGTATTATGTAATATAATGGCAAAAAAATAACTAGAAAAAAATTAGAATACACATACATCCTGTACCTATAAATCCTGTACATTTAAAGTGGGAACGAACTTTATCATTTCAACCCTATAGTGTGGCTTATTGTTGGACTTTTTTAAGCTTTGGAGCGCTATGTGAGTTTCCCAAAGATGTGCTACTTGTATCTATTAACTGTGTAACTGACAGTTAAACCTGTAATTATACCAATCCAGCCGTTAACGGCCCGTTTATGGCGGACGTTAAACGCGTTACGCGGAACCGGGCGTGTGAAATGCTAGGCTTTCTGAAATTTATCCTTGCCACGCCCAGTGTACTAAATTTTGTACATATTTCGAAATTTATTTTGAATTAGTAAAACACAAAGTTTATTTATTTATTTATTTAAAACTTTATTGCACAAAAGAAAAACTTAATGTACAAAAGGCGAACATAATGCCATGAGGCATTCTCTACCAGTCAACCTTAGGGCAAAGCAGAAATAATGTAGGCGGTGCGTTTAAAATGAAAAGAAATTGTTATTGAAAGAATTAGAGTCCTAACACACATAAATTAATTATAAACTACTTAAATACATAAAGACACATACATATTACATAAATAAATATATTGAAATTTCTACAGATTATGTATTTCTGTTGCCGCTATAACAACAAATACAAAAAACAGAATAAAATAAATATTTATTTCCAATCTCGAGGTTCTCATCCAATCACCGAAGTTAAGCAACATCGGGCGGGGTCAGTACTTGGATGGGTCACCGTTTTTATCGGAAACCTTCCTGTGCGAGTCCGACTCGCACTTGGCCGATTTTTTTTCTTTTGCCTTCAAGCAAACACGTTACTTTTAACACTGACATATCCGATCCATATCGTATATTTGACGTATTTTATTGTTCGAATCCGGCCGTAAGTTACGAATTGTTTGTTTATATTATTTATCTCGTTTCGTTGACATTACTATAGTAAAATACATTTTGGGTCTGCCACTCGACGACTGATAATATTTATAACAGTACCCCTAGTGTAAATAAATTCGATTTCGAAACGTGACGTACGCGTTTGCGTTTAGTCTAGGAATTAGAAAGAGCACGCCAAGCGGGACGTTTTGGAAACTCAAAATCCTATACAAAATGAGACTTAACGCAAACGCGTTCGTCACGTTATGATGTCGATCAAATTTACACTAGGGGTACAGGACAAAAAGAAATCTATTTGTCAAGGAAATAAACGAGTGTCCCTCTGAAGTGGCCACGACTTTTCATAATACTCTCTCAATTTAATAGGCTTGTTTCGTATTATTGTAACATTATTAAATAAATGTCAATTGTATTTTTTTTTATACTACGTCGGTGGCTAACAAGCATACAGCCCGCCTGATGGTAAGCAGTCTCCGCAGCCTATGTACGCCTGCCACTCCAGAGAAGTTACATGCGCGTTGCCGACCCTAACCCCGCCCCCCCTCGTTGAGCTCTGGCAACTTTACTCACCGGCAGGAACACAACACTATGAGTAGGGTCTAGTGTTATTTGGCTGCTGTTTTCTGTCAGGTGGAGGTACTTCCCCAGTTGGGCTCTGCTCTAGATCTGGAATGACATCCACTGGCTGTGCCCTACCACACAAAGCGAGATGACATTCACAATGCCCATACCTCTCTTTTGGGCGTAGTTTAAGGACGTACCCGGGTCCGGGTGTATGTTTGGATATTCGTTCCTCGATTACGCATCAGAGGTTACTACGAGTCTGAGGGTCAGACTGGACGACTTTTACTGCGACCAATCGAACACATACTTAACAATTATTATATCCTGAGTTGGTCAACGAAGGCTGCTGCTGTTGCCTGTTTTTGGTACAGCAAAGCTGAGAACATCAACATTTGGCCGCCATTGTGAATAAGTTCATTCCTGTCCTGTTCGATTTGTCACTGAACACATTAAATGTCGTTTTCCGGTCCGAGCACCAACTTGATGGTCACGCCTTGTGATTAATTCCTTAGTTTTTTGCTCATTTATATTGTTTAAAGTGTAATATCGACATTTTGAATACTTGAAAGCTAGTTTCAAATCTGTATCTCGTTACAATGCAACGTCGGCCTTAATTTAGAACATTTAAATAAATAAATAAATAAATAAATAAATAAATATTATAGGACATTATTACACAAATTGACTAAGTCCCACAGTAAACTCATGCCGGTTCTATGTGCTGGTCATATACGTAGTAATAATAGTTAAATAACCGACGACCGGTTTGGCCTAGTGGGTAGTGACCCTGCCTACGAAGCTGATGGTCAATACTCGTGCTGTCTGAATCCGAACAGTACCTTAAGGCATCTCAGGATGGTGAGCAGGATGTTTAAAGACACGACCATTAGACGACCGGTTTGGCCTAGTGGGTAGTGACCCTGCCTACGAAGCTGATGGTCCCGGGTTCAAATCCTGGTAAGGGCATGTATTTGTGTGATGAGCATGGATATTTGTTCCTGAGTCATGGGTGTTTTCTATGTATTTAAGTACTTATAAATATTTATATATTATATATATCGTTGTCTCAGTACCCTCAACACAAGCCTTATTAAGCTTACTGTGGGACTTGGTCAATTTGTGTAATAATGTCCTATAATATTTACAAAACTTATTTTTGTTCTATTTTGTTTGTTTTATAAGCTGAAGCTGTATAAAATACCCGTGTCGGAGTGTTGCAGTAAGTTCGATAACGCTTGTGGTGTGGGTACCAGCAGAGTCTAGTAGTATTGCTAAAGAAGACCAACAACTTTCTAGACAGCCCGATTCGAACAATGCTTCTAAGTAGTCACAGCGTTACAATACCGATCTGTCAGTGTCAATAATGACGTTTTTTGGCCGATAAGTCAATGTCACTTTTAACATTGACTGATCGGTATCATATCGCAGTGACTTGTTATAAGCATAGTTCGAATCATGCCGTAAGTATTTATCTCGTATCTTTTCATTGATTCCCGAGAGAGTGCAACTCGAGTTCGCTATGATAATTAGGAGTGCGAGTTAAATTTCTAATTAAATTATAAGTTTATTTCATACAGCAATGTTACTCGGAGTTTGATAAGTAATTGGAGTTTAGAAGTAAGGCTGAGTCTTATGTTTAAGCGGATCGATAAGGATGATTCCAATCACGTTGAATTCATATTTGATTATGAAGGTTTTACACAATATTTTTTAAGAAAAAAAAAAACCGGCTTCAACGAGGGAGACCGGTGAAAGAAAGATTATTATATTATATTAAAAAATGTCTTGAAAATCTAATTTACTTAAACACAGCGAAGAGGACAAATCGCCAATCGTGAACTATGCGTCGTTGGCGAGTTCTATTCTGATCATCATCAGCAGTCCCATTTCATCAAATGTCCCTTTTTTAAATGTAAATGCTTCATTTGTAAATGAAAATACAAAAATCACTATCTGTATGCCTTTCACATTTGAAGAGTTCCCTCGATTCCTCATAGATTCTACCATCAGATCTCGCGCTTGACAAAAATTTGTCTCGAAAGCCTTTAACATTTGACGAGTTGAACAAACATAAAGAGGATGACAAGTCGCCAAGCAGGAACTATGCGTCGTTGAAGAGTTCCATTCTGATCAGCATCAGTAGTGCCACTTCATCAATAGTCACTTTTTTAAATGGAAATGTTTGATTTGTTGATGAAAATACAAAAATCACTATCTGTATGCCTTTCACATTTGAAGAGTTCCCTCGATTCCTCATAGATTCTACCATCAGATCTCGCGCTTGACAAAAAATTGTCTCGAAAACCTAATTTGCCTAACAAACATAAGGAAGACGACAAATCGTCAAGCGGGGACTAAGCGTCGTTGAAGAGTTCCATTCTGATCAGCATCAGCAGTTCCACTTCACCAAATGTCACTTTTTAAATGTAAATGCTTGATTTGGTGATGAAAATATAAAAATCACTACATCTGACCTTCCAACCCAGAGGGTAAAACTAGGCCTTGTTGGGATTAGTCCGGTCATCCGGTGTCCTCAGTTTTCCTTCACCGAAAATTGACTGGTAAATATCAAATGATATTTCGTACATAAGTTCCGAAAAACTCATTGGTACGAGCCGGGGTTTCTCTTCCGAATCGCCTTTTTCTATAATATTTAGGTATTTGTCCAACATTTTCTTGCATTTTTGTCTATCCATTGCCATTTCTTTCCAGTTTTTTCCTATTGTTTCTGTGAGGTCTTTTTCCCATCTTTGTTTTTGGTTTGCCCTTTTATTTCTATTTTCGCTTCTAAATTTCGCTTAGGTATTCCAATAAAAAAACATACAAACTTGCACAAGTGAGAGATGGCATACTGCGATCATGTGCTGTCAATGTTGACATGTAGTAATTTTGAACCGGTTTCCAGGTCTCTTTGATGTTTAATAATCCGCATTTGATATGTTGTTGATATGATACGAACTTTGATATGATGTCGGCGGTGGGTCGTGTGACTCAAATACCGCGATTTAACGAAACTCGCAATTAAGTCCTACGCTGACTAATGATAATGAGTCTTTAATGCCACGAGCGAGATACTTTTCGGATCGTATAATTATTTTTGTATACATAGATAGAAATTAATATGTTCTAGCCGTCGGCGCCCTTGCCCGCGGCTTACGTCAAAAGTATTAAACACAATTCAATTGAACTTAACTACTTTAAGTTGAATTGGAAAAGGAGTGAAATTCATAAATCTTTTACAGTACATATGGTGCTACTTTACCGCACTAGTGCGAAAATTAGCATATTACGTTACTGTGTCGAACATTTAAAGGGCCATATGTACTGTAAAACGTTGTACGATACATGTGCGAATAGGTAATTCGCAACTCGTGTCGATTTAAAACACTCCCTTCGGTCGTGTTTTAATTTATTGCTACTCATTTCGAATTTCCTATTTTTCGCACTTGTATCGTAATGTACTATTTTAGCAGAAATCTACAACATTTGAACTTGAAATATATCTCTCAAATTTCGAGCTTCTACCTTCCACCTAGGCTGTGCGTTTTTGTCCATGTCTAAGTAATGGAACTGTTTTCTCGTTTTCTGATTGCTGCGGATCGCGACTACATCTTCTTCTTCAGGGCTCATTCCCATCTCTATTTGAGGTCGGCTCTCCTAATCCTTAGTCTCCAGAGTGGTCTTTTGTGTGTCGTCTCAGGGTCCGTATTGGAGTTTTTGAGGTCTTTTTTAGGGTTCCGTACCCAAAGGGTTATGGTTGTATGGTCAGGGTTATGTACTATCCACTGGGATCTCGTAAATAATAATGCAGACTTACAGTTCAAGTGGTATACTTCATTAAAGTACACGGAAAATCCATACACAAGCAATACAGAAGGCACAGAAGGGTAGAACACACAGGCACAGTTTTAAAGTAGAAGTAGAATAGTTCAGAAGATAGAAATAGGTAACGTAAACAAGCGGAAGCGAAAAGCAAAACAATAAGGTCGCAGCAAAGGAGACATGCGTTCCGCGTCGTATCATGGCAATGACTGTCAACTGACCTCTGCTGCGCGAACGCCGGGCCTAGCTACAAGACCAGTTTTCTCTAGGGCGGAGGTGAGGTCGATAGTATCGATAGTCGATACGGTTTATCGATATTGACGTAGGTGTGTATATAAGTTTAGGAAATGTATAAATATAATATAGGTATAGGAAAATATGTAAGTGTAAATGTGAAATGTGTATATGTACCTACAGCACCCCCCACCAGAGTCCCTCAGGGACGATAATAATCAGGAAATTGTATTGTACGGCCTGAACGAGTTCTTTTAGTTTCAGGTACCTGAGGTGTTTCTGTCACAGGAGCGGTAGTGTCCTTGACATTGTCAAGCATAAAAGCTGGCTTGAGCCGGTCAATGGACACTGTCACTTCCTTGTTATTGAGAAGAATTTTAAAAACTTTGTCTTCTCTGACGAGTACTTTATGTGGGCCGGAGTAAGCTGGAGTGAGGGAACCTCTAATAGTATCATCGCGAAGGAAGACATGACTACAGGTTTCCAGTTCCTTGTGTACAAATACCTTGGGCTTACAATGCCGTGAAGCAGGAACAGGTCGTAGCTTCTCCATGTAGCCTTTGAGTCTGGCGGAAAAGTCGGATATATCCGAAGTTGTACCAGCGCTCGGCTCCCAGAACTCCCCGGGGAGTCTCAATGGCTCTCCATAAACCAGTTCAGCCGAAGATCCTTGCAGGTCTTCTTTGAAGGATGTACGTATTCCCAACAGGACCCACGGCAACGACTCAGTCCATCTGTCATTTGCATGACAGACGATAGCCGCTTTCAGCTGACGGTGGAACCGTTCCACCATACCGTTGCAAGCAGCATGGTATGCTGTCGTCCTTTTATGCTCGAATCCGGCCATCCTAGCTAAGCATTGAAATAGGGCCGATTCAAATTGACGGCCACGGTCAGTTGTAATGCTTGTAGGACAGCCGAACCGAGCAATCCAGGAGGACAGCAGTGCTTTTGCAACGGTTTCTGCCGTGATATCTTCTATCGGCACTGCCTCTGGCCAGCGAGTAAACCGGTCTACTGCTGTGAGGCAATACCGATAGCCCTGGGAAAGCGGGAGAGGCCCGACCAGGTCTATATGGATCTGTTTGAAGCGGGCGCGCGGTAAGTTAAAAGTGCCCAGCGAGGAAGTCACATGACGGGTGACTTTAGCTCGCTGGCACGGCAAGCAGGAACGCGCCCACTCCCTGCAATCTTTTTTAACACCTGGCCAGACAAAACGCTCGGAAACTAGCTTCGCCGAAGCGCTACAACCAGGATGGCTTAGGGAATGGAGGCTATCAAAGACCTTCTTCCGTAGAAACTTAGGTACGTAAGGCCTGGTAGCCAGTGTACCGACGTCGCAGTACAAAGGGGATTGGCTTCCAGGAACATAAAGTTTCTGCAGATGCAGTGATGAACCACTGCTCAGGAGCCGTTGAAGTTCGGGGTCGGAGGCTTGGTGTTGGGCTATTGTCTCGAGGCTTACAGGTGCTTCTAGTTCCTCAATTCGCGACAACGCATCCGCGACTACGTTGTCTTTGCCACTTATGTGGCGGATGTCTGTCGTGAATTGAGATATGAAGTCAAGGTGTCTATACTGCCTAGGCGAACAGTTACTCTTCCTTTCATGGAAGGCGAAACTGATTGGCTTGTGGTCAGTGTACACAGTGAAGTGACGAGCCTCGAGCATGTGCCTGAAATATTTTACCGCCTCGTATATGGCCAATAGCTCTCTGTCGTAGGGCGAGTATTTGGCCTGAGAGGGGCTGAGCTTTCTGGAAAAGAAGGCTAGCGGTTCCCAAGCGCCATTTTTAAATTGTTGTAGTACCGCACCAAGAGCCTTGTCGGAAGCATCCGTGACCACCGCTAGATTTGCAGTGCAATCAGGGTGCGCCAGCATCGCTGCATTCGACAAGCTCTCCTTACAGGATTGAAATGCTTTCAACGTATCTCCAGTAAGGTTGACTGCTTGCGATCCCTTCACAGAACCTGTCAGCAGTGCGTGCAGCGGGGCTTGTATCTCGGCTGCTCGAGGAAGAAACCTCCTATAAAAGTTGATCATGCCCAAGAAGGCCCGTAGCTGCTTGATGTTAGTTGGTGGTGGGAAGTCCATGACTGCCTGAACCTTCGACTCGAGGGGTTTACATCCGGTGGCTGAAATCAGGTACCCTAGAAATGTTACCTCTTGAGCTCCTAAGACGCACTTTGAGGTATTTACCAGCATGCCGTACTGCTTCAGCCTAGCAAAGATTACGCGCAGATGTTCCTCGTGCTCTGCCTCGCTCCTAGAATATATTAGGAAGTCGTCTAGGTAAGCGTATACAAAATCGAGGCCCCTGGTAAGCTCGTCGACGAACCGTTGAAACGTTTGACCCGCATTGCGTAGACCAAACGTCATAAACGGGAACTCGAATAACCCGAAGGGGGTCGTGATGGCGGTTTTCGCGATATCGTCGGGACTGACAGGTATCTGATTGTAAGCTTTTTCCAAGTCTAGTGTACTAAAGATTTTACAACCAGCTATATCATACGAAAAATCATGGATGTGCTTAATCGGGTACCTGTCAGGCACTGTGCGAGCATTTAGGCTGCGATAGTCTCCGCAGGGCCGCCATCCGTTGCCCTTCTTCGGGGCCAGGTGGAGGGGTGACGACCAAGAGCTCTCCGACGGCCTGGCTGTACCACAAGCCAGCATAATCCGGAACTCTTCCTGGGCGATTTTCAGCTTGTCAGGAGCTAAACGACGGGGTGGTAAGGAAACTGGGGGACCTGGTGTGGTGCGTATATGGTGGACTGTGTTATGGGGTATGTTAGTGTTTTGTTTGCCAGCTGGTCGAGTAATTTCGGGAAATTCGTCAAGAATTTTGTGATACCGGGACTCGCCAGTTACGACTTTAACGGAAAACACGTCTTTACAATTGGCTGTGGTGCCGATGGCAGCTATTAAAGTTAACATGTCAATCAAGCGCTTATTGGGACAATCTACTAGCAGATTATAATGATTAAGAAAATCTACACCAATGATTGGCTTGGTAACATCAGCCACTACAAAACGCCATACAAAAGATCTGCGCAAGCCAAAATCTAAATCTAAAGTTAAATAGCCGTAGGTAGCAATATTAGAACCATTTGCAGCGCTCAGATTATACCCAGTCCTAGAACGACGATCACACAACGCCGACCGTGGATAGACGCAGAGGTCGCTTCCAGTATCGACTAAAAACTGCGTCTTTGAAGTGCGGTCGGTGACGAACAGGCGACCAGTAGATGTCGATGGGCAATCGTCAGTCGCCATTATCGACTGCCCCTTTCGTTTTCCGCCGGCTTGAAGTCGCATGGTCGAACACACTTGCTGGCCTGGTCTCCAAACTTCCCGTGGTACCAGCAGAGAGGATATTTGCGATAGTTCGACTGGGATCGTTGCCTGGATGCGTTACGCTTGCCTGGAGGTGCGCGCGCCCTGGATCTGCTACTCCTGCCCAATGCGGATGCCTGGAACTGCTGGAACTGTTTCCTTAGCTCTGCGATTTCTCTGGCAATATCGCTGGGAACTGAACTCGCAGCTCCGCTACCCACAGCGGCCACTTTCGGAGAAGAACTGGCCAAGTCGTTGACACGATCAGCTAGGTCGCAGACGTCTTCATGCGAAGCCGAAGATGGCTGGCCCGCGAGCACCATCTGCACACCGTGAGGAAGGCGGGTCATCCAAATAGACCTGATAAAATCATCTGGCACTGCAGGTCCTGCCAGGTCCTTCAGGTGCCGGAAGAAATGCGACGGTTTGCGGTCACCGAGCTCCTCATGCATCAGCAACTGCTTGGTCTTCCTCTCATTGGAAATACCCAGTCTCTTGATCAGCTCGGTTTTAAGCTTGTCGTATCTCTGTGACGCGGGAGGGTTGATAATAAGGTCCTTCACCTCGCGAGCATACTGGTTGTCGAGGTGGGAGATCACATAATTGAATTTTGTGACGTCACTGGTGATACCAGAATTTTGAAATTGACCCTCTACTTGGGCGAACCATATCTCCGGTTCTTCTGCCCAGAACGGTGGCACTTTCACTCCAACCTTAAAAACGTTTGTCGATTCTATCAACTCTGTCGACCCTGTCCCCGCACTATTTCCGGATGCCTCACTCGTACCCAGTGCATCTTTAAATTCCCTATCTTGGCTCATATTTGGGGTCACGTCGGGGTCACCAGTATGGTTGTATGGTCAGGGTTATGTACTATCCACTGGGATCTCGTAAATAATAATGCAGACTTACAGTTCAAGTGGTATACTTCATTAAAGTACACGGAAAATCCATACACAAGCAATACAGAAGGCACAGAAGGGTAGAACACACAGGCACAGTTTTAAAGTAGAAGTAGAATAGTTCAGAAGATAGAAATAGGTAACGTAAACAAGCGGAAGCGAAAAGCAAAACAATAAGGTCGCAGCAAAGGAGACATGCGTTCCGCGTCGTATCATGGCAATGACTGTCAACTGACCTCTGCTGCGCGAACGCCGGGCCTAGCTACAAGACCAGTTTTCTCTAGGGCGGAGGTGAGGTCGATAGTATCGATAGTCGATACGGTTTATCGATATTGACGT
This sequence comes from Cydia pomonella, assembly GCF_033807575.1. NCBI lineage: Eukaryota > Metazoa > Arthropoda > Insecta > Lepidoptera > Tortricidae > Cydia > Cydia pomonella. Next base: position 2,530,571 of record NC_084714.1, read on the forward strand.
AGGTGTGTATATAAGTTTAGGAAATGTATAAATATAATATAGGTATAGGAAAATATGTAAGTGTAAATGTGAAATGTGTATATGTACCTACAGGGTCAAACGGGACCTTATTACTGAGACTCCGCTGTCCATCCGTCCGTCCGTCCGTCTGTCGCCAGGCTGTATCTCATGAGCCGTAATAGTTAGTCAGTTGAAATTTCTACAGATTATGTATTTCTGTTGCTGCTATAACAACAAATACTAAAAACAGAATAAAATAAATATTTATTTCCAATCTCGAGGTTCTCATCCAATCATCGAAGTTAAGCAACGTCGGGCGGGGTCAGTACTTGGATGGGTGACCGTTTTTATAGATAATGGGACGGAACCCTTCCTGTGCGAGTCCGACTGGCCGGTTTTTTTTGACGGATATGTAGTTCGAGAGCTCTCCGATGCCTTGGTTTCGGTTCGCACTTTTCTTGTCATGTGGTCGGTAGGCTTCCTCATAACGCGACCACACCAACGAAGTCGTATTTCTTCCAGCTTTTCAAATACAGGCCTTATTTTAAATCTGCCACGGATATACCGGTTAGGTGCCTTGTCAAGAAGTACCCCTGACGACCACCTCAGCTTTTTCGTTTCAGCAACGTGAAGCTTGTCGGTTAGTTGTTTCTTCAAGGGCCAGCATTCCGCTCCATACGTCATAGCTGCTCACTGCTCTTTTATAAACTTTTCCTTTACCTGTATTAGCATTCTTGTCTCGCACAGCACTCTAGCTAGGTCTCTCTATTTCTGCCATCTGGCGCCAATTCGGTTTGAGATATCAGCGTCAATGGTGCCGTCGTCTGCCAGTACCGGAGTTGCGGATCGCAACTACATGTAATTTCTCTCCATTATGTGCGGTCTGAAGCCATGTGTACTTACTGCACGGTACAGACTGCCACCAGCCGACCTCTTCATAGCGTTCGACCAACTCATACGTGCCCCACCCCGAGCACGCTAGCTATTAGCGTTTAATACGAGTATAAGTATAAATGATAAATCAAGTTGAGATATAAAAGCTTCGAATGAACCCCCAAGTTGCCTTGTATCACGGATGCTTTTAAGCACCATTTCACCGAAGCCCGGGCACGTTGGCAAGTTACACGAACTTAATAAAAGTTTTTTGTTGCGAGTTTGCAAACAAACTATTTGGAAGTAAGTTAGTTTGGATGGCTACTCATTTTACGGGTGTTGCTTCAAGGGCTTTCGTTGGGGTTTGTTTATTTTTCTGTTTGGGTTGCCTCAAGGGACTAAACTGGGCTTCATTAAAATATATAGAGCCACAGCAAGATAAGTTGGCAGCGATTTTATTCTTCGATCAACTTACTGCCTAAAACTAGGAGACTACTTTACCTTGCACGCATGTTTGCCGATACCAACGACTGCGCATACTGGACCTACCGCGGTAAGGTGTATGTCCGTCTGACAGAGGGCGGTAAACCTCTTCATATAGCATCCGAAGCCGACCTCAAGCTGGATATTCTTAAGTCCCGCGTAATATGACTAGACCTAATGTACTTTACTTTTTGCATGTTCATTATTTCTCTTTATCAAGATTATATACTCAAAATAAGTGTAAAAATCATTATTTTAGGTGTATCTACTTTTTTAGCTGCTGTTAATTGTAAAAATGATATCACGAGTTGCCAACATAATTCTCACACCAAAATCTCGTACCACACACAATACCTACACACTAAACAAACTTCAATCGTAAACAAATATACACATGATCACCTCATTATGCTTTGTTTATTTCAAATAGATTCACTGCTTACTTTAACAATAACAACTATTTGCCACGTTTCTTGCGACTTGTATTTTACCTCACTAAATTGTAATGGATGATTTCACTCTAGTAATAAATGAAATTGACAAAATCTCACCTGCAAGCTCATTGCTATGTGACCCTGAAGACTGCAAGAGTTACTTGGAACCGCACACTGAGTATCTAAAAGTTCTCCATCTTAATATCAGGAGCATAAAATGTAACTTTAATGGATTACAGGTATTGCTGCACCGAGTTGGTTTTCAACTAGATGTGGTAATTCTCTCTGAATGCTGGCTAAGTTCTGCTGGCTTAATCCCCACTTTACCGGGTTATGTCATTTTCAAATCTAAGCATCAAAATCAAAACGATGGTGTTGTAATATATGTCAGAAACATATATAGTGTAACGGTCGAAGAGCCCGCCTTACAAGACGCAAACTGTCTTATTTTAAAAATTAGAAATGATATGGCCATTGTTGCAATCTATCGATCCCCATCGACATACTGTACTAATCCTTTTGTAGAAAGCTTAGATACAACTTTATCTGCATTATCATCTTTTCGGTCTCTCGCTGTCATTGGTGACATAAATATCAATATATCTCCAAACTCTGTTGATCCTCGTTCAGATGACTATCTTCTCCTGACAGCATCACATGCTTTACTTCCGGCGCATACATATCCCACTCGAAATGAAAACTGTTTAGACCACGTAATGTTAAAGACTAATAATAAGGCCAAGGTTTTTGTCTTAAAATCTTTTATTACTGACCACGCCCCGGTGGTCTTCTGTCTGGAATTCAAATCTAAACCTTGCACCTATCACTCATCAGTTAGGGTAGACAAATGCGCAATATCTAAGGATATATCAAATACGGATTTTTCAAACATACTATCACTTAAAGATTCGGATGCAGCCGCTGAAACTTTAATTAACATACTTTCTTCAATTATAACATCAAATTCAACTAATGTACTCAAACCAAGAAGAAGTCGTATATTTAAACCTTGGATTACCCCTGGTCTTCTCCGCTGCATCAAACAACGTGACAGACTTCATTTAAAGTCCAAAAAATATCCGGATAATGCTATCTTAAAAACGACCTACACTAGGTATAGAAACTTTTGTAACAACCTCCTAAAAAATGTCAAAACCACTTACGATAAGCAACAAATGGAGAAGGCCAAGGGTAGGCCTAAGGAAACTTGGAAAGTAATTAAGCAAATAGCTAACATTCAACAAGCTACAGCTACACCAAATGAGCTATTGACCTTGTCCTCGGATCCTACATCTTCTGTTGATTCTGTAAATAATTATTTTGCGAATGTCGGCAGTGTTCTAGCACAAAATATAATTCGTGACACACATAATCAGCAGCCTGCAAGTTATATCCCTACATTGACTCGTCCCCCTGACCCGAACTCCATGGTGATTCTATATGTCCATGATTCAGAAGTCGAGGAAACTATTCTCAGTTTAAAAAATGATTGTTCAGTTGGCTATGATGGCATCTCTACAAGTATTCTAAAGTCTAATCGCACGAAACTTATACCAATTCTTACCTTTATATTCAACTTGAGCATTTCGACGGGTAACTTTCCGAAAGTTTTTAAAAGGGCTCTTATACACCCAATACATAAAAGCGGCATCAAAAATAATGTTAGTAACTATCGTCCCATCTCGGTCCTCACCTGTATCTCAAAGGTTTTCGAAAAGATTCTCAACAAACGCCTAGTTGACTATCTTAATAAACATAATATTTTGGCAGACAATCAATACGGTTTTCGAAGGGGGCGATCTACAGAAGATGCTGTTGTCAAACTTACGTCTCTAATTATTAAGAACCTGGAAGATAAACATAAAACGATTGGTATATTTTTAGACCTCTCTAAGGCGTTTGACACAGTGTCTATACCGACTCTCCTAAAAAAAATGGAAACCATTGGTATTAGAGGAATCTCTTTAGATATCTTTAAAAGTTATTTGACTGACCGATCTCAGAGTGTAATTATTAATAGAACAACAAGTAACGAAGTTCAACTAAACTATGGGGTACCTCAGGGCAGTGTTTTGGGGCCAACACTTTTTCTGATATATATTAACGACCTGTGCTCTCTCCAACTAAAAAATTGCGAGATTATTACGTATGCCGACGACACGGCTCTGATTGTGCATGGGGAGGATTGGTCTAGCGCTAAAGAGGCATCGGAGAATGCACTACATCATGTGTCGCAGTGGCTGTCATCTAATCTTCTTACACTAAATGTAGATAAATCTAAGTTTATAACCTTTTCGCCAACATCTGTTTCGCAACCGAGCGCGGAGTTCTCGGAAATTATTGCTCACAGATGTCCTAGGCAATTAGCTGAGTGTACTTGTTCCTCACTATCGCGTACTTACAGCATTAAATACCTGGGTGTAATAGTTGATAGCAACCTCCGGTGGGAAATACATATTGATACACTTAGTAAGAAAATTAGGAAATTAATCTATATTTTTAAAAACCTTCGCTCAGTAGTCGACCAAATGACATTAAAAATGGTGTACTTTGCCTTGGCACAATCACTGCTAACCTATTGCATTAGTGTATGGGGTGGTGCTGCGAAAACCTTACTCTTGCGCTTAGAAAGAGCGCAACGTGCAGTCTTAAAGGTAATTTTCAAGAAACCCTTCAGGTATCCTACCATTGATCTTTATAGAGAGAGTAAAGTGCTGTCGGTACGAAGTCTATTTTTCCGCCAAGTCATTTTAAAAAACATAAGACCATAACCTTTGATAAAAATCTCACGAAAAATAAACGTCGAGTTCGTGTCTGTGGTATACAGAAATTTCGCTTGGCAGTTTCAGGACGTCATGTTGATTACCTTAGTTCTAAATTGTACAATAAGGTTAACGACCTTACCGATATATATGCTCTCACACTAAGAGAATGTAAGCAGAAAGTCACTGATTGGCTACAAACGCTAACTTATAACGAGATTGAGGATTGCCTAGCCTCTCATTATTAAAATATAATTCGAGCAACTCTCTCACACACACACACACACACACATACACACACACACACACACACACACGAGCATATTTACAAATTAATCACACTTTCAACTCCTGTGTAACACTAATAGACATTGTGATACGTAAATAGTGTTAACTCTTTGTTTATACATATTTTGTATTATTCCGATATTTTTAGTTTTATTTTATTATCAGTTCTGTTGTACACTTGTAGATTTAGTACCAAAACCTATATATTAATATAGGTATACTTAATGTTTTCTCGGGGGTGAGAGCCTGGTGAACTGTAATACAGGTTTATACCTAGTTCAGACTCCAGTCTCTCACAAAGGATCACAACCTCATCTCGAATTTAAATGTTGTTATCATACTGTGAAATTGTTACAAATCCTTTGTGAGCTGATAAATAAACATTTTTATTATTATTATTTATTATTATTATTTTAATAGCCCGTACAGTGCAAGTGTAATTTTAAACGTCAATCATCTATGAAATTATGATGTTTACTTAACCCTTGCACAGGCTGGGCTAATAAAATCGCTGCCAACTTAGCTTGGTCTCACTCTAGTCGATTACGTCAATAAAATTTGACAGAGAAATCATTTGCAACAATAAAAAATACCATAGATTTTAGGTAATGAAGAGTTAATAGATATTTTTACTATATAGTTAAAATTTTGTAGTCAGTAATGACCCTGGTTATCGGACAAGAAAAATAAGCAGTAGCCTTACCATGAGTTTAACACTGACATATTCGCTAACGTTAACGCTTTCTATACATCTCGCTCGCACTAATATGCCAGTACGAGAGAGATATTAGAAAATAAGTTACGCATACGCAAATTCAAAATATGATATCCGCGGTCTCAGGCACATACAGCCATCTCGCTCACGCTTACAGTCAGTGAGAGTGAGAGAAGAACCTGAACTCCCTTCCCTAGCGAGGGAAGTGTACCACGTGATCGTACATACAAAAAGAGAAAACGTTTTTCCACTTCGAAAGATATTCCATTCTCCATGATTTGTTTTATGTTATTGACACAATTAAAAACTAGGTTTATAGGTTTTTTTTTCAAAATTTGCAAAAAACAGCCAAACCTATCGACATCAAAATCAAAGTGATTTGTTAAGATTTAGTTAATGGAACCCGTTTTCTTCCAAAATAGAATTTCATACACACAACATACCTAATATGGAACAAAATATTAATTCAACCCTTAAAAAACACACACACAAAACACACACACACAAAATCTTAAAGACAACTTGAATAAAACTAAATATATCCAGTTTAGGATATAAAACAACTCCCATAGAATTAAATATCACAGAAGGGGGAACGACAATAGAAGAAGTTAGTAATATTCCTAGGTGTTACTATTGATACTTTTCTTAACTGGAAAGAGCATATTGCTCGAATTAATACTTTAATTTCTAGCCAATGTTATCAATCTTATCGGGCACTTGCTCCGAAATCGTTGTGAAAAATTCTTACATTGGAAATGTTCTTCCACTTCTTACCTACGGAATTATTTTTTGGGGAAATTCTGTAGATGTACAAAGCACTTTTCTTTGACAAAAGAGATGCGTACGTACTATATACCGTATGTATAGCGAGTAATCGCTTCGAAATCAATCAATCAACTCTAGTACTTGAACTCTGTCTTTTCGTTAAGAATAATTTTGAATATTTTGCTAAAAAGTCTTCATTAAGTGATATTCTAAAGTCTCTAGTCTAAAAGCAAATAACACATTGTACTACAAAAGCGCCTTCTTCACTTTCATACGTGTATTTAATGCCCTACTTAATTATATTGAAATGTTGGATGGTAATAAATTTAAGATTCAATTAAAACGGTTTCTTACAGAAAACATATTTTATACATAGTTTAAATGAGTTTTTCGGAGCGATGGAAAAAAAGAGCCATATGTGTTAGATACTAAGAATATATGTTATAATATATATAGTTACTATCTATTTTTAGGGCTATAAATTGTACGTTCGAAACGAGCAAATGTTGATACATCCTTTATATTTTACACCTTTATGTACACAGTATACAATAAATAAATTACTTACTTACTTACATAGAAAAATTACCGTTACTTCGTTATATTCAAAAAGCTATTTTTCCCTCTTAAGTGAAAGTCGTGCGTGAGATGCGCGCCAATTACCTAGACGATCGTCAAGGTCGAATCAAGACCTGTGTAAAAATGTAACTGTAAGGTTTAATTAAAATCGACTTCCGGTCCTTGTTTGCCTATTTATAAGGGAAGGAAAACTGGTATTAAAAATAAAATTATTTTAATGAAATTCCATTGTTCCTGCCCCTTTGGAAAATTAATGTGTTATGGAGTGTTTAGGCGTTCCCCGAATTTGTCGGCAGTTTTATTAAGATGGAAGTATACCACGTATAGTCGTTCGGTTTGAAGCTGGCTCGAAGCGGCTAATCTTTTGTCTATTGTTAACTAAAACCGCGCGTGCCACTACCTGCAAAAAAAGGGTCGTATAATTCTAATTGGCACCTGAGCGCGGGCTAGTCCAACGCTCAACAAACCAGTGTAGGTCTGCTATCCGATAACGCGCCTTTGTTACGCATATCGATGACACATTTTAGACTGGTTCGGTACCGTTCGACTCGCCAGCACTCAGTAATCGTATAGGGACCACACAAGAAATCGCAAATGTTTTTACCATTTGTTCATTTTGAATCTTATTACAATTACCATAGGAGTTGTAATTAAATATCCGGTTAAAGTGACCGGGCCCTTTTTTTGCAGCTAGTGTCACGCGCCGTTTTAGTTAACAATAGACAAAGGATAAGCCGTTGGGGGCCAGCTACATATCTAACGACTAATACTAGTCTATACAAAAAGAGTTTTTACACTTCTACATATTTTCCATTCTCCATGATATTTTAGTATGTTATTGACACAATAAAAAACTAGGTTTTAAAGTATAAAATTAGCATTACAAAAAAAAATGAAGGTAAACCTATAAACCTACATTATATTATGCTGAAGCGATCGACATCAAAATCAAAGTTATTTGGTAAGATTTAGTTAGTGGAAACCGTTTTCTCCCGAAATTGAATTTCATAGAAAATAACCGTGATTTAGTTAGGATAGCAAAGCTATTCTTCCTTCTTAAATGTTAAAATTAATGTTAAAGTTTAGAAAGGGTTAATTTTTAACACGCTTTTATTAGGTCGACCTGATCCTGGCCTGATTTTATTAGGTCGGATGATCACTTGCACCCCTATTTAGTGCCAGATTACTGGGTGTACCGGACTATCGAAGTGCCTGTTTATCGAGATTTCACTGTATTTTATTTAGTGTTGTATAGATGGCAACATCATCTATCTCGCAATATTGTAATCCCGTAAGGGATTCCTATAGAAGGTGCAAGCACGTACTGCTCGCCCTAAGATGTGTTTCTAAGTCATATAGTCGAGGAATTGGGACAGGTTTCCCCATGACGAGGTGGCCTAGGGTTCCGTGGCATTAGCCACGATAGCTAAAGACGCCGCTTCAAAATCGGCTTTCACCACTGGAGGGCTACGTCATCATTATCGTCATATCAGCCATTTATCGCCCACTGTTAAGCATAAGCGTCTCTTCTAGTACGCCACTTGTCCCGGTCCTGAGCTAATCTCATCCAGAAGTGACCCGCAATCTTCCGAATGTCGTCCACCCACCGAGCCAATGGACACCAGGGGCTTCTTTCATCCAAAAGCGGCCACCACTCCGTTAACATTTTAGTCCACTTGCCATCACTCTGCCTCGCAAGTCTCGCAACATGTCCTGCCCAACTTGCCAACACCTTGTTGCAGCGACGGATCTCGACATTCCTTACTTGATCTTCGTCACTTTTTGTATAAGTAGTATATGACGTCCATTTCAGTTTAGGTTTTAGATCATTATATAAACAAATAATTTTTCTGTTTCAGGTAAGACTGGCATGAATATAACGGTCGTCACAAGTAGGTAAATACAGGCTGATTCTTGAGGTGTGAGCAGAGCCAACTATAAACTCAGACTATGTAAATCGATCATTCACCATCATATTCCTCGCATCCCGGCATTTTTCCACGGCTCATGGGAGCCTGGTGACCGCTTGGCAACTAATCCCAAAAATTGGCGTAGTTACTAGTTTTTACGAAAGTGACTGCCATCTAACCTTCTAACCCAAAGTGCAAACTAGCCCTTATTGGGTTTAGTCCGGTTTTCTAACGATGTCCTTCACGGAAAAGCGACTGGTGAATATTAAATGATATTTCGTACATAAGTTCCGAAGAACTCATTGGAGAAGTGTGGTTTTAATTTTAAGGCGACGCCTCAAAGCGTCCCATTGGGATTACGTTTTACAGTATTCGTTAAAATATCATAATATACACTAAAGACTTACTATTCTGCTAAAATATTATTCCAATACTTGTACAATAATTATACTTTTCTAAAACAAAAAACTTAGCCCATGTTACGCAATCGTTCTATCGAATAAATTCCAGACCACTTACGATGTAATCGTTCTAAGTCTTCAAAGTTTACTATCGTTTTCTAGTGGTAAGTACATAGTTATCCAAGACAATAAAGACCGAGCGTTGGAAGTCGAATAGATTAAATTAACTTACAAACGTTATTTTTGTTCAAATTCAAGTCCAGTTATAGTTATAAAGCCACAGGACTCTAATATTGTAAGTTAATTTAAACTATTCGACTTTCAACGCCCGATCTTTGATTTAAAAATCTGGTAACAGCTCAATGCGGTGACCTTTAGTTTGTGTTTTACAGATAGTTTTTATACGTTTGCGATTAAGAGGGAGCATAAAGCCAAGAAATTAGAAGGGAACAAAAATATGGCTCGCCGCGCGAGATTTACGACGAGAGATATCGCCGTCTGTAATTACGCTAAAAATACATTTAAGTTTAAAATTTCGCTCGCCAGATTGGCTATCATATTAACTTTTTTATACTAAAAATGAAAATTAGTATTTTTAACCTAAATTTATTTTCTATCAAGCTTACTTTAAAATTTAACTGTAAACTATTGTAAATATAGTCTAGTTTTCGTATGCCCACGATTAAAACGGTTTTGACTTTATAACAATGTTAGTGGTAATTTCTATAATTGTTCCAAATTGTAGCCATGTACGTTAAACGGTGTCTGAGAAAACCGCATTTAACCGATGAGTGTTCCGTGAACAAAGTTTTGTACGGAACACTAAAAATTCAATATAATAACCAAAATTTTGCGTTAACCCCTAGGGTTGCCAACGTCTAGGGACGTCTCGTTTCGGGAGTACTAAAGTATGCGTTTCACAAAGATCCCGCGCGGGACGCTGATGGTCCCGTTATCATGCTAGATTAGATTACAAGCTCTGCAACGTACGTTCAATTATAAAGTAAAGAGCGCGTGATTTTAATTTGGATATACCGCAACGAGAAAACTCCGTGCGCTCACTCGCTCGCCTGGCACTAAATACCGTGCCTAGAAAGTTAATTTTATACCCCCAGTTAGGCCGAGCAAAGGAGTCCCACATTTCATACCGAAGTCCCGCAATTCGATCGCAAATGTACCGCAAATCGGTGTACTAAGGTTGGCAACAGTAGTTAACCTCCTCTTAATGTATAATTTCGAATGTTCAGTATGTGCAGCGTAAATTAATACGCTCTACCTGCAAATTCCCCAGGCAAGCCTGACATAATCCGAGGTAAGTGACCGAGACTCGAGAGTCACTCGAGACATCCGCGCGCTCTACGCGACACTCTACTCTACTTGACTTACTCTCGCGACACAATGCGCACTTGAGCGCAGGTTATCGGAGATTAATATTCTGAACCCCTATTTAATTGAGCTTACAGACAGTGCAAGTGTTATTTTAAACGTCAAACTTCTATGAAATAATGATGTTGACTTTAGAGGCAACAGGCGTGGTCATTTCTTCAACCAAACGTACTCGACTGTTTCCTACATGGTTTTTGAAGCTAGAGCAATGTTTTTTCCAACACAGATTATTATTATCAATATCTGAGTCGGACTGTTTTGCTTTTTTTAATATTTTTGTTTCTTAAGGCGCTAGTGCACTTCAAATATTCTGATCGCCGATTAAATTTCATCGTGTGCATGCAAAAAAAAATATATTCGCATATAACGGCTTAATTTACTAGGCTGCAAAGAGAAGCATGGTATTCAAAACTGACATCATTTAGCCTAAAGTACATGAGACGCAGTTTCAATAATCAGACCACACCCAATACCAGCATATTCATAGATGGCCAGCCCTTGCCCAAAGTAAATCAGTTTAAATATCTGGGATCAATACTGTCGGAAGACGCCAAAATAGACTCGGACGTAACTCATAGAGTCAATGCAGCATGGCTAAGATGGAGAACTCTGTCAGGAGTGCTCTGCGACAACAGTATGCCAATCCAACTTAAGGGTAAAGTATATAAAACAGCGGTTAGACCAGCCATGCTATATGGTTCCGAGTGTTGGGCAGCGAAAAAGACCCACGAAAATAAACTGCACGTAAACGAAATGAAAATGCTGCGATGGTCGGCCGGCGTAACAAGGCTCGATAGGATACGCAACGAATACGTCAGAGGCTCCTTCAAAGTTGCACCCATAGGGGATAAGCTGGTGGAGAGACGAATGCGTTGGTTTGGCCATGTTATGAGAAGGGACGAAGAGTACCCAGTCAAAAAGGCCTTGGCTATCCCGGAAGAGAGAAGAGGAGGAGGGCGCCCGCTTGCTACGTGGTGGACAACCGTAGCCAAAGATCTGGAACGGGCACAGCTGAACACAGAGACAACCCAGGACAGGTGGTCCTGGCGCCTAAGGACGAGGAGAGCCGACCCCAAATGAAGGGATAAGGCAAGGAAGAAGAAGAAGACATCATTTAGCCTAAAAAGCAAAACAGTCCGACACAGATAAAAGCCATACCATAGATACCATTTAGACCTCAAAATTTCGTTACAATTGGTTAAGTTATGGGGGAGGAAACAGTCGAGTACGAGACATCGTTTTTTGAGATTTTTACAAACGATTTTTCGATTAACCTGGCGTTGTCTTTATCGCACTGATCTTAGGAGCCGCTTCCATTTGCGATACGGATATATTCACCTATAATATTTAAATCTTAGCTCCCGTATCCTCTTAACACTTGCACAGGCTGGGCTATCAAAATCGCTGCTAACTTAGCTTGGTTTGACTCTAGGTAATACCGTACAGTTTATTACCAATCAAACCAAAGATAAAATGGTGTCAGTTTTACAAGAACCTTATACAATACCACGAGTTTATTTACGACGACCGGTTTGGCCTAGTGGGTAGTGACCCTGCCTACGAAGCTGATGGTCCCGGATTCAAATCCTGGTAAAGGCATTTATTCGTGTGATGAGCATGGATATTTGTTCCTGAGTCATGTGTGTTTTCTATGTATTTAAGTATTTATAAATATTTATATATTATATATATCGTTGTCTAAGTATTTACCCTCAACACAAGCCTTATTGAGCTTACTGTGAGACTTAGTCAATTTGTGTAATAATGTCCTATATCATGAAACATTTACATCGACACTTTGGTCTACTAATTCCATTGAGATATCAAAGCGACGCTCCAAGACATGGTTCCAACTTTAATGGAGTCCCTTACGATTGGAACTCTGTCGCAATAAGGTAATTTACGATTCCTTTTCCGTCTGTCTTTTACAGTCCATCGTTTAACTGAGTTACGAGGCAGTGTATCGAGTTTTGTGATTTCAGTATTATAAAATATAAATTTTATCGCAACATTAGACTTTACGTCTTCGTGATAAGGTTTTTATTTCCGTCCGTAGCTTTTTGTCTAAAGGTTTACGGTGCTGTGACCCTTATAATCCCTAATGTATTTAAGGGGTTCCCCGCGGTTTTCATAGATTTTTGACAAGTTTTGAGCCGTTACTCTTACATTTTTACTACAGATAGAATTATAAGACAAACAGCTATCGGTTTTTCAATCTCCGTTCTTGTCTGCCGGATTTTGAAAGAAATGAAGAATACTATTTTTTTTTTATTATTTTTGTAAATATTGTCTAAAGAAACATTTTTTTCACAACTCGATTGTTATGAAGGATCTCACATATATAAAATCTACATATTTGGGTTCGTTTTTGACGTCTTAATGACGTTTAATTTTAAACTGATTAAGGGCCTACTAAAGCCGCGAATACCGGTTCGTAAGCCACGCCCGCTAGCTTCCTCACTCCCCGCTAGCACGCACACATGGAAGCGCTCCGCGGAGTCCGCGGCGCACGTGTAGGTGAAAGCTCCATCTAGCGTTACAAAAGTTAACTACGATTATACGTGGTCGGCCAGAAACTTAATTCTTAGAAAATAAAATAGATGGCGTTATTACTTGCTACTAGAAAATAAAAAAATATATTGTTGTAAATTGTAATAAATCTGAGACTACAATATAGCCAATTTTTATTGTTGATTTTTGGAAGATGTTAATAGTATAGTTAATTGTAAGTATAACACTACCTATCTTTTTAAATTCGGTATCTTACATTGTTAGTTATCATATTTTATTTAGTAATATATTGTTGAGGCAGGAAATACAGGGTGCCGTTTTCCGACGACCAATTTTTCGGATGATAGTGAATCACAGTTGTCAGTGGCAACTACCTACATATAAAAAAAGAAAAAAGTAAGTAATATGGTAACAACGAAAACTACCAAAAAAAAGTGAAGTAAGTATTTTTATTACGCTGAAATATGTAATATTCAACTAATAACTTTTAAACAATTACTCAAACAATCAGGGTGATTCTTAAATTGTGTCCAGAAAAATATTTTTTCATAAAAGCTTTTTATTTTTCACATATTGTTACGTATAAAAAGCATTTTTTGATGCATATGGTCAAGCTTAATACCCTCAGGAAAGGTAAATAAAATGAGTACATAATCACGGTTGTCACAAAGTGTCCCTCAGTCGTGATGTTTCAGCATTTTGGCGGCCAACTCCACTATTTTGAATTATACAATATTTTTAATATAGCCTAAGTATAACTACGACACATCGAATGACAGCTCATACGTTGAAATTCGTCAAACTAGCGCTACAGAGCGTGACAAAGAACCGGATACACATCATACATCCACATACACGCGGAAACCATTTTTCTGCTTTGGCAGTTGGGCAATAATAACAAATGAACGTATCTAATAAAATCCATTTCTAAAGAGTGACTATGCCTCTAAATTAATCAAACGAATTGAGAATGTCACGACCACGTGTCTATATGTCACGAACATGGATTCAAAAGTCCGTGGTGGGGACAGAATTTTGAGGCCACTGTCGTGACAATTTGAAACATGTTCGGTATTACCTAAAAATTACCTTTGACTTTGCAAATATTAAATAATTAGCTCGATCTCGAATGTAGTAGGTATATCTTATGTTACAAACAATAACGTGAAATGAGTACTGACTTTTAAAACTCAAACACGGCGGTGACGCGTTAAGGTTGACCTTTGTTTTTTCTTTAATTAACACAAATAAATAATTTTCGACAACACTTCTCCCTTCAGCCATTTGCAAATATGACACCAACACAGTATTGCTGTTCTAAAAAAATTGCGTTAAAAAGGCTGCCAGACGTAAAGGTAACTTTCTACCGAGTACTGCATGTTTATGTTACCACGCGCGGCGGTGACACGAAAACTGATCTCGTATGTTATTAAAATTTTTATAAAGTCGTTATATATCCATACAATTTTTAAACCGTATTGTGGAATAGGTGTAAGTGTTAACATTTGATATAAAATTCTTCCAAAATCACTTTCAAAGAAAAATAAGATATCATAAAATCCGAGGAAGTCACACTACACGTTTCGTGACATTTCGAACTTCTTAATATGTTTCTAATAAATGCTCTTAGGATATTAGGTTGACATAAAACGAGAGGTAAATTACTAAGTATATTGATATTCAGTTAACTTATTTTCTTAAAAATATATGCTATTCTTACTGTTTTTTATTTTATTTTGTTTGTTATTTTGACTGTTTTTAATTTAAGTTAATTTGTATTGTATTTTCGTTTGTTTGTGATGTAATTATGGGTCTTTCACCTGAAATAAACGATTTCATAATATCGTTCCCCTGGCTTTGGTTCACTGTGATTTTCATTCCCGTGTGTTTTGATATAAAATGTATTCTTCATGGGCATGTACAATGTTAAATCATATGTCAAGTAAATGATTATTTACTTTCATGGATTAAGTAAAATTATCGTAATCATAACAGTTGATCAAAGACATACTTATTTCTTTTCCCCTGGTTCTCATTCCATCCCTTTGGACTGGGGTTTCAACTAAAATCAACGCTTGGCACTTCGTTCTATAGATCTTAAAAATAACATTAAGATGCTAAGAGCGTTCTATGATTCAGTGTATTATTTTGGAACTAATTGTTCCGAAATTCATTGTCATTATGTCATTCCTTGTCATTCCCTTATCGGTTTTTTTCATTCCCTCGTAGCTTTTAGATTGATGGGCTTATATTGAAATTATATTTAATAATCTGATTTCAAAGAACGACCCTTCAATGCCCGCCATAAGCTAATTGGTTGGCTAATGGTTTCAAGAGCATGGACAAATAAAGTATAGACTAACATTATCAACACAGAATCGCGTTCCTCTGAAATGAAAAGTTTGATCGGGATATCCATAATTGCACAAAGCCGTCTATTAGGAACTACTTTAATTATCAGACAGTTAGACAATAGGTTGAAGCAACTGTTAAATGGTGGTATCTACTATAGCAGTTGCCTAAACTTACAGGAGAGCGATTTTGTAAAGACATTGTTAGTAAGCGATTTTGCTAAGTATAAAACTTTAATCGTCTTTGTCAAGACTAAGATATATTAATAAGGTATAAAAGTAGAGCGGTATAATTTTAAAATCTGAAAAAAAAAAGAAATTAAAAACAGTTTAAGTTCTAAGATGTACATTATCAAAAACCATCCTGTATATGTTAACATTTATAGTATTTTTCAAACTCGATGGGTAGGGTGACAGGTGTTATCTCTATATAATTTTAACCTAAAAACGCCAAATCTCGCAAAATCGTATTGAAACAACAGCTGTCAGCATACCCATATAAAAAAAAACTATAGATAGCACCACACACGAGCTGAATTTTCTTTGAATGGCAATTTTAAGAAAAGGACGATTCGGTACGTTTTTCTTATTGCTCCTTGTCAAGTAAAATCAAACTGAAAAGCATACTTACTTTACTCTTTGCTGAAAAGTCATATTAGTCATTGACGTTTTGATAGTAACCTGTTAAATAAATTATGTGAATTTTGTTCTTAAGGCATGCGGATTACAAATCAGAGGTCGCTGGTTCAAACCCCGGCCCGTGCAAACGAGTTTTTTTTTTCTAATAAATGTGTTGATTTTTTCGTTTTTTTATATAATAAGTAGGTATATTTGTTTTACATAAAGATTACCTAGGCTATACAAAAATTGGTATGAATAAAATAAAATTATTCGTGTCATTAAAATATGTTTTTTATACACATATTTAAAAGAATAACTTTATTTCTGTATAAGACAGACAAGATTTACTTTTACAATAAAATAGAAAATAAGGAATAAAGATATTATATAGGAACAAAAAAAGAAAACAAAAAGTTGCGATTAGATTGGTCTATAGACGTCTCGCATTTTTTCTTTGGTATCTACACGACCACACAGCTACCGATACATTACAGAAGCTGTCGAAATTTCCTTACCCGTTGTAATTGTTCAAAGAGTATTAGACTTTGACGTAGCTAAGCAAACACGCACACATGCGTAACGTATAGGCCTGTAAAGATAGCTCCATTCGTAGTAGACCTCCGATTCCGTTACTAGTTAATAGAGCTACGACTCAACGTTTATTGGATATTTCGATTTTACGTAATTTGGAGCGCTGCGCGATTTGACATAGGTCTTACCTCTTTGAGGCACCACGGCCATCTAACATTACTGGCATAAAGGACGCATTTATGACTTTGACGCATGACAGAAAGAGAAACCGAACTGCGTAAAATGGGCGTTTTCTGTTGAATTCATAAAATAAAAAACGAGAATAAATCCGTTTGTCTAAGATAATAAGTTAATATTTAGTTGAATGATGTTTAAGACGAGATGAAAACCTTTACTTTAAAGTGGATTATGCTGGATGAAGATGTGTTTTCTAGTTGCACTGAGGTAAACACTAAACATGTAGATGTAACTTTGGATTTATATTCTATCGAGAAAATTTTAAGCCTTTTTGTTTCGACTAGTATCATACCTCTTATCATATAGTCAAGATACATATATCCGAAAATCACGCCAGTTTGTTTCCGGGGCTAGCCCCTGCCACGCTTCAAAGATCCCGTTATTTTTCGATGCAGGGCCTTAATCTGGATTGTAGAGCATTGGAAATTGTTGGGACCGAGTTGTTTTTGCAAACTTTTTACTTTCAGCGCTCTGTTACTGGAATTGCTCTGCGTTTGAACAATTCAATTTAAATCGTTTAATATGGTATCAACGTACATGTGAAAACATAGGAAACTACAAAAATAACATCACGCGTACACCTCATTAAATTGTAACTGAATAGAAAACAACAAAAAACATAAAATAATATAAATTATAATAACAAATAGTTTTAAAAATAAATATTTATTGAGTTTTTTGTTTATATAATCAATGAATATCCATAAAATTCTTCAACACTATAATAGTACATTACGATACAAGTGCGAAAAATAGGAAATTCGAAACGAGTGGCGATAAATTAAAACACGACCGAAGGGAGTGTTTTAAATCGACACGAGTTGCGAATTACCTATTCGCACATGTATCGTACAACGTTTTACAGTACATATGGCCGTTTAAATGTTCGACACAGTAACGTAATATGCTCATTTTCGCACTAGTGCGGTAAAGTAGCACCATATGTACTGTAAAATACTATTATATGTACAGTCAGCATCAAAAGTAGCGAATGAAACAACGCGCCAAAATTATCTGATATTCCGTATAACTTTTCCAAATGTAGATAATTTTCTAAAACTCGCGTTAAAAATACATCTTTTACAGTCTTAGTTGTTGCATATTAAGGACATCACTTTTTGTTAAGCTGTTACAGAATGATACTTATGAAGCGTTATTTGATCCGCTACTTTTGATGCTGACTGTACATTACATTTTAGTAACAATAAGTCACAGACAGACCGTAAGCTACATACGTAGCTTGCTTAAATATACGTAGCTTCGAGTAATTATTTCATGAAACCGATGCTGCCAAAAAGACAGGGGTGTGGAAGACGCGGTGAGCGAGTCCCATGCTGTGATTGGTCCATTGAAAGTCACGTGGCTGTCAGACAGAAACGTCTGCCGGCCGCTAGTGATGTGACGTGTTGAAAAAGTAGATTGTCAAATATGATGGTAAGTATCTATGTGAGACAATGGTGGAATTATATGCAAGTAGATGACTTTTGAATGCTATGTTGATTCCTTATTCGCGATGAAAACGGTCGAGATTCGCAATTAGCCGAACCTAAAAAATCTAATACGTTTATAACCTAATAATGTCTATAAAATGATACCACATGATGGAGTCTCAATTACTGATCATCCTGGCTGATCATTGATCGGCACGTCGAAGTAAAAAAAAAACAAAAAAAAACTAGGTATGCGATTTCCTAAAAATGAATTGTCATCACCTATATAAGTACCTACTATATATATATTTGTAACATTTATAGTTGGGTAATAAAAGGCTTTTATTATTATTATTATTTCTTATATAAGGACTGAAATATCCTTCAAAATGGTATAAATAATATTGTACTCGCATGAGTAGATCCAAAGCAGCTAACAACTTCCGTAGCAGCCTATGTACTAACATGAAATCAATTGAACTCATTATTTAACTATTCTTTTTTGCCTATTTCGTCACACACGACAACATAACAATTTCTTAACAATTCAAAATTAAAAATAACTGTCATACCTACGTTCATAAGTTTCGAGCAATCCCAAAACAAAACCACGTCAACAGGTGTTGGAGAAATTATTCAACAACCCCACGACGAGGGTAGCTTTAAACTGTAATTGCACTAAAATAGCCTAACTACCCTCAACTCCGTGAATAAATATGAGCCTTATGTCATAGACTTAAAAGTTATAAAATGCTTATAGAGGTTCATGATATTTTTATACGTTTTTGTTGTGTAATGGTTTCATAACGTGACGTTTCTCGGTCAGTATAGGATTCAAATGTACCTACTTCAACTCAGATGAAATGAAAATATGTATTATTTAATAAATATTTGATCAAAAACATATTATTATATTATTAAAACTTAAAATTTACACAAACAAACCGCTCCCCACCGTCCCGGGTGCAAAGGCGCCCATGATACTCGCAGCATTTCCACGCTGAATTACCATGGACAGCCTTTGCACTAGGAACGACTCGGAGTGGGGACCCTCCCCCTTTTGCCTGAGACGACGGCCTAGTTCGCGTATAAAACGTTTTGCGTCCGCTCCCCAGCAACCCGCCGTTTCTACAGCGAAAGGAACGAATATGTAGCCTGGGCAAATAGGGGCATATTTTTGCCTCTTTAAAGCCGCTTGCGTTTCGGCTGCCGCTCCGGCCGTGCGCGAGGTACGGCTGATGTGGGAGGCGGCGAAGGTGCTGACGCACGTAGCGTCCCACACCAAGCACCGCCCCCGTTCCCATGGTATTAGGGTCAGGCCATCGGGTCGTTTGCCATCGGTGCGGCTAAGATCAGATTGACGCATAATGCAAAGTTGTACAAATAGGAGATTTAACAATGTTATTGTTTAAATGTATATTTATGTAGAAGTTACGTTTAAACTCGTAAGTTCAATCCTTATTTATTACCCCTGTCGAGAATATATTCCAGAATAAATAGTGTTTATATACCATTTTTCTGTTATAATCTTCATGTTCATGCCTACGACGCCGATGGTCCCGGGTTCAAATCCTGGTAAGGGCATATATTCGTGTGATGAGCATGGATATTTGTTCCTGAGTCATGGGTGTTTTCTATGTATTTAAGTATTTATAAATATTTATATATTATATATATCGTTGTCTAAGTACCCTCAAGACAAGCCTTATTGAGCTTACTGTGGGACTTGTCAATTTGTGTAATAATGTCCTATAATATTTATTTATTGATTAATTGATTAAACTTTAATTCCCTATATTAATGCATATGTACATTATTAACTGTACCATAGCTACAGTATTGTAAAGAAAGATTCAAGCACTGAATCTCTACGGGTTTGAACCAGAAACCACTCTATTCGTATAGTCGAGCAGTGTACAAAGCTCTCCATTGTTTAACTCACACTTGTTGCATCTCATTCTTCTTATACAAAGGGCTTTTACTATAAAAGAAGTATTTAGTCTTAAGTTTTAAGTATTAGATTAAATACACTAACATATTGGTTTCTACCCTTACTTATTTGAAGAGCGGGGTCTTCTGTCACAAGCATATTTTCATCACACTTGCTCGAAAAAGTTCTTATTTCATGGTGTACTGAAGGACAAAGGCCTATTTTGTTCCCGGGGGAGTTATGGATTGTGAAAAAAAAAGCTATAACTCCCTAGGTTATAGCTTTTTTTATTATGTCACTTTTTCATACAAACCAAGTAGCATAAATGAGTTTTACTTTTAAAATAGTGACGTTTGTAATTTAATATTTTTGTTTACGTTTAAAATTAAATAATTCGATTAATTTAACAGCCGTTTAAAATATTTTTACATAATTATTAATCGTGGCTGAATGACAAAGAGGTCTGTGCCCTCGATACTAACCTGTCAAGAAATTACAAAATGGCGGACGAATGTTTGATATGTCACCGTATTTAAGAATTATTTCGTTTAAAATTTAGTTTTTTCTTCGCAAGTGTGTAACTCCGGGGGTAAGAATATTGCA
Organism: Cydia pomonella; assembly: GCF_033807575.1. Lineage (NCBI taxonomy): Eukaryota > Metazoa > Arthropoda > Insecta > Lepidoptera > Tortricidae > Cydia > Cydia pomonella. The sequence continues at coordinate 2,551,384 of NC_084714.1, forward strand.
AACTCGGGTCTTTAATTTCTTCCAGCCTGCGGCTTTCAAGAATAATCATCCTCGTATCCAAAATTTCACTTACTCTTGCACAATGTACTATTGTTGCTTAAAGGAAGATCCCAACCTATATTGTAACAACACTTACAAAAAGCAATAATTGTATTTTATACAATCGTTATATAATAGAGAGCTTTTCAGTCGAGTACCGCGTAAGGTACGAGTTTCAAAGCTTGATTATATGACTATTGAATAGTTACTTAAGGGTGTCATGTGTAAAACAAATATTGTTCATAATGTATGTGTTTGCAACAAGTTTTTCAACTGACATTCACGGATTAGCAAGTATAACATGTCATCTGTGTTACACTAGCAATATATCAAGTTTAATTGGTAGCTGGCTGGATGCACGTAGCATGTGAAATTTGGAACAAAAGTACTAACTGGTAACAATTTATTATTCTTATATAACTTTTTAGAATCGAGGACATTTTGTAACGTTGAATATTTTGTCGGCACTGAATTTTAATGGAGTTTAAATTTAAATTGTTATTTTATTATTCGGCCGGAACAAGCAATCAACTGAAGGGTGAAATGGTAATTTGTATACAAAAATTTACTAGGTTTAATAAACACAAAGAATAATACTGTTAGGAAAATAATTCCTAGCATTAAGACTGCTAAACATTACACAATGTGTAATATAGATAACGATGAATTATAATAGGAATACTAATATAAATTTAGTCTATTTAGATACCAGTCTTTGAAATGTATCTGTAAATCATTACAGATAACGGCAGACTCGGAAAGATAATCTGCCATGAAAATTGTATGCTATTACATTGAATTATAAGTACCTAGCAATATGATGCATATTGTATGGAATACGGGTATTATATTATGAGAATCAATTTTTTTGTTTTTATTTTGTTCCATCGAAGAAGAAAGTTATTATAGTTCGTGCCATTCAATATGACATGCAGATTTGTCTAATCTAACCTTTATTAACATGACAATAAGACTCAAGGCACGCGTCTGACATCTATACTACGTTTGACATTAGTTATTATTGGCAAGTAAATGGCTCGCTATGGAACGTGTTTATAATAGTATTTAAAATAATTATAACCAAAAATAATTATTTAACATATTTGATTTATTTTAATTACGATAAAACCAGGGTTTAAAAATAATAGCTCAGCTAGCGTTGGATCGTAGTATATTAGGTGTTCGTAGAACTGATCGAATCAGAAACACGGAACTACGCCCCAGAACTCGAGTTGTAGATCAAGGATCAGGAGGCGTCAAGCTCAAGTAGCACTGGTCTGGACATGTCTGTCGGATGCGCCCAGAAAGGCGGGCTAAAATGGTTACCGAGTGGGACCCACGGAACCGGTGCAGGACGGGGTGCAGGAAGACCAAAAAGGAGATAGCAATGGCGGGACGACTTGGATGCATTCTGTCCAAAATGGTGGGAAAATGCCAATGACAGGGTTGTGTGGAGAAAACGAAGCCTTTGCCCAGCATTGGGATTTAGGGTAGAGTAATTTAAAAAACAATTAACTAGGTATTCAGTCACAGTGTAGTATAAAAAATAATGGACGTTAACATCTTCGCGTCGCAACGAATATGGTAAACACCCCTATATTGGAACATGCACCAGTAATGGGATGCTATAGACAAATCCTGTAAAACGAGTTTTTACCATCAGTTTTTTATCGCTGGCAACAGTTTACCATAAACAAGAGCCAAAGAACTGCTTAAGTTTAATTTTTCATTGATATTTGTTAGTTTGAAAATGAATGGCGCCGTACATCCCATTACTGGAGCATAAAACCACAGTTTGGTTAATTATATTGAAACCAATTGCAGTAGCTTTCATTAAATACATATAAAACATAAAGGACGAATTGAACATCCAGCTTTTAAAGCGTAAAGCGGTAGAAATTTCACAGATGTCGGTGAAATATCAAAAATACTCCAAATTTTCTCTTAAATGTCCCATGATTGGTGCCGTTTACATACACCTTCCTTGTATTTGTGTAGTTGTTTGACCCGTAATATAGTTTTACTTGAACGTATTTGTCCTGTTTTCTATCCCAAGGGAAACCATTTATTTTCACACAGGGCTCTAAACCAATTTACCATTTATCAGAGTTATCCCCGACTTTATTAACTTTTTAGGTCACACGATAACGTCTGATACACTCCCATTCCGACCTTACTTACAAAACACCATATCTTTTCTAAATAAACAATTCGAAAAGCGACCTTGGTAAGTAGAAAATAAAATACAATTTTGAACGTGACGGATAGGAAAGTTATGGGTTTGATAAAGTTAAGCATCAAGTTTTCTAATAAACTGTTGATTAAAATGGCTTCCATTGATATTTCGTGTTCTTGTAACTGAAATGTAGTAAGGTGGTAAGCTTTGTTATACTAATTCCTACCTTGTAGATGTAGTGTAGGGACGCCCGGCCGGAAGCAGGCGGGCTGTCGATCGCGTGTTGCGTTCATTCAGCCCAATTCCCTGAAGTTGGAGCTGCAGGTTACTGTCCCGGTGGCATTCCCATACCAATCTCCTCAAATCTTCTTGTTTTCCTGCAGAACAGAAGGACATCTTTAAGTTCGACGTCCTTTAGTTCGTTTTCTATTAGTGAGTCTCTACCGAATGTATTATATCGCAGTGCCGCGTACATGATACATTCTGCTAGTAGATGGAAGCTAGTTTCCTCCTTACCACAGTGTGGACAGGAGGCGTCTCTATTTATTTTCATTTCCTTGAGATGTCTGTTGAGAGTGTTGTGACCAGTAATATGATACCTGTCAATATTCTCAGACTGCTCTTACCTAGTTTCAGAAGATACCTGGTTCTTTTGTGATCAATGCCCTTGACCATCTTAGACTGTCTGCAGCTAGTCTCTTCTTCCCATTCTCTCTGTGCTTCCATTTCTTTTACCTTAATTCCTACCTTAATAATCATTCAAAATTTTATTTCACGGAAAATTGAAAAACTCACCATTTTCGGCAAGGACTGGTGATTTTTCCGAACACCGTTCCGATCTCTTTTAACCAACTAAGCTACTGAACCTTACGAGAAGCGAGCGAATCTTTCCATTCCTACGTTTGATTTATAGCTTACATACTTATTTTCAGTATTGTTTGCATACTTATTTGTAGTATTACTTGCACACTTATTTGTAGTATTGCTTGCACACTTATTTGTAGTATTGCTTGCATACTTATTTGTAGTATTGCTTGCATACTTATTTGTAGTATTGCTTGCATACTTATTTGTAGTATTGCTTGCATACTTATTTGTAGTATTGCTTGCATACTTATTTGTAGTATTACTTGCACACTTATTTGTAGTATTGCTTGCACACTTATTTGTAGTATTGCTAGCATACTTATTTGTAGTATTGCTTGCATACTTATTTGTAGTATTGCTTGCATACTTATTTGTAGTATTACTTGCATACTTATTTGTAGTATTGCTTGCACACTTATTTGTAGTATTGCTTGCATACTTATTTGTAGTATTACTTGCATACATATTTGTAGTATTGCTTGCACACTTATTTGTAGTATTGCTTGCACACTTATTTGTAGTATTGCTTGCATACTTATTTGTAGTATTACTTGCATACTTATTTGTAGTATTGCTTGCACACTTATTTGTAGTATTGCTTGCACACTTATTTGTAGTATTGCTTGCATACTTTTTTGTAGTATTGCTTGCATACTTATTTGTAGTATTGCTTGCATATTTATTTGTAGTATTGCTTGCACAGTTATTTGTAGTATTGCTTGCATACTTATTTGTAGTATTGCTTGCACACTTATTTGTAGTATTGCTTGCATATTTATTTGTAGTGTTGCTTGCATACTTTTTTGTAGTATTGCTTGCATACTTATTTGTAGTATTGCTTGCATATTTATTTGTAGTATTGCTTGCATATTTATTTGCTTGATAAAATATTATTAGTTCCTAAACTTCGTAATAAACTTTTGTTTAAGTTTCATATAGTAATTGAGTTGCTTTTTACCATATTTATTTGACGTGATGTTTTTACATCCACATTTTTTATTAAATTATACCAATTTTAGTTTCACTGCTAGACTCAAATATGTGTATCATCATTATTAGCATTAAATTCGTCTGGTTTTGAATTCATTTTGTTATTTATTTTTATCTAAAATTGAAACATCTAAAATGATGTTATTTGTTATCATTCGCCTCGTTGGTGAGTGGAATTAACAAAATTATATTTGGTGCCACGCGTGTCAAAAAAAAATACACACCAGCTATGGCAGCTATGTACGACATGTCAGAACTTTAAAATACGTCAAACATTTCGTTTAAACGTTTCTTCAAACTAAAACGTCACTTTTGACACTGACTTGTCCAATCAATATCGTATCGTTCGGAAATTTTTGATGTATCTTAAAATTTGAATCGGGCTTACGTAGACAATACATTTATGGGCTTCGCACCTAAAAGCTGTATTTCTAATTTTTTTGAAATTTCTGTGGAAAGTTTTATTTATTATTTATTTTAAACTTTATTGCACAATAAAAATAAGTACAAATGGCGGACTTAATGCCTTAAGGCATTCTCTACCAGTCAACCAAAGGGGAAAACAGAAATTCTCGATTGTTTTATTCCGAATCGAATTTGTAATTTTAGGCAAAAATATCTTAGTTAGCTATTGAATTAAATTAAGTTTGCATATTTAATAAGCCTGAAATCTTTATTATGAATTATTGTAATATATCTTAAAGTGCTTAGAACTAGGGTACTGGAAGCTTAGAGGCAGTAAGTATTATTGAAACCGGTTGGAGACCGCGCTACAAGGGATTAGGGGACCCCGGAGTTAAGTGCGGTTTAAATTTATGAGTTCAGTGTATGAGATAAATAAATATTTCATGAAGGTTCTTCAGATTATTATCCTTACTTCATATTAATCCATGGTCAAAATTAAAAATATTGCCAACAACCGAACGCGTTTTTGTTTTGGTGATTCAATTTTTGAAAATTTTCAAAATAGTGAAACCACGAAGTGTAACGGCCTGATTCGAACTTTAAGATACGTCAAATGTTAGGTCTAAATACGATATGGATCGTATATGACCAAAGTGACTTTTTTATTTGAAAAAATGTACGAAACGTGTACTGTAATGACCGATGGCCGTACGCGTTTTTTCGTTGATGCAATTTTGGAAATTTTTCAAAATAGTGAAACCACGAAGTCTACCGGCCCGATTCGAACGTCAAATATTAGGTCTAGATACGATATTTATCAGATATATCGCTGTCAAAAGTGTAGTTTTTGTTTGAATAAACGTCACTTTTGACAATGACATTACTGATCCATATCGTATCTAGACCTAAATTTGACAGCTAATCTTTTTATTTCTTCTGACAGTTTTTATCTTTGTATTTTATTCTAGATTTTTTGTATCATAATTATAACTGCATTTTGCATCAGTGTCTTTAAAACATATCATGTCAAATAGCTCTTCTCTAAATTGCCATACAATTGAATTCATAAATTGTAGGAAGGTATAGAAATAAAAGCGTTTACTGTTAAATAATTTAGACAGGGCAGGGTGCCATTCGGTCTATACCACATTTTGGTATGTGGGAGTATTGTCTCATACATAATGTATGGCGGATGCAGGGGTATATTTATTTGGTTTCCACGTACATAAATATGGATACCTAGTTTAAAGTGTTTTTAGATAACTTGTCGAAGAGTTAATTTCATTGATGTTTTTTAATTCGTAAAAAGTTTTTGGTACCGATTTATATTTTCGAATTCGCAGATCTACTATCTGCGAATTCGAAAAGAAAGCGCAGGGGTTTAATATTGTAAACAAGTATACAGGGTGATTTCTGGGTCGTGATCCAGAACCACTTTTTCTGAATCTATAAATGATTTACATTATCATACGGTAGTATTTGATTGAAAGATAATTAGTTTGAGTTTTATTATTTTTTAAGTAAAATTAATCTTATACGAAGTAATCATGGTCACCCTATGACTTTTGACATACGCTGTATGGAAAGCGACAAGACGTCACATTGAGTAGGGTGACCAAACTGTATGCAAACATGTTTTTTTCTGCTTGTCATCTGAAAAATAATCATAATTATTGGTGATAATAAATAATGAGCAACATCATTAGACTCATCTTTGAATTCTGTGTGATGTCTTGTTCTCTTGCTCCACGACCCCGAAATCACCCTGTATTACCTTGGGTACCTATATGCGTTGGTTATATATATGTACAAGCGAATGAATGTTCAAATTTATCCTCAGAACAGGTTGCTTCCTTTTATTTACTGTTTTAGATTTGTAACATAATATATTTTAAAAGATTTTAAATTTTATTTTCAGGTTATTACGTCATAACGCAATTTTATTAAAATTATTGGTTAAATGCTGGAATGATATACCCCCGCTAGGGGTCACAAAACCGGTTTCACCGAAACCGAAAAAACCGGAAAAACCGGGTTTTTCGTCGATTGAGAAAACCGGCATTCAAATTTGAGAAAACCGGTTTTTCGAGTTTTTCGGTTTACACTTAAATACTTGATAGTTGTAAGTATTACTTTGATTATCAGTTTATTACTACTTATAACTTCTTCTTCTATTTGTAATTTCTACTTTTTAGTTTATCAGTAAATATAGAACATATAATTGAATTAATAAAAATTAGCTAATTGCCATACCCTACGTATAGTGATGATACATTAGACATTCTCTCTATCCTAAGATCCCATTATCAATTCGTAAAGAAAAACCAAAAATAATCGCTTGCCTTGATAGTTGATTTAGCCTACCAATTAGTAAAGTTATTAGCAATAGTCTAATACTAGCAGTCGAACTTTTTATTGTACGAACCACAAGGTAAATGCAAACTATGAAAAATTGAAAATTATATGTCTGCAAACAAATGTGAACTTATCCTTGAACATATCTCTATATGTGGGCTATTATAATGATTTATTCTTAATTGCCTGGCTGAAAGAAGGCGAGAAGAGGGATCATAATTACGTTATTTTTTTCACTGATCTCCAATTTAGTAACTTAACCTATGAAAACAATTAATATTGATCTCAAATGTTAAGTGTATTTAATAAGTATTTACTTTCGTAAAAGGAATATACGATGTTTTGCGTTTTGTCTTATTATGATAACTATTTGTAGTAAATTTTGCGTTCCAGAAGTGCATGGAGGTTATTATTTTAGTTATTTTGTTTTTAATTTTTGTTCCTAATAATTATAAGATATAAAAAAGGTTTTATATCCATTGTTAAATGACTGAATATTAAAGTTTAAATTCATAAAATGCAGTTTTTTTCACTTTTTATATGTAAAACCGAAAAATCACCGAAAAACCGGAAAACCCGGTTTTGTAATCTACAAAAACCGAATAACCGGTTTTCAAAAATACTAGCGGTTTTGTGACCCCTAACCCCCGCCTTTAAACGAGATGAAATCTAAAAAATAATTTCAATATAGTTTTAAAAAGATTATCCTCGTAAAGCAAACCGCTGGTGTATACGGCGGTGTATACTTATACGGCTCTTTTGTCGCAGATTTCAGAATCTAACATGATGGAGATTTTTTTTTTTATCTTTATTAGAGAGCTTTATCGCTTAGCGATTATGTCGCTCCATATAATCAACATACAATAACACTCATTGACGCTTACTAAGACCTATATTTACGAGTCTGAACAGTGCTCTGGCCTCGTCCGACAATGGAAAAGCCAAGGCACTATTACAGCCACCGACATTGTGAAAAGTATTATGGGCTATTTTCAGTTGGTTCCTAAAGGACTCGTTCCGCACACATTCCACTAATATGTGGTACACGTCCTCAATCATATTGCACTCTGAACATAATGGTGTGGCAACTTTACGCATCATGAAACCAAACTTATTTAGTGGAATGTGCCCCGAACGTATTCTTAGAGCTGTTACAATTTCTTGCCGACTAAGCGAGCAATCTATCCATGGTGTAAACATGATGGAGATGGCAGTCACGAGGACTAGGAGACCTACACACTGTTCACACCCTTGCCGACTATCGATTATCTCAGTATTATATATTTATTAAATAAAACATGTAACACACACATACCCTCATTTTATTTAAAGTACATCTGTTGTGACCTTGGGTTCCGGCAGAAAACCAGTGTTTTACTCGAAAGAGTGAAGAGTATCACTGAGCCGTGACCCTTTTGTCCTGCTGCAACGCACACAGTATGTAGATAGGTTAGGTACATTTATTTTATTTTATTTTTATTAATTATTCCAAATTGTATGTGCTTATCTCTATTTTGTTGTCTCAATTTTCTTTTTTGCCTTTTTTATTTTGTTACTGTCATAATTTGTGTGTTTTTGCAGCTGCCAAATAAATGATTCATCTATCTATCTATTATTTGTTAAAATTATAGAAAAACCAATGCAATTAATATTAATTTAGTACCAAGCTTGAATTTATTCACGTTAAAAGTCAAAACCCACATTACCCCTAAACAAAAATTAAATTAAATATGAATTATGAAATATGGAATGGCATAAAATTCAATCATACTAAATCTCAAAACTCAACAAATCAAACCAAATACAACCCTATCCCCTTCTCCAAAGATACAAAATTCAATAAACGTGATTCATAGTCTCCACATACATAAACAGGTCCTTTGAAGCATCCTTTCATCTTCTGCATGACTTAGGGAAAACACGCGTCACGTTTTGCCCAAATTAAATATATCTAGTTGTCGAAACGTGTCTTGTATACGTGATCATCGTGTAACCAGGGCACATCAAAATGTGCGGAATCGGAATATTGTATGGAAAAAGGTATATTTGTGTTTATGTTTACAGAAATCGTCTAGTCAGGGATCTTATTTTTCTTTTGTTAGTTTGTAGTAGCAAAGCTGAACAATATTTCAAAAATAATTTCAAGAGAGAGGTTTCAATTTCCTTGAACTTACTGTCTATTGACTAGGCTTTGCGTCTGTTCAGGCATTTTGCTACAATAGTTACTCTCAGCCTAGAATATAGGCCACGGCGCGGTCGTGCTTAATGTCAAGGCACAGGCATTATTTGCATTTTTCTGCCCCAGTATGCAGCAGCGATAACACCCATTGCCAAACTTTATACACAAGTTCTAGTGCATTGTGCAACGGGGCGGGCGGGGGGTTTAGTGAAATTTTGGTTACGAGGGTGGTGGTTAAAGACCCGAATTTGCAATATTCTTACTTGAGTTACACACAGTTTTTCATCACACTTGCGAAGAAAAAAGTACATTTTAAGCGAAATAATTCTTAAATACGGTGACATATCAAACATTCGTCTGCTATTTTGTAATTTCTTGACAGGTTAGGCATCGAAGGCACCTATCAAATAATATTGTTAATATTGTTTCGAGCGGGTCCAGGGAGTAGTAGTGAAACACCTTATGTGTGATAGTATATGAACGTATATTCTGTAAAAGCCTGCCTGTAAACACTAAAAGTGGCTAATTGCCATATTACACCTTTTCGGCATTCAGCCACGATAGAAAATTATGTAAAAATATTTTAAACGACTGTTAAATTAATCGAATTATTTAATTTTAAACATAAGCAAAAATATTAAATTATAAACGTCAGTATTTTAAAAGTAAAACTCATTTATGCTACTTAGTTTGTATTAATAAGTGACATAATTTAAAAAAGCTATATCTAGGGAGTTATAGCTTTTTTCACAATCCATAACTCTTACGGAAACAAAATAGGCCTTTGTCCTTCAATACACCTGCATGAAATAAGATTTTTTCGAGCAAGTGTGATGAAAACAATATTAGTAGGTGTGTTTGTCGATATTTTCTCTTGTATATATTTGTTTTGTCAAGTCAAGTCAATATATTCTTTATTCAAATATGCCTAGCAACAAGCACTTTTAAATCGTCAAATTTTACAAATATCATCTTAATCTAAATATCAGAGCAATTTATTGATGCAGTTATTATTGTTCTCAAAAAAATGTTTGTTTGTTTCCGTAATTATTCCACTTGTTTTTTTTTACATTTTAATGTGTTATTTTATGTGTTATCACTGAATGGGCCCTACGGAAGACCAGCACTGGCTTTATAGCTAGCTTTATGCTGAGTGGGCTCCAGTTCGTGATGCACACTTTACGATTTCCTCTTTTCTGGCTTTTCTTGTCTGTACAATTTCGTATATGTTTTGTGATCGTCACGAACATATCTTTATCCATTGGATAAACAGTTTGATTTTATTGTTCATTTATAATTTCGAAAATTTTAATTAAGTTTACTAATTGTTGCTATTTTGCAGAAGCAATGCTGAATTATATTAGCGCGAATCCACCACGACACTTTTGAGTTGGTATCGACACTGGATCGCTCTTTCTGCGCTTTGTGATTACGACAAGGGCTAAACATCTCGCAATTCAATTCACGAAAAATTCTACTGAATTTTTGCAAAAAGTCTCCGTGTGTTTCGTACCCAAAGTTGCTTTGAAACCGTTTCAATCATACAAAATGTCGGAAGCCGTAATATGCATATTATATTACGTTGACACATCGTGGCATGAAGGTATTTTATAATTGAGTCCTCTGCAGGTATTTCATAGCCATCCAAATATATCTGTATCTTACCAGAGGGGTTACCCCAAACACCCAAGTTCGCAAATAGGGAATATTACGTGAAACTCTGTGTCTGGGCGCCACTAACAAAATCAATCACAATCTGAGGGTCTACCTCGAAACAAGAAAATCGAAATTTCGTTATCTAACCTCTCTATCACTCTTGCATATTTGAGCGATAAAGAGGCAGATAACTAATTTCGATTTTCGCGTTTCCCGGTAGGCCCTTTGTAAACAAACTGCTTTGATGCATCAATGTCACATTTTATTATGTGTGAAAACTTGTCAAAATACAGTTTAAGGCACGGTATGTATAAGTTACTTTATGGTTTAAGATACGATAGTGCTGTATACGCTGGCGGCAAAACATTGCAGTAATACTCCCTATTGCGGGTATCTTTCTCTTTTACTCCAATGAAAGCGTAATTAGGGTGACAGAGGATGTCAGATGCCCGCAATTTGCGAACTTCGGTGTTCGCGGTAGACCCAGTTCATGTGATAGCGCGTAAGCTGCTTGTAATTTAGGGGTATTATGTCAAATATCTGAACATGTGGGCGGTTATCACACCGGATGCGATTCGCACGACGCTCCGAACTTTGAGCGAGACAACGCTATCCGCATATTATAGTGACATCCCGCTCGCACATCGCACCGACGTGCGAATCGCATCCAGTGTAACCGCCATATGGCCCGGACCTGACTGACCGCATCGTGTTGGTGTTGGACATAACCACATACGAGGTATTAATACCGCTTCGGAGATCATAGGTCAGGCTACTTGCCAGTTTTTAATGATTCACGGTTAGTTTCATTAGACTGTGTTACCCGTGAACAAGATGCGTATAACTGCGTCGATATATCGGGAGCTCAATAAAAAACAATATAAAAGGTAATAAACTGATTTATTTGTAAACAAAATATCTTAATTAATAATTGTTATATACAATTAACATATAAACAATATATTAGCTATAAGTAGCTATATAACTATATTTATTTCAGTTAACATAATTTATAATTTATGAACCTCCAGGTCTTTTTGTTGTATTTTCCTTTTGTTGTGGTACATCGTTTGTATTGCATTGTTGATATGTTTATACGACTGTTTGGTTTCTAAATAAATTTAAAAAAAAAAAATATTATATAGAAAATTATGATAGCGCAACTAAAACTAAACCTAACTAAAAAAAACCCTAAAAACTACCTTCTAAGCCTAGGCCCCTCGGCAAGGTGCCCATCACGCAGGCAGCGTTCCCGCGCTGTATTGCGATAGCAATCCTCTGCGCGAGAAAGCTGCCGGCGCGTGATTCCCCTGTTGCCTCCCTCAACCGCTTCCCAAGCTCCTTAAGGAGCCCACGCGCTCCCCTACCCCACGGCCCGAGTGTCTCGACGCCAAATGCTACGAACTCGTAGTTGGCGCCGAGACAGCTGTATTTGTAGGCCTTAAACCGCTCTCGGGCGTCAGCCGCTGCCCCGGCATTTCTGCTGGTCGCTTGAATGTAGGATGCTGCCAACGTATCGGCGCAGGTAGCATCCCACACCAGCGCGTGGCCCATTCTCCAGGGGATCAACGACATCCCGTCCGGGCGCTTGCCATCGTCCCGCACGATCTGGGGCTCCAGAGCTGCGGGGACGTTGGCACTGACGAGAGCTCTTCTAAGGATGTCGTTGAGGGAGGCGTGGCGAGACAGGCGGCCGGCGCCCGAGAAGCAGGAAAGGCCGTGGTGGCCAAGCCGGTCCACTTGGGCCCCACAAGAAGCACAGGCGTGGTCTGTGCATACCTCGATTCCAAGGCGGAGACCGACGGCTATACGTAGGGTAACTGGGTCAATTAAAGTACCCGTGTTGGGCGAGGGATAGGCGTGAAGCCAGTGACCTGATTCCGGTTTGGACACGGCTAGGAGCCTCGCGAGGTCTTTGCCTGACGATGTGGCCACGAGAGAGTTCAGGGTGGCAACGGAGGCTATTGTGTCCCATGCCCTCTGTTGTTTAGGTCTGGATGGCAAGCTTGGGCTCGGTCCAGCCAGCCAAGCATTCATGACCCCATCCAAACACGCGATCTCGCAGTTTGTAACCGTAGGGGCTTTCAGGATTTTACCTGCGAGATCGGACGTGCTATGGATAGAGGAGAGGAATGCCGGCAAAGCGACACCTGAAATATTACGAGTTCCCAAGCCGCCAAACCTTACCGGTAAACAGGCCTGGGTCCAAGCCTGGTCGCTAAAATGAACGTTAAGAACGGTCTCAATTTGGCATTTTATAATGGAGTCTGTAGAGTTCATTATATTGGGGAATTTCCAAATGGGACAACATCGCAGCAGATAGGTAAATTTTGGAAGAACCAAACAAAATTTTAAAATAAATAAAGCACAGTGACTATTAATTTTTGATAGGCGGTCCGAATTATTTTTGAATTTTGTAATTGACTTATTGATTAGAGGTGGGATGGCTTCGTCAAAGATAGGCGATCCCAGCAGATGCAGACTGTCTTTGGGGGTAATTTTGATATTCGGGGCGACGTTATTGAAGTTTCGGATGGTTTGCGTCACGGTGAGCGGGTCCATCTTCTCTGACATGTATAGTTCACATTTATTAAAATTTTATTCAAGGCCAATATCCCGGAACTGATTTTTAATATTGACTAGATCTGCTAAGACGGTTTGCGAATCTCCACCTATTGTCCCATCATCGAGGTACCACACGTTTAATTTTGAATTTAGATTGTGTATTATCGAATTTATAGCCAAACTAAATACTGCTGGTCCGAGAGGGTCTCCTGCTGACAACCTACGGCCGAAAGGATTTCATTGTTTTTGTAAATTAATTTTGAAGGAGAGTGGTAACACTGGAGGAGAAAATTATAGATTTCCGGGACTTTTTATTTCGTTCAGCAGGGTGTCCCTATTTACGGAATTGAAGGCGTTCTTAACGTCCATTTTTAACAGTACCTCGCACGTGTCACCCTGAGCAAAAGTTCGTACGGCATGAACCGCTGCCTCGCAACCTCCGCGGGTACCAAAACCGACCTGTACGGGTTCAAAAAGTTTTTGTAATTTAGAGCGCGTTAACTGAACGCAGACTTTTGCAGCTAAACGTCGGAAAGTCGAGCCTATGGCAATAGGGCGCACCCCCGCATCCTTTTTTGTAAGTGCAATAAGATTGGCCCCATAGATAACCGACGTCACGCCCTGGCAAACATCTCCCAGCAGCATTAGGTTAACCAACTTTGTGATGCTTGCAGTCAGAAGTTCACCAGCCACACCTGTACTATGACTGGTGAGGTCGACGAGGTGCTGCGGGGAGATGCCGTCCAGGCCGGACGCCGATCCTCTTGGGAAGGACGCAAGGGCTGCCATCACGACTTCCTCAGTGGCGTGCAGACAGGCTGAAGCGTCTGACGGAGGGTCTACAAAAGCAGGGGAGGTAGGGCCCGGGGGGTGTTTGGCTTGCAGCGCAGCCGCGGTCTCCGGAGTATCGGGTGGGAGAGTGTCGTTGGAGAAAAGGAGTCGCAAGGCTCCTTTCAGATCCCCATCGTGCAATTTCTCTTCAACTTTTCTAAACAGATTATATTTGTTGCCTTGTGATCGAGATGACAGATGGTTTAGTTTTAGTTGTGTTATCATAATTTTATATATAATATATTGTTTATATGTTAAAGGTAATAAAGGTGTATATCCCGGTTGATTTAAGTCCAGGCTACTCTAAATTCAATTTTTAGGGTTCCGTAGTCAAATAAAAACTCTTTAATCTTTATTGACAATATCATTGTAAGATAGCCGATAACTAAAATGCAAACTGCGACAAATTGAAAGACTGATGAAGTCAGGTTCAAACAAGGCCCGTAGGATTCTGTGTGTATCTAGAGACATGGTATTGAAAAAAGATTGACACAAGTTCAATCGCCATTAGTAATCGTATTGTTAATTAATAATTAATTTTGACTGGTCATGGGAACGGTAATTAAGGAATCTTATAGAGTAATTTTTTAAATCAAGAGATTTTGCTATTGACTGGTATCAACTTTTCAGAGCATAGTCAGGTAGCTGTATATAATATAATATATAATTAATACGAATCTAGAAACTTACTAGCATAAAATCTAATCGTAAAAAAACAGAAGTACTTTATATTTTTTCAATCTCTGAATTTAAGTATCGAATACTATGAAACTCAAAACATAAATCTAAAACGAAATAATACTATACCCCTAGTGTAAATTAATTCGATATCGTGACGTGCGTTTGCGTTAAGTCTCATTTTGTATGGGATTTTGAGTTTCCAAAACGTCCCGCTAGGCGCGCTGTTTCTAAATCCCATACAAAATGCAAACGCGTCGTCACGCTATCAAATAAATTTACACTAGGGGTTCTGATCTTAAAATAAAATAGGTATTCAAACTATCCCCCTGCGGCAAGCCGCAGATGCTGGCAGCATTTTCCTTGCTGGATCACAAGAATAAATCTTTCAGCGAGAAAACTACCAGCTCTACGGTCACCGGTGACCTTTTGTGGCGGCCTTAATCTTCTCGAGGCTCCAGGCGGCCCTTGTTAAAATCAGGCCCATGTAAACATGTCATCAGGTTGATGCGAGGCCCTCGCCAGCGCGAGGCCCCGGGCGACTGCCCTGCTCGCCACCCCCTAAGGCCGCAACCTGGCTTTTAGCTTAGTTTAAAGACGAAAGAGGAAGACCCGCATGGTAAAACCTTTTCATACAAACGTAGTCCTCATTTTTAGTGTTCCGTTCAAAACTTTGTTCACGGAACACTTATGGGACAAGTGTTCCGTGAACTTCGGTCTTGAAAATCAGTTAAATACGTTTTTCTCTCTGGATATTAACATTATTGAAAATATTTTGGCACAATTTGTTGTATATTGACATTATCGACGACAGCTACGTTTGATTTATTTCAATTTTGTAATTATTATAAAAGTTAAGAGCATTTAAAATTTGTACCTATGAAAAATATTTTTCGCTTCTAATTTTTACAATAATCCAGAAATCGAAATAGTCAAACGTAGGGACATAGCTATTATTAATATACATCAAATTATGTAATAATATTTTCCATAATGTCAATATCTAGAGAAGAAAATGGGGACTACGTTTTTATGGAGAAGCTGCCGGCCGCTTTCCTCTTAATAAAATTAATAAGTATTTTATTTAATATATTTCCGTGATTTCGTCGGCCAAACGCAGAGTTTAAAATATGATTGTCGTTTACTTATATCTGACGTTCAACTTCATGACATGAAGCCGAATCGCGCTTCACTGCATATCGGTCGCAGCATAAATTGGTAGTGATGGGAAAAATAATATGTTAAGTCTGTCAAGCCACAGTCAGGAGAAAAAAACCGCAAATTAAAAAAAAAACAACGGGTTACTCCAGGAGTTTTTGATATTTTGGAGAAATTGAGTAGCAGTTTTATAAAAAAGAGATAATATGGAATTTTAGTGTTAATATGTAATATAATATATACAGAGTAATTCATGAAACATGAGCAGGTCTATTACGTAATAGTACATTACGATACAAGTGCGAAAAATAGGAAATTCAAAACGAGTGGCGATAAATTAAAACACGACCGAAGGGAGTGTTTTAAATCGACACGAGTTGCGAATTACCTATTCGCACATGTATCGTACAACGTCTTACAGTACATGTGGCCCTTTAAATGTTCGACACAGTAACGTAATATGCTAATTTTCGCACTAGTGCGTTAAAGTAGCACCATATGTACTGTAAATGTTATTAAAGATTAGATTTGACAAATCTGCGCATCATCGTGGGTTACACTATAGCTATACTATAATAACTATAGCTAAACTAATTTCTAATGAGGAATTCCAGAAAATTGACGGGACGCAATTTTTTTAACACTTACTACGAATTACGCATCACGGGTAGTTGATTTTATAATCTTACAAAAAGAAGAAAAAATATATACCTAATATCAGAAATCTACGTCTACGTTTATATTCGCCACCGTAGTTAGACAGGATCCCTTATTACAATACCAACAAATTCATTTGTCATATTGTCAGATGAGAAATTTTCAACAAACTGTTTTCCGAAAACTTACTACAAACATCACTAGGCGGATCAAACCTTATGTCAACTGAGCAACCCTTATGTCTCTTTCGCACGTTATGAAAAACGAACCTTAAACTATACGGGTTAAGGTCGACTTTTCAAATATCAAAATAAAGTGTTCAGAGAAAAATTGGTATGGTAGTTTAAATATTAAGGACGTTGTTAT
Source organism: Cydia pomonella (assembly GCF_033807575.1). Classification (NCBI taxonomy): domain Eukaryota; kingdom Metazoa; phylum Arthropoda; class Insecta; order Lepidoptera; family Tortricidae; genus Cydia; species Cydia pomonella. The sequence goes on from NC_084714.1 coordinate 2,568,306, forward strand.
CGGAAGATAACGACGGGTATTGTTCGATTTTGTTTTAATTAAGCTGTTGGGTGTTTTTGTACGTCAATAATGCTTTCGCAAGTGGAAATTGACCCCATTCATTACAAATACAAATCGTTTATAAACTGGAATAGATGTCAGTGGGAGCCCTATGGTTTCGTCTTGGCAACATTTTACATGAAAATGTTTATGATGGGTACATCTGTCCAGTAATGCCTTGTACTAGTTTTGATTGCATTTTTTTTTATATAGAGGATAGGCAGGCGTTTGTCCACTCACCTGATGGTAAGTGATGATGCGGTCTAAGGTGGAGCACGCTTACCTATGAGATACCTATTTACCCTAGCCTTGAAGAGATTCAGATTGTACTCATACGGGAACACAGACTCGGGCAGGGCATTCCACTCCTAATTAAATAAATACATAGAAAATAAAGCGAGTAGGAATATTACATACAAAACTACACGTTCTATTTTTTTACACACAATTTAAGTAATCAAAACTTGTACCAGACAAAGATTTATGTTACTTAAATCTCATCAAAATAATTAATGTCAAATGAGAGCCAAGTTCAATATGAAGTACGGATATATGCGTTGTTGTTAACTTCGACGACACAATAATTGAGACCATGGGTGCCAAGTTCTGTGTAGAAAATGATTTTCACAGTGCATTTATTTTTTACCAACAAACCAAATTTATGAAAAATAACATAAGCCAATATAATAAAACATGTAAGTTTTCAGATTTTCCCTCTATATACACCTAATAGTCTACCTTGATGCCAAATATTAAGTTTCTACGTCATCTGGAAGTGGGTTTGGTTTTTGATCTAAAAGTCGGTCAGTCACAAAAATACCGGTTATTAAACGTTAATTTTTCAATAATTGTTTGAGCTACGCTTACGAAATTTTGTATTCTAGACAAGCTAAGAGGCTTGAATAAATGTGCCTAATTTCGTATGTGCAGCTTAAATAGGGTTCAAGCTGTGAAGGGGTCAAAAGTAGCTCGAAATGGTTCATGTAATATTACACACGGTTTCTGCGTCGCCTGTTCCTTTTTTCTTTGAACTTGGCTGCTTTGAATACGGTACCGCGTGTCTAGTTCATACCAAGTTTCATTTAATTTCAGGTTCATTTTTGACGACTGGTCTGGCCTAGTGAGTAGTGACCCTGCCTATGAAGCCGATGGTCCCGGGTTCAAATCCTGGTAAGGGCATTTATTCGTGTGATGAGCATGGATATTTGTTCCTGCGTCATGGGTGTTTTCTATGTATTTAAGTATTTATAAATATTTATATATTATATATATCGTTGTCTAAGTACCCTCAACATAAGCTTATAATATTTATTTATTTATTTATTTTAATATGAAAGCGTTACTTCGATGTATGAGAGCGGCCTGTTTGGAAGTGGATTCTTGTAACCCTTATGATCCCTTTGAGCCCAATGATACAACGTAGTTATGTTCTTTTTGTGAAAAGGTTAGGAAATCCCCTCGTCCTAACTGGCGCCCTCTGGCGGCGAGGTCGGTCAAATTCGCATGCTTGATGAATTCGTAATGGGGCATTTCGTCCCCTAGCCACTTCGGTAAGCTGATGCATAAAATATAGGAAAATATTAGAAAAGTTGGGGCCGGTCTTTTGTTTCTATTATGAAATAATATTTTGCGGTCTTATAGGGCCTATTTCACAAAGTCTGAGTAAAGTATTGGATAGCAAATCAACAAATACATTAACTGCCAGTTAAAACCTACCTTATGTTGTAAGTAAGTAAGTAATATTTTATTTGTGAAACAGGTTATAATACAGATGACAGTGAAATGATATAGTACTCTGTGATCTACCATATAGATGTACAAATATTTAGTCTTATAGCTAACTTATTATCTAGATAGCTTAGAACCTATTATATATTTACATTATAGCACATTAATTTTACATTCGGATACATTGAAATTATGTCACATAAAATAAATTAATAGAGAGGATACTTTTGGTCACGGGTAAAGTTTTTGTCAGATAAAAATTCATTGTAACGGTATTTATCTATCAATTAAGCTTATTTGAAGATTGTGAAACGCCCACGGTGACTTTAGGCCCAGGATGGATGGCAGGCCAGGATGACAGGCCCTTGTCTGAATAATGATTAAGAATAGGTTAAGGGTCTGTTTCACAATGTCAAAGTAAAGTCCTGAATAAGCTACTTGCCTATTATGTGACGAATAAAGTCATCGTTTCATGATCTTTTTAATATTAGTGACTTAGATGTAGTCAATTTTCTTTATAATATTAATGACAGATTGAACGTCCCGTTCGAATCGTGGTAGTACTTCGGTAACGAATTTGACTTATAATTAAACTGAATGTAATGTTGTAATAGTCATTATGCAGCTGCGGCTGCCATCCGAACATCTTAAGGGTCTCCATACATACGTAGTTACGCTCTGATCTTAAAACGAATACCTAGATTGCTGTGAAACTTTGTACTTACATTAGGATAAGGCATATCTAGTCATGTAATTAGTGTATGTAGCTTTAGATACCAAGGTTAAAAAAATACAGTGAATTTAAGTTTTTGCTTCAAAATTTGTTTTTGCTCTTCAGGTTTATTTAGTCACCTGCAATAAATGTACGGGGTGAATATATAGGCCATACTACTGAGCGAAAAAATGAGATGTTTCATACATTTTGGCTGTCTGACCTTGACATTTTCTTTGGGAGAGTAATTTTTTTTCGCGATTTCGGGATTGGTTCCACAGTAAAAGGTGCTTAGTATAGCCTATATATATATATATATTTTACAATTCCACACTTAAAATGAGAACGGAGACTCATAATACTCAATACTCTATTTATAGATTCTTAACACTCTATTTATGAGAATTATGAAATATGATGAAAAGTTAACCTGTACACAATATTTGAGATAGCTTTCTGGGTATGTCCGATTTCCTTAAAGTACGTCGCTGGAAAACAAGCATACGGCCTGGACGTCTGTAACACCAGAGGTGTTACATTCGCGTTACCGACCCTAACACTCCGCACCCTCATTGACCTCTGGCAACCTTACTCACCGGCAGGAACACAACACTATGAGTAGGGTCTAGTGTTATTTGGCTGCTGTTTTCTGTAAGGTGGAGGTACTTCCCCAGTTGGGCTCTGCTCTAGATCTGGAATGAAGTCCGCTACGCTGTGCCCTACCACACAAATCGAGATGACATTTACAGTGCTCATACCTCTCTCTTAGACGTAGTTTAAGGACGTGGGATTTTAAGAACTAAAACTAAAAGAAATAAAGGTCATTATATTTTATACTGACAGGAAAAATAAAACATAACTTACAGGTGTATTTTGATTTCAATAACAAGCCACAAATTATATCTGGATCAGATCCAGGATCGATCCAAATCTAATTGTTGACCGTTTGATGAAAGGAATCTAACAAAATAATTTTTCTTTTCAGGTAAGCACAGTTTCAACTTCAACCAATGTGCAATTACATCATGCGTAAGTTCTGACGTTTTATTTTACAGCCCGATTCGAACTTTGATACACGTAAAAATTAGTTCTAAATACGATATGTATCGGATATGCCAGTGTCAAAAGTCACGTTTTTTACTCACGACGAAACGGAGACGGTATATGCGTTTGGAGTGAGAGGATGTTTGTGCAAACCAATGTTGCCATTTTTTCTTAAAAACTACTGGTCCGATTTTGATGCAGTTTTCAATGATGGATTCGGGTTTGATTGGTGCATGTTCTTAGATAGGTGTTATGGTGACAACTCACCAGAGGGCGCTGCAGTAAACATTTATTTGTGCATCCTTTTTCAACTACCTACGTTTTAACCGTCGTGGGTTTTTAAAATTTTTTAGTTAAGGCATTAATTCCGCCATTCGTACCTTCATGTATTGTGCAATAAATATTAAATAAATAGCAAAGGAAATTTGTATTAATTAGCTATATGTATGTAGAAACTGTTTTGGCTTATATTTTAACTTTACCTTATTACATTATTATGTGCTGCATGTTTCCCAAATAAATAAATAACTAATTGTTAAATCAGAATCGACCTCTAGATCCTATTTATCGCTACATCTATTATAAAATATAGACTGCCAACGTAACTAGGTTTGGGCACGCCCGTTCACACTCCATTTGCCGCGGCCCGGCCCACTGGCTCAGAAATATTGGACTTTCTAGTGGGCGACATCCCCGTAGTGCCTACACGGATGTGAGGGAATGTTGGGGAATCTGGGGCGAATATAATAGGCGAGTTTCATTTATTAATATTTTTTTTTACACTATAAATATTATTTAATATAAAATACTTGAACATTAATTTATTTAAATAACACAATTTAGCAATAACGATAATAAAATTAAAATTAAATTATGAACCGTAAACTCAGGTAACTTTAGTTCACAACTTACAATTATTAATTATATATTATATACCAAATTCAATTTCCATTAAAATATGTTTTAATATTTTTCAAATTATCCTCCTTATTGGGATATATGTTTTATATTATGGGGGGGGGGGGGGATTTAAATCTTCTTGGGTCAGAGGTGTAGGGTTAGAGTCGGTGTAGCTTTATTTGACGTTCATAAGCGCATTGTTTTTTTTTTAATACTACGTCGGTGGCAAACAAGCATACGGCCCGCCTGATGGTAAGCAGTCTCCGTAGCCTATGTACGCCTGCAACTCCAGAGGAGTTACATGCGCGTTGCCACCCTAAACCCGCCCCCCCTCGTTGATCTCTGGCAACCTTACTCACCCTTCCCTCACTCACTCATTCTTTCTAATATGCCTACTTGAAAATTAAAATATCTTTATCTGTATCTACTTGTATTATAGGACTATACTTACATGAGTTCACAAAAAGTGATATTTATGTAGTCAAAGTCAATATATTCTTTATTCAAATAGGCCTAGCAACAAACACTTTTAAATAGTTTATCCCATAAGAAATAAGGTAAAAGTACTAGTGCTCGACGCTGCACTAGTCACCGACATGGGCACTTTATGTCATAGAAATATAGGTTAAATTTGAACAACGAAGATTTTTCTGTATTCGAACTTAATCCTTGTTACTTTGCCATAAAGTGCCCATGTCGAGTACTAGTGCAGCGTCGAGCACTAGTACTCGACATGGGCACTTTATGTCATACATATATAGGTTAAATTTGAACAACGAAGTTTTTTCTGTAATCGAACTTAATCCTTGTTACTTAGACATAAAGTGCCCATGTCGAGTACTAGTGCAGTGTCGAGCACTGGTACTCGACATGGGCACTTTATGTCATAGAAATATACAGGTTAAATTTGAACAACGAAGATTTTTCTGTATTCGAACTTAATCCTTGTTACTTAGACATAAAGTGCCCATGTCGAGTACTAGTGCAGTGTCGAGCACTGGTACTCGACATGGGCACTTTATGTCATAGAAATATACAGGTTAAATTTGAACAACGAAGATTTTTCTGTATTCGAACTTAATCCTTGTTACTTTGACATAAAGTGCCCATGTCGAGTACTAGTGCAGCGTCGAGCACTAGTACTTCTACCTTACCAATACTATCTTGTTATAAAAACATGACATTTATTTTTAATTTCTAAATTTAAATGGTATAGTTTTCTTAATAGGAAGTCCAATTCAGCTGCAATTTGAAGTAATTTCTATGACGATTTCTTGATGGAAAAACAAAAACACAATAAGTGTAGTTGATTAGGAAGGTTTCGAGAGGTACCTACTCGATTGAGATGCAAATGAGAAATTAAAATGTTACTTTACTAATCGAAAAAACAAATGTACTTACTAGTCAATCAGTGCCAACCATCAGACCGTCAACATCTCCTGAGGATGCCTCGTAGAGAAACGAAACACGTGTCGAGTTTCGTACTTTTGGTGGTGGGTTGTTATATTTATTTGCGTATTTAATTTTGCGGTGGGAAGGTGGAATTAATTGCATTTTTAATACGCAAGTAAGTAGAACGGGTAGGCACTGATTGACTAGCACATTTTGGTTTTAAGTAGAATGGATTTCCGTAAAGTAACGCCTGATTCTATTAATCATTTTAAACAAAATATATTTTTCACTACTTTATTTTACATTGCTGAACTCTGTTTCTATGTGCTAATCTAAGCTGTATTTTATGTTTTTTATGGTCTATTGGATGTTTTTTTATTACTAAAAGAAATAAAATACAATGATTGATGTTGATAATGATGGGTCATCGATTTTCGACATTCATAAGTAGGCATTACAATACTTATACCTCTATAAGTGCTGGAGATACGCTATAAAAACGCTAAAAGTTTGTATATTACGCAAACACGCTAAGACGGCTTAACAGATTCGGGTAAAAGTTGGTTTGCCTACTAGTTAGAGGTAGCTTATAACTTTTAGCGGATTCACGTTTGGTGGTGAAGGTGCTCGAAGTTGGAGATGTGACTGATACACTATGTTTCACAGTAGTCTACATAATTATCTAGTTTAATATTATATGCTTAATACAACAAGTGACATCCTAGTCTAATCTCTCTATCTCCTTCCGTCAATGTTGCCAACAACAATTGTCTTACTTTTCTCCACAAGAGATGTTTGGATGCGTGGCGATTCGCCACACACGTATAGATTTTTTAATCTTGGTAATCCTCTTAGTTACTAAGTGGGGGGGAAATCAGTTTTTAGAGGCAAATTTATACCAAGTATTTGCAATGTCTTCAAAGCTTATCGTCATCATTATCTATCTAAATTGGAAAAAATACACATCGAGCACATATTAAAGTGATTTTCATTAAGATAACTGCTTTATACAATATCAACAAATATTTGAAAAACATTAAAATACAAAACGGTATCGTAACGGTTTGAACATTTCTAAGTATTGAAAAAAAAACTATAAAAATAAACGAACTGTCACTACATTTTAGCTACCTACTCAAAACAGTAAAATTTGCTGTCGGAATAATAAAATTAACTGTTTTGTTCGATAGGCTCATGAAACTGTTGAAAGCATTGAACGTTAACGTTAATGCAATTTCAATTGTTTTAAATGTTTTTTTTTTCCTCAGTGTAAATGCGGCATTCTGATCTTTTTAGGTAATATCAACTTGATTTGTTATAGATACCTATAATACGTACTTGACGAAAATACAACTTGGTTTAGGCTTATTACAGCGCGCGAGATTCACTGCGAGTAAATAAATACTCACCCGACTCCTGTTTTTAAACACATTGAAACCCCACCAATGTAAAAGTGCACTCAGCATTAGGTGAAGTGTGAAACGCTTTACTGACTTCAAGCCATAGCTACTCGTTTCACGTTGAAACGTGAGGTAAATTCACTGTTGTAGATTGCGAAGCTCGAAAAATAAAGTTTTACTCAGTTTGAGCGTTGTTTGAGGAGAAAATTGAGGAATGTACGAGAAAATATGGACGTTAAAAAGAATGCTGCCCGGTTTCTTTCGTAGCGTTTTTATTCGCTCACTCACTCAAATTTAATATAAACTTCGTGACAAAATGACGTTTATTACAATTCCTGCAGTAAAGCAGCCCGCAGCATGACTACAGCAGTATTGCAGCACGATATTACTGTCGGCTGCATTGTGTCTATAAATGTCATAATCGATGTCTCCGCTCGGAATTTTGTCATGCGTAGCAACAATGCAGGCAACATACTGGAGAAATATTGTTGGTACAATCCGAACCCGGTACTTTAAATATAAACCATGGCATTTCATTTTATTTCATTTATTCAACATTAAGTCATGTGCATTACAGAAGATGTTAGTTGGATGTAGTCAGTACATGACACCCGGGTAGGGCGCATAATGTTAGTACTTATGAGGTACCTAATTACCTACTTATATACTATAGTACTTATAAATTAATGCATATCTAATTTAACATCTTTACAATATTATAAGAAGCTAATAATTAAATGTCATATTCGCTTATCAACGTTATTTCTAATATGATACAAACGCATATCTACCTACGCATATCTATCTGTCAAACGCGTGTATGAAATACTTAGTAAATCTTCCGAAAACGTTCGTATTAAGTTTACCCACAACTATGATATATGGCATGGCTCTCCAGAGCTTCCTTATTGATAACAGCCTATATCAGTGTTTATACTACCTCTTAGTATCATCAAAACCAACCAGTATTGGATCTCTCATCACGAAAAAGTTTTATGAATCTCAAGGTCCCGCTTATGCTGGTTTTAGGAGCTTGGCAATATATTGCTCAGGATATTTACGTTGACACAGTTAAATGACCATTCGAGAACCTTACTGCAGCGTAATAAGGGTTACCAAAAGTCAAATTGTGTTGTAACTAGTTACTACATTAATAAGGCTCTTTGATTCTGGAGTTAATACTCGGTAAGCTGTGCAAACAAGATATCCGATAGAGATTTGTTACTGAAAAAGAAGGAAAAACTGTTACTGGGGTGTAATAATGACGGGATTTGTTTTATTTTCACTTTAGACGTATGCTTGGGTGTGTAACTGTGTAAGCGCGTTTCAAGATTATATTATAAGGCACAAAATATATGTTTCGTTTTTAGGGTTCCGTACCTCAAAAGGAAAAAAACGGACCCCTTATAGGATCACTTTGTTGTTCGTCCGTCCGTCGGTCTGTCTCTGTCAAGACCCTTTTTTTCAAAAACGCGTGGAAGTATCAAGCTGGAATTTATATCAAATAGGTACTCAAGTCCCTTGGAGCTGTGAAAAAATCAAACTTCTAAGCCAACGAAATCAAAAGATACAGCCATTTATGCCGAAAATTTCCGCAAATTTTTGATACTCGCGAGGGAATCAAAACCTACAGGGTACTTCCCGTGAACTCAGAATCTTGAAATTTGGTACGAAGCAACGTCTTATAGCACAGATAAAGGAAAAATGGCGAAAACCGTATTTTTTTAGTTACATCATATAATAAAAATATTTTTAATAATTGATATGATTCGATTGTCGTTATGGGTGAACTTTTACTTATATACCTACAGGTTTGTACGGAACCCTCAGTGCGCGAGTCCAACTCGCACTTGGCCCGTTTTTTTTATCATTCTTAGCACTGCTGAAATAAGATTGAATTAAAGTAAGAAAACGTTATTACACTAACTACTAATGTGGTTCAGCGACCCAAAGAGCACGCAACTTTTCCCGATCCTGCGCCGCTTCCTGCCTATTATCGGCTTGAAGCTGTAGCAGGTTCGCTTCAACGCTGTCTCCCCAGCGGTATCTGGGCCGACCCACCGGGCGGCCACCAGTCGGTCTTCCCAAGTTCGCCCTCTTGGCAGCCCGATCTACTTCCATTCAGAGTCAAAATATTCTTTATTCAAATAGGCCTAGCAACAAGCACTTTTAAATCGTCAAATTTTACAAATATCATCTTAATCTAAATATCAGAGCAATTTATTGATGCAGTTATTATTGTTCTAAAAAAACATTGAACTATTATAGATATGGTAAACTTAATAATAAGAATTTCACAAAAGGATCGTCAAACATCAAAATTAAATAAAATAAAATTGTATAAAAATACTAGTCTAGAACCTTTCTAGAATAAAATCGAAATGTCAAAAAATACGGTATATATATACATTGAATTATCAATTTCATCATTAATAACATAACAATAAATAATTCATTCTTTACAATCACACTTAATCCCACGGTGTTTCATCATTCTAAGTAGGTGGCTGAACCTGCGAACTGTTTGGGATTTGGTTTTGCTGATGATATTAGGTTCGCCCACCAGCTCCTCCATTTCGGCATTCACACTGCAGTACTTATACATTTTCATTACCATATTTTGTATGTGTACTCAAAATGAAAAATAATGTAACAGACAAAGGTGAAGTAGTATTATTTACTCCCTGTTTTTGAAAAGTATCAAAACCATCCTCGGGGTGATTTAATTTTATCTTCTAGTGAAAAACACAGAAAAAAACATCTTATTTCGAGGAGAATGAGCCAAACATTGTCAAATCTAATTCCTTCCTTCCTATTTTCATTAACTTTTGTACCAGACACAACGAATTGTAATATTAGAATGTCTCCAACTGTCACTTTCTACAACACGTTAAATATTATGAGCTGTGACAAAGACTATCTGAAAACATAAAAAAATAGAACAGCTTTATTAAAATATTTAAAAAAACGCAATGTTTCATTCTCCAGTATTATCGACTGTCATATTAGCTCTTATTGTTGTCATCTAAATGAATTCGTAACATAAATCATCCCAACAAATATTTCTGTAACTTTTATGAAAACAACGAACCTGTCACCACATTGTTAGCTCGCCAAATTGTAAGCCACATCGTTAAATTTCATTCTACACTCATTCACCGCAACGCAAACATTGATGAGATTCCGCCTTCTCCTATCATACTCAATAGCCCTTAAAATAGCGTACGTTCCCATTCCAGTAACGCACCATCACACATAAACAACATTTGTTTCACATCAAAGCCGTAACGAAACGTTTTCCAATTTTAAAACAGCCGAACGGTTCCGAAAATAACCGACGTGCCCCGACCGGAGACGAAAATAGCCGACGCACAGACGTAATTCTTGACCCTATTTCAGATGGATGCTTGCTTCCGCTTCGGAAATATGCGTAAGTTGTAAAATCGGAATAGACCGAATTTGAAATGGCAGCAGCCGATAGAATAAAGTTTATTTGGAGGGTTTCTGGTGCGTTCTCAGATGAGAGACATAGCCAATTTTTGCAGCATATGTGCGGCCACTCTCCCTGCACTCTCTCATGACGTTGGCTCTATAAGCTAAATGAACTCTCTTCGTAGGCCACTTTTAACACAATAACAATTTTGACACATATTTACGCTTTTAACACATGTTCGTACCGCAAAAACTTACCTACTTGCTCTTACCATTTTGCAGTTCACAGTAAAAGTTGCGAAACAAGGTACAAAATGGCATAGAAATATAATTCCCTGACTATACCTACTTCGGACATTTCTCACGGCGCTCCTCGGATACATTAAGTAAATCATCATTACGATTTTCAACGACAAACGACGATTACGGGCAAAATTGAAAGCACGCGACCTAAATGCTAAATGGGCTATTTTAGGAAAAATCTGCGTACGTAATAGTTTGAGGCATAGTCAAGTTTCATAGACCAATAGTGGGACCGGATTTTTGCCCTATAAGTTTCGATAATTCTAAAGAGTGAAAAGTGATGTTTATCTGGTATGGGACATATTTTTAAGCATATTTGTAATATATGAAGAAAATTTAGAACGAGCGTTAGATATAAATAAGGTATTTATGTATTTTTATTGATGAATTTTGAATATTGAATTAAAGTACAAAATTTAAGCATCGTCTTTTATAATATGTATGAAGCTTTATGCTATCAAATTTTTAGAAAAAAAATCAACGTGCTACTTTGTCAAACTCAAATTAGCTTATTATTTTGTCAATATTGAATTAAAGTTTGAAAAATCCACAATATCATATCTAAATTCTTAAGTTAATAGGCAAGGCAAAAAATTAGAAGAATAGGATATGTGCTTTACAATTAATATGCGTTTTTTGTCCTGTAAGATCTAATATTGAATTAAAGTCCGTAGAGATAAGTCTATTACTATAAAATAATATATGCAGCCATTTTATGGAAAGGTAGAAATATCTGTGTGTAGCTTGCATTGTAATAGTAAAATCAACTTAAAAAGGCGCGAAATTCATAACCACGCCGCGCTGGTCCGTCAACATGTCGGCTCGGCGCGCGGGAGCCTATCGTAGCCGACCTAGTGAGCGATAGATACCTCGCCCCGCCCGCGCCCCCCCGCTCAGCTTCTCAAGCGCTGTTTTTCTTTTCTTTCAAATCATTCATTTGTTTATTTATCGTGCACATCAATTAAATGCGGACATTACATGAATTTAATTATAGAATAAAAGTTATTATGACTTCAAAATGAGTGAAAAATGTTTGATATGTGTACTGTACTGACTTAGTAGCAGAGAAAAAACGAGGAATTGAGCAGTTAATAACTGCGAGCAAATAATCTTTCTTGGTGATGGGAAAGTTAAATATTTCTACGGGAAGGAGGAACTACGTTTCCATAAAAAGTGTAGATTATACATTGAGTCGAAGGCTATACCAGCGTACAAAAGACTAATGGAGGTGGCATCAGAGGGCTTACCGCGAACCACGTTCGACGTGTTGCCTCCCTGTCATACTTACGTACGAATTTACAAGTGCGACAGAGAGGTAACACGTCGAACGTGGTTCGCGATAGGCCCTCAAATGTACAGCCAAGTGACGATGATGAAAATTACATTTTCAAAACTTTTGTCTTTTGTTACCATTGTGTTAGCCGCCTGTACTTACTTTCAACATATATTAGTAGTTTATGTTACTGCTACATAATAAAAGACATTAAAATACACGAGTGTGGGCTTAGGAAACGAACGAAGTGAGTTTCTTAAAAAGATCACACGAGTGTTTTAATGCCTAATTATCTTATACCTACCTTTAAACGAGCAATTCTTGTATATATATATATTTCCGGGATCTCGGAAACGGCTCTAACGATTTTGCTGAAATTTGGTATATGGGGGTTTTTGGGGGTAAACAATCGATCTAGATTAGTCTTATGTTTGGGAAAACGCGTGTTTTCGAGTTTTCATGCGTTTTTCTTACGACGCAGAATATGGTCGCTAATTTCGTGTTGCCGGCCACTGTCTGTCTGGTCCAGCGGGTTAAGACGCGGACTGCTAAACGAGTGTTACGGGTTCGAATCCCGCCTGGAGACTAACTTTTGTTTTTTTTTTTATATGTTCAATTTTATATATATTTTTTTAATTTTTGTTGTTTTAGACAAGTTTAATTTAGTAAAAGAATGTAATTAAGATTATCACCTATACACCACCATATTACAATAAATAGTTAGTTATAACCGAGCAAAGCTCGGTCGCCCAGGTACTGTATAGTTATTGCAGGTAGTTCGCAATCACATTTTTAGCACAGGCATTATAAGAGAGGTATGGGCATTGTAAATGTCATCTGGCTCTGTGTGGTAGGGCACAGCACAGCGGATGTCATTCCAGATCTAGAGCAGAACCCAACTGGGGAAGTACCTCCACCTTACAGAAAATCGCAGCCAAATAACACTAGACCCTACTCATAGTGTTGTGTTCCTGCCGGTGAGTAAGGTTGCCAGAGCTCAACGAGGGGTGGGAGGGTGTTAGGGTCGGCAACGCGCATGTAACTCCTCTGGAGTTGCAGGCGTACATAGGCTACGGATACTGCTTACCACCAGGCAGGCCGTATGCTTGTTTGCCACCGACGTAATAAAAAAAAATAAAAAAAACACACAATTAAAATATTTCATACGACATGTGCTAATTATTTGTCTCAGTGTAAACAAAAATATATCATAATTATGATATCAATCAATTTTCAAATTCAAAATGGCGGACATGTTTTATAACTTATTTTAAGAAATTATGAGTAGTTTAAGACTTTAAAAAGCAAGAAATTGTTTCTTGCTTCTGTTTGTATATGTATCATGTAGTATTTGATGTTTTCATTATTTTTGAAAGTCCTCAGGGTGCCGATTACGAAAATGACATCCATTATGGAACCCAAGATGGCGGACATTCATTTTTCTTAAAAATCGGTATGGGTGTCATCTCCGAGGTTCTTCGAGGTTCCGATTACGAAAATGACGTCCATTTTGCAATCCAAGATGGCGAACATTATTTTTTCTTAAAAATCGATATGGGTGTCATCTCCGAGGTTCCTCGGGGATCCGATTACGAAAATGACGTTCATTTTGAAATCCAAGATGGCGGAAATTATTTTTTCTTAAGTCGATATGGGTGTCATATCCTAGGTTCCTCGGGATTCCGATTACGAAAATGACGTCTATTTTGAAATCCAAGATGGCGGACATTAATTTTTCTTAAAAATCGATATGAGTGTCATCTCCGAGGTTCCTCGGGGTTCCGATTACGAAAATGACGTTCATTTTGAAATCCAAGATGGCGGACATTAATTTTTCTTAAAAATCGGTATGGGTGTCATCTCCGAGGTTCTTCGAGGTTCCGATTACGAAAATGACGTCCATTTTGCAATCCAAGATGGCGAACATTATTTTTTCTTAAAAATCGATATGGGTGTCATCTCCGAGGTTCCTCGGGGATCCGATTACGAAAATGACGTTCATTTTGAAATCCAAGATGGCGGAAATTATTTTTTCTTAAGTCGATATGGGTGTCATATCCTAGGTTCCTCGGGATTCCGATTACGAAAATGACGTTCATTTTGAAATCCAAGATGGCGGAAATTATTTTTTCTTAAGTCGATATGGGTGTCATATCCTAGGTTCCTCGGGATTCCGATTACGAAAATGACGTCTATTTTGAAATCCAAGATGGCGGACATTAATTTTTCTTAAAAATCGATATGAGTGTCATCTCCGAGGTTCCTCGGGGTTCCGATTACGAAAATGACGTTCATTTTGAAATCCAAGATGGCGGACATTAATTGTTCTTAAAAATCGATATGGGTGTCATCTCCGAGGTTCCTCGGGGATCCGATTACGAAAATGACGTTCATTTTGAAATCCAAGATGGCGGAAATTATTTTTTCTTAAAAGTCGATATGGGTGTCATATCCGAGGTTCCTCGGGATTCCGATTACGAAAATGACGTCTATTTTGAAATCCAAGATGGCGGACATTAATTTTTCTTAAAAATCGATATGGGTGTCATCTCCGAGGTTCCTCGGGGTTCCAATTACAAAAATGACGTCAATTTTGGCGGTTCTTGTTGGTGCAGATTTCAAAAATAGAGACCATTTTAGAATTAAAGGTGGTTGATATGACGGCTACACACATCGACACCCATTTCAAAAAGTAGCGTCCGCCATATTTATTTTCAAAATAGATGTCATTTTTGAAATCCACACCCCTAAAAACCCAGAAAACAACACCCATGACGACTTTTTCAAAAAAGTGACGTCCGCCATCTTTATTTCCAAAATGGACGTCATTTGTAAAATTAGTACACATACATCATACAACATGAAAACTAAAAACATTTCCATCCTCTTTTGGGCAGTTGTGTAAGTCTGTGATAACCCTAGGTAGGTACGGAGACCTTGAGCGGTGTCGGCATTTACGCAAACATCAAAGGCGTCGGCCCACTGTTACTTTTTACACTGTGTTTTTAGTGTGTAAACGAAAACGTCACATGATATATCAAAAGAAAAGTTATTTTATCTTATACCTTTAAACGAGCAATTCTTGTATATATATATAATAATATTTCTGTGATCTCGGAAACGGCTCTAACGATTTCGCTGAAATTTGGTATATAGGGGTTTTTGGGGGTATACAATCTATCTAGATTAGTCTTATGTTTGGGAAAACGCATGTTTTCGAGTTTTCATGCGTTTTTCTTTCGACGCAGAATATAGTCACTAATTTCGTGTTGCCGGCCACTGTCCGTCTGGTCCAGCGGGTTAAGACGCGGACTGCTAAACGAGTGTTACGGGTTCGAATCTCGCCCGGTGACTAACTTTTGTTTTTTTTATATGTTCAAGTTTATATATAATTTTTTAATTTTTATTGTTTTACACAAGTTTAATTTAGTAAAAAAAAATGACCTATGTAATAAGAGAAATCGACAATAGATGGCGTTACTCTGTGACAAGTGCTGTAAGGTTAAAATCGATTGTAAATAATAATAATTGTCAGTTCACATTTTACTTTTTAAGTTTATGTAGATTATCACCACCATATTACAATAAATAGTTATAACCGAGCAAAGCTCGGTCGCCCAGGTACTATATTACTAACTGTACTAGGTTGCCTTTTTAACAAGTTGGTCCAGTCCATGGTTGCCTACATTTTATTTAAAAATCGGTTAATCTAGGCGACCATTAACTGGACCAACTTTTTTAATACGGCAACTTTCAAATAAGCTTTCATTTGATATATCATACGATGAAATAACAAACAAAAAAACTATCCGTACGCAATCTTACAAGGCAACCTACTTGAAATGTATCACTGTGAATTTTGTCTTACATTTATTTCTTATCAGAAATAAATAACATGAGGGTGCATATACCTTATAACGTATCTCTATATAACTATCGGTTATCAATATTAGCATTAGCGGTTAACAACAACATTCCCCTTAAAACAAATAACTATCGCGAGGAAAATACCAAGTCCAAACGTATGAAAAAAATCGGGAAAGAAAAGCTGCAACTGGCTTTTAAAATGGTACAAGGAAGGGTGGTCATCTGTATGAGAATGTGTTTTTTATGTCTCTATTTGACCCAATGGTTGACTGGTAGAGAATGCCTTTTGGCATTAAGTCCGCCATTTGTGTTTTTTTTTTGTTTGTGCAATAAAGTTTAAATAAATAAATAATATTCATGTAACGCGATAACGAATTCTACGTGAACGAAACCGCGGGCAATACCTATTATAGTAACAACAAAATAACAATTTTCTATTGCTATTAATTTAAAACACGCTTTAGGAATTTTTTTGATGGGCCGTAGACGCAGTCAAGGGCACCCCGCTCCCCACTACCGTTGTTCGCTGCCTCCTGCCACAGCGCGCGGCGCGCGCAAACTTGCCGCGCGTTTGAAACGTAACGTATTTATATAAGCAAGGAATGCATACATATCAGTAATGAGTGTCGCCGTGATTTTATATTTCTAAATTTTTGTTTAGTAACTGAGATCATTGTTGATGATCGATTATTATTAACTCTACAAACTTTAATTTAATATTAGCTATACTGCTTAACCTGAAATCAATATCTAGACAAGCACATTGTCTACATGTCTAACTTTTTACTAGAATACTAAGTTGATCGATAATATCGTAATTTTGCAATATCAGCAACTCTAATTCTATATTTACAAAATAACTCGTGTTTTTACGTTTACCAGAAAGCAGCTGTTCCAGATTTCTAAAAACTGAAAATTGTACATAAATTGAAGTGTTATTCGATATGCTAAAGTTTTCTGTAACTTTAATTCTATATTTACTTAGTTATTAGCAAAAATTAAAATATTAAAATATAACCGAAAGCTCAACCTTAAAATTTCTAACTTTTTACCAAAGTATTATTTAACATACTCCCAATGACATATCAAAAAAGAAAAAACTTTAATATTATCGAAACCCATTTTTGTTCAACCGCTGGTCTATTTACAATGCGTTCACATTTATTATTTAACACTCATGATAGAACGCTCCCATAGTTTCCATACAAACTTCCACCTCAAGTAAACCCTCATATTGTAAGGTTCTTTATAAAGATAAGTACTATGTATAACCGATTAATACTAATGCTCTAGAGTATTTTTGTATCCTTTTGGGTGTAATTCGATATTGTTGTGGCAATTCTATGTCAATCTGGGTAATGTCATTTTGATATGGCAACTCAATTGTTTTTTTTTTAATGACGATGGTGACATAATATAATTTGGAGGGAGACTTGACGTTTATGATTGACTGATTGTCCTGCTTATTTTTAATTGTAATTCATTATAAATGGAAATAACTACTAAAAGTGATTTTACTTGAAGTAATAAAACTAGACCCTACAATATGAAGTCATATTTGAAAAAAAAAAACAAAATACAGATAAGCTATTTTTAGGGAATTACCGGTAATCATCCTTGTAAATGTCAATTCAGTCCTTGGAGCATATAATTGCACGGGTGCAGTAATTTGTGCCCAAATTATATGCCTCAAACGATTTTTCTTTCAAAGTATAATGTCCCTATTGTTTGAAAAGTGTCTTACAAAAAAGTAATGTGAATAAATTCGCCAAAAATTCGAAATTAACTTTACAAACTTTTTAAATAACCGCGTTCACACAATAACTCAGCATTAAAAAAAATCTACAATTTTACGATCCAGCGAGTTCCTTAACAACCTACACTCAAGGGACAAAATATTCGAAGACCTCAACTTCCAGTTTCTAACAATTTTGATTATATTCAGAAGTTACACTGCATACGGAATCGACATCTTTAAGAACTTTTCAGGCAATTTTCTTATTAAAGTCTGACGTTGATGGAAGAAATTGCTCGTTGAAAGCTGAGCTTGGCAAGGAAATATTTGAGTCGAAAGCTTTCTAATTGAATACCTATTTGCGAACGTATGCAAAGTACCTAAGCATCAATTGACTTTATGCATGAAAAATATTTTCATATGAAATTTTTTATTCAATAATCACGAACAACAACTTTTTTTTTAATACTACGTCGGTGGCAAACAAGCATACGGCCCGCCTGATGGTAAGCAGTCTCCGTAGCCTATGTACGCTTGCAACTCCAGAGGAGATACATGCGCGTTGCCGACCCTAAACCCGCCCCCCCTCGTTGAGCACGACAGCACAACAACACGAAATTAATCTAAAAATGTGAATTCTCAAGTGTAGACTCTGTATGGAGGCAGAGGAGACGCCTTTGCACGTCCTCGCAGAATGCCCTTGCCTAATGCGCACTCGTGACTCAACCCTGGGCGGACACACATTGCGTCCGGAGGAGTTAGGGTCTCTCGAGATCAAGAAGATCCTGCAGCTGTTTGAAGTTGCAGGTTTGGATCGAGAGTTATAGTAGGTGGCGATCACAATAGATCAGAAATGGTCGCATTGATATTTAGGCTGTAGAGCCTTACATAGACCCTGACAAAGAAGAAGAAGAAGAAGAACGTTTTTGTTTGTTTTAAAACGTAAAATTCCAGCTGTTTGAAGAGTATCAGCTCTTTTCCAAAATGATGTAAGAAATTTTTGGTATACAATGTATATTTGGTAGGGGGTTAAATAATTATTATAGCAATAGAGATATATTTCTCAAGCGTTCCCTAACTACACTGAAATCGTTTTAAAATACAGACATAAATTTTGTAGACCTATTGAAGAACGGCAAATATGTACTTTTGATGCGTAATCTCATACGCGACTAAATAAAACAAAACATGAAATAAACCGGTAGAATACGGAATCCTTTGACTGAATTTACGCCAGTATACCTGCTATTAAAATCATACAAGGAAATAATATTAAATAGTATCAGTGTGATGTTTTATTTTTATTTACTTTCTACCCATAGTAGCTGTTGAACGAAGTGTATGTTTGTGCAGATTTTTTTGTATAAATTTCTCATTAAACCGCCTCTCTGGTACTTTTCGAACATTGTTTGAGAAGTAAACAAATTAGTTCAGAACGTATTTGCGAATAGAGTGAAATATATACTTGATTAAAAAAAAATTAAAACATCGAAAAATTTAATATATTGCCAAGAAAATGGTCATGATAGCAAACGCATCTTCATATCCGCTAACAAGCACATGGCATTATGCAGATATAATTGCACGACCTCAGTAATTTGGGCACATTAATAATTTAGCATTTAGGTCGCGTGCCTTCAACTTTGTCCTACTTTATGATTTTCTTCATGTATCCCCGAGCGTCGGTTGACTCGACATGTCAATTTGCGTTGCACCCCGAAATATTTTACTTTTCGATTGGGGTTTGTCAACTTACGATTGTCATCTTTGGTTGAATTGTCAGTTTCGTTTGGCGTTTCTGCAAACGATTATCACTGAGCTATGCCTCGAATCCTTTTACTGGCATTTATTTGTGTGACAGACGGTTTATTTAAAAAATATTTTAAAAAACTTCCGTTTTAATAGGTAAAATATCAATTGTACTCTAGTTTAAAATAAATAAATAAAACTCCACAAAATGCATCACAAAAGTTTGTATTAAAAATAAACTCGACCAAGTTATTATTGCATCCCGTAAAATATTTCGACCAAGAATTCTGGTGCAATGTGTTTGGAATGTCAATGGACGCACGCTTCGCCGCCCGCATCGACAAATTGGTCGCGTGGCAGAAATAGACGAAATATTTTCTATTATTTGAATGCTTGATGCGTCAGACTTTGGATCTAGTTAGTTTGACGAATAAACATTTTGAGTTGAACAGAGTTGACATGTTTAATTATACCAGCCCTGCGGTGGTATCATGGTCGCACTTTTATCACTATGCCCGTCACTTTCACGCTTACTTACTTGTTAGAGCGTGACAGGCATAGTGACAAATGATAAAGAGCCGACCATCATAGCCCTACTGGTGTGGTGAAATTATAATTAAACATGTCAACTCTGCTGTTTACGGGACTAAAGGCTAGACTAGACTCTTGATTGTTCAAAAACTATTGAGAAAGTTGCATTTTATCCACAAGAGTGGCAAAGTAATGCGTAGCGAGGATCTTTTAATTTTGGAATCTTTCGCTTGCTCGGGTATCAATATTAGCACGAGCGGTTAAACAACAACTTTGTTTCCTTCTAAAACAAATAACTATTTCGAAACAGTTTTGTATTTGCATTTTACTATCATCGTCTTCACTTACTTATAGATAGAATGAATAAAAAAAATATTACGCATGATTTAGGCTAAGTTTATTTTATTGTATACAATTTTGCATGATACTGTAAAATACGTTTATTCATAAAGCGATACCTATATATAACTACAGCATTAAAAAAGAAAAAAAAATATTCTAATAAATCTCTTAAACAATCTATATTGACTAACTAAACTAAAATATAATATTACAAAATTAAAACTAAAATTAAACCTAGAAATAAAATAAAATTATCTACTATAAAATATACTTACCTACAAAAAACTGATACTTGTACTTGTATCTTATAATAGCAAATAAAGAAACAAACAAACAAACATTGGGAATGCATCAACAATAACGAAAATATAAAGGAGAATTAAAGGTGAGGATTGCCTCTGTGTGTGTCAGTTTCGTTGATCAATTAAAAAAGTAAAAAGTAGTAAAAAAGTACATCCGCCATCCATTTTATCAAGTAAATTGAGTCTTTTTCCTCGCATTGTCCCGGCATTTGTTGCCACGGCTCATGGGAGCCTGGGGTCCGCTTGACAACGAATCCCAAGATTTGGCGTAGGCACTAGCTATTACGAAAGCGACTGCCATCTGACCTTCCAACCCAGAGGGTAAACTAGGCCTTGTTGGGATTAGTCCGGTTTCCTCACGATGTTTTCCTTCACCGAAAAGCGACTGGTAAATATCAAATGATATTTCGTACATAAGTTCCGAAAAACTCATTGGTACGAGCCGGGGTCGGAACCTGCCACCTCCGGATTGCAAGTCGCACGCTCTTACCGCTAGGCCACCAGCGCTTCAAATCAAGTATTTTGGGGCTTTCGAGGGGTTTTCATTGTTATCTAAATAGTCCGACCGATCTTAGCCCTACGACATTTTTCCAAAGCCTACACACAACACAAAATCTGCGCCAAAACCCACCATTATTGCATCACAAAGTTCACGGCCCCGTGAAATGCCAGATCTTTGGATAAAACGGGGTATGTTCATAAAATAACAATGTCTCTTAAGACTTTATTTAGCAACAAAATGAAGGCTTTGGCATTCGCCACCCCATCGCGTGCCAGGCCTGCGTTTGTTCTCCTGTGTCGGCTAGAATATTAAATCTGACATAAATCTGCAAATCTGGAACAGAACAGCATTACATACTTTCAGTATTTAGGTGCTACGCTCATGTATACTCTGGGCGCTAGCTTGGTATCTAAATGCTGCCAGTGCAAAACATATCTTAAGCAACACGAATTGAGATATTTCCTTAACTAAGCTTTAACAAAATAAGTTTGGCTACCTTTTCAAAGTAAGATTCTGACAGGAGTCCATTAATGTAAGCCGATTTGAAACTAATGGGTTACAGTAAATAATATATTTTTTTATTAACCTATATTTCAAGATCAAGCTCATACAATGTTACAATAAGTTGGAAACTCAAATCCCATACAAAATGAGACTTAACGCAAACGCGTACGTCACGTTTCGCTATCGAATTCATTTACACTAGGGGTACAGATAAAAGGTCGGATAGAAGGCACTTTTGTGAAAATAGGCCCTGGGGTATGTGTTAATACTATGAATTAAATTTCCGGACTACTTTTTAATGAAACCAGAAAAACAGTAAGATTAGAAGAGCCATAAACAAGTTAAACAGAATAGAAATACTATTGACCCTATGCACATTTATTCTGAGGTTGAGAAATAAAAAAGATTTGTGTTGTATTGTTAACTAAGAAACTTTTGTTTATAAAGACGCTAAAAGCTTTATTCTACTCGATTATTTAGTCCATTGAAGGGTATCGAAATGATCAAAAGAAACCCGCAACTTCCCCGTTAGAAAGCATCCCTTAACTATAGGGGAGGTAATTTGATTAAGCAAGTCGATATAATTTAGCGAGGCGGGTTTAATCGACTCTAATCTATATTGACAACTCGATTCACAAGCAGCTTGTATCGGACAACGGACGTGTCTAATATAACTTAATCCAGACCTTAAGGTCTGTCGACGGTCGACGACCGGTCTGGCCTCATGGCCCTGCCTACAAAGTCGATGGTCCTGGGTTCGAATCCCGATAAGGGCATTTTTGTTCCTGAGTCATGGTTATTTTCTATATATTTAAGTATTTGTATATTATATATATCGTTGTCTCTGTACCCACAACACAAGCCTTCTTGGATTACCGTGGGACTTAGACAATTTGTGTAAGAATGTCTTTCTTGGCTTGGTCTATAACTATTAAATTCAAAATTTAACACAAAAACATACGCTAATCATAAATTGTAAACTGATTAAAATTTTAAATTCTTAAATGGAAGATACAACTAAATTAATAAGCTTTAATTGCAAAAATGTTGTTAGATCTGTGGAATGTGTGCGTAAGTTGTGTCACATGGCTGGAATCATCGGATTGCAGGAAACATGGTTGATGGAACATGATATTCCTTTCCTTGGCACCATTGATAAGGAATTTGCTTTTACGGGAAAATCAGCGGTTGATTCTTCAGCGCAGGTGCTTCGAGGGAGACCTCACGGTGGCGTTGCGTTACTGTGGCGGAAGGCGTTGTTTCCGTGTGTTTCTGTCATTCAGTGCAATAGTGTGCGGCTAGTGGCTATCAAGATAGTCCTCAATGACCGGTCGGTAATCGTTATGTCGGTGTATATGCCAACTGACTGTGCGGATAACGTAAGTGAATTTACGGAATGTTTAGGTGAAATTCAGTCGATAGTGGAAAGCAACGACGTGGAATCCGTCTTCGTACTTGGGGACTTCAACGCGCACCCGGGTGAGTCGTTCTCACGTGAACTTTTAAGCTTTTGCTCTGAACAGTACCTGTCTTGTGTAGATATGGATATGTTGCCGAGCGATACCTCCACTTTTGTCAGTGAGGCCCATGGATCTAGGCGATGGCTTGATCATTGTGTGGTGACGAGCGCCGCGCGAACCACGGTTGTTAGTGCGGCAGTGTTATACAATGTTTATTGGTCCGACCACTACCCTTTGTTATTGGAATGTGATTTTAAGCTGATCAAGGCAAAAGTTCAAATTGATCTTTCATGTTCCATTGATAAGGTGCAGTGGGGCGAACGAGACTCGATACAAGTAGAAAAATATATGAATTATTGTACGAACAAACTAAAGTATATTAACTTTCCTACTGAA
Organism: Cydia pomonella; assembly: GCF_033807575.1. Classification (NCBI taxonomy): domain Eukaryota; kingdom Metazoa; phylum Arthropoda; class Insecta; order Lepidoptera; family Tortricidae; genus Cydia; species Cydia pomonella. The sequence continues at coordinate 2,591,917 of NC_084714.1, forward strand.
CTCTCGCTCTGCGCAGATAGGATGTGTTCAAATACCGATCATAAAAATATGTTAAGAGATTTGTATAGTAACATAATAACTGTACTAAAATTAGCTGCGAAGCAATCCTATAAGTATGTTAAGCGTGGAAAGAATAGGTACATAACTGGCTGGAATTTACACGTCGGTGAAGCTCACCGGGAGGCTCGGTTTTGGTTTCAATGGTGGGTAACTTATGGTAAACCGGCCACGGGCTATGTCTACAATAAAATGCGTGAAACTAAAAAACTTTTTAAAAACAAGTTGAAGTACTGTCAGAGGCATGAGCATGACATAAAGATGGACATTATTGCTAAAAATTATTCGAATCGGAACTTTGAAAAATTCTGGAAAAATACTGCCAAATTAAATTCTAGGGCGAGCCTTCCTGTAAGTGTTGCCAACTATTCTGAACCCACTGCCATTGCTAATGCTTTCCAGAAACATTTCACCGTTGGATCCACATGTCAAACGCTGGAGATGGTTGATACTGAGGCTGAAGTCGGTACCCCGCTTGTTAGATTTTCGGCCAAGCATGTCGCTAGTAAAATTAGTAAGATGCATAGGGGAAAATCACCTGGACACGACGGCCTCAGTATTGAGCATCTCAAGCATGCGGGTGTGCATTTACCGGTAGTCTTGTCAAATTTCTATAACTTATGTATTAGTCATAGTTACTTACCTGAGGAACTTATGAAAACAATAGTTGTACCTGTCATAAAAAATAAAACCGGGGACGCCTCTGACATATCCAATTACAGGCCTATATCTCTCGCCACTGTTGTGGCTAAGGTATTGGACGGTTTGCTTGATGACATTTTAGGACAAAATATTAAACTAAATGATGCTCAATTCAGATTTAGGCCGGGTTTATCGACTGAAAGCGCAATCCTCTGTCTTAAGCAGACAGTCCATTACTATACGTCACGTGAGACGCCGATATTTGCCTGTTTTTTGGATTTGTCAAAGGCGTTTGACATGGTGTCTTACGACCTCTATTATGGAGGAAATTACTCAAGGATACGACGGTCCCCCGTAACGTAATCTCACTGCTTCGGCACTGGTATGGTAACCAGAAAAACAGTGTTAAATGGGCAGGCGCCTTATCTGAGGAGTACATAATGCAGTGCGGGGTCAGACAGGGTGGATTGAGCTCTCCTACATTGTTCAATCTATATATGAATGGTCTCATCGAGGAGCTCAACAGCGCTTGTGTCGGATGTCACATAGAGGACATGTGTGTCAACAACTTGAGCTATGCTGATGATATGGTGCTGCTGAGCCCCTCGATGGGGGGTCTAATAAAAATGTTAGGCATTTGTGAAACGTATGCTGAGGCCCATGGGCTCAGGTACAATGCGTCTAAAAGCGAGCTCTTGCAATTTAAATCAGGTAACAAAAGTTACAAAATGCAGGAGGTTAAGCTTTGTGGAACTCCGTTAAAAAGAGTGGACAAATTTAAGTACCTGGGCCACTGGGTCACGGACACACTGTCTGACATCGAGGACATCGAGCGGGAGCGCCGGGCGCTGTGTGTCCGCTGTAACATGTTGTCCCGCAGGTTTGCACGTGTTAGTAAAGAAGTAAAGTTAATATTGTTCAAAGCTTTTTGTCAAACTTTCTACACGTGTGGTTTGTGGGCCAACTTTACGCAGCGGGCGTATAGCGCTCTGCGTGTCCAATATAATAATGCATTTAGGATGCTGTTCAGGTTGCCGCGGTATTGTAGTGCCTCAGCGATGTTTGCTGAGGCACGAACAGACTGTTTTTTCGCCATCATGAGGAAGCGATGCGCGTCACTCCTCACTCGCAGCCGAAGCAGCACGAACAGCATCCTAAGGACGCTGGCGCAGCGTTGGGACTCGCCCCTAGTCAAGCGGTACGTGCAGCTACACTCACCTGTTGCTGTGCTGCCGCGAAACTTATAAATATTATGTAATGTTTTGTTTTGTTTGTTTTGTCCAATTGTTTGTTTTGTCTAATTAACTGTAATACTAACTCTAGATACATAAGTCATTGTTACCTAACCCTATGGACGTCAAGTTCGAAATAAATATTTCAATTCAATTCAATTCAATTCAATAAGATTTTAAACCATTTTATGCCAAAAATGCTTTACATCGTTTTGGAAAAGAACTGATACTCTTTAAACTGCTGGATCGTATTTTATCAAACATAGGTAGGAACCACCGCAAGAAAATTTTCTTTCATGAAAAAAAGCGGCCAAGTGCGAGTCGGACTCGTCCATGAAGGGTTCCGTACCATTTATGACGTATTAAAAAAAACTACTCACTAGATCTCGTTCAAACCAATTTTCGGTAGAAGTTTACATGGCAATGTATATCATATATTTTTTTTAGATTTTTCATTCTGGTATTTTAGAAGTTACGGGGGGGGGGGGGGGGGACACTTTTTTTCACTTTGGAAGTATCTCTCGCGCAAACTATTCAGTTTAGAAAAAAATGATATTAGAAACCTAAATATCATTTTTGAAGACCTATCCCTAGATACCCCACACTTATAGGTCTGATAAAAAAAAATGTTTTTTTAAATTCTATGACGTATTAAAAAAAACTACTCACTAGATCTCGTTCAAACCAATTTTCGGTGGAAGTTTACATGGCAATGTATATCATATATTTTTATTTTTATTTTTCATTCTGGTATTTTAGAAGTTACGGGGGGGGGGGGACATTTTTCAACTTTGGAAGTGTCTCTCGCGCAAACTATTCAGTTTAGAAAAAAATGATATTCGAAACCTCAATATCATTTTTAAAGACCTATCCATAGATACCCCACACGTATGGGTTTGATGAAAAAAGATTTTTTGAGTTTTAGTTCTAAGTATGGGGAACACCCAAAATTTATTGTTTTTTTTCTATTTCTGTGTAAACATCTACTTACCAAGTTTGAACAGTATAGCTCTTATAGTTTCGGAAAAAAGTGGCTGTGACATAATCGGACAGACAGACGGACATGACGAATCTATAAGGGTTCCGTTTTTTGCCATTTGGCTACGGAACCCTAAAAAACCGCTTTGAAATTGGTCCATCCGTTTGAGAGCTACTCCACAGACACAAACAGACATTTATACTATACAGATGTACTTTATTATTAATTACATTAAGATCCCATGTTAACCGTATTAAGACAAATAAAATATTGATTGATTAATTGGCGTAAAACCTTATAACCAATGAGCGGAATTCTTCATAGCAAAAATCAAACTGTCAGAGGGATTGACCTAACTGTTTTATCGACTTATCGATGTTACGGAATAATATCGCATTAGGTATCCATAATCAACTTAAAAGATTATTCTGTAACATTTGACCTCTTTGATAAGCAACTTGCATCTCCGTATTAAAGTAAATCATGTCAGTGTCACATATGTCATTTATGTCACTTGAGTTTTCATGAGTGATTTCCGTGCCGTGTTACTAAAATGGTTAATCCTAAAAGAAAACAATAAAAAAATGGATACAGAAAGATTCTTATTTCAGTATCAAAGAAGATTCTTCCACAATATATTGCTCTAAATGTTACGTTCATTTACATCATAAAAGTATTTTCTGTTTTATTCTTTACTATTATATACCAAAATACAGTGGCGGTCAGCTAATTAGGGATACCTGTGTTTCGATAAGTGACAAATATTTATCGATAAGTCGATAAAACAGTTAGGTCAATCCCTCTGACAGTTTGATTTTTGCTATGAAGAATTCCGCTCATTGCTTATAACACTAGTTTTTACATACTTAACATACAATCAGCTTCATGCAGCCAACCATACCCATAACCGGACCGCAGCTGACCATAGTAATTTCTTACCACCAAAAAACCTAAGTTAAATGGTACCTACATCTATTGAAACTGATTAATCGAAGATCAAACTTAAAATGGTAGGTAGGTTATGAACAATTTGCGATGGCAGGAGCTCAGGAGAAAATGCGCTTTCTCTTTATTCACTCGCTGGGTTTCATTCGAAAGCATTTCAATGGCGTTTTCTTTTCTTTAACTCGGATACGAAAATATCTTTTTATTTGATAAAAAAAAGGAAAAGGCTATCAATGCGACCGTTTTTTTTTTGTACTCGCGTTCTTCTTTCTTTCTTATCAAACTGCACCTAGCGACAGCAACCCTGACGCTTTTTAAATGTGACTTGAAATTTACTGTCGTTCCTACATTCTCATTTGGATTAGCAACCTTGTGTTTGATAAAAATTCGCGCCCCCGAAATAAGTTTATCATAAATAAATCGACATGACACTGGCAATCAACAGTAAGCCATATTTAAAAAAAAAAAAAAGTGACTTGGCACCGATTTCAAACATCAGTTACTAGTGAATATAAAGGGGATCATATTTTATTTAATCCTTTTTGAAGTAAGTTTTTTTTTTTGAAGATTAATTTTAGTGCAGTTTTTTTTAACCACAATTTTCTTATCAATTTTGAAACATCACTTATCACATCATTATCATGTTTCAAACACGTTTGTTAGATTTAACGTGCCGAAATGTCTTATTCATTTATCGCTGTTTTTTCGTTTTCTTTGAAGTGACTTTGGGTTGAATCCCAAAACCCTTTACATTATCAGGTTTCAATGTCGCTGTCTGAGTTTTTACCTTTATCTTTTCGTTTCTTTGTCACCGGGTAGGTGGGTATGTATTACTTTTATTTAATAAGTACGTAGAATTTTTGTTTTTTACCCACCTATATTTCGTGAATAGAATAAACACTTATCTGTTTTGGAATATTTGGATGGAACTTTGATCTCACCTTCGATCACGAATTGACATTAACATGAAAACAGTACTAGTATTAATTTTCATTTTGCATTTAACTTAGATACAAAATCAGTGCAGAAAGATTGTTTCAGTGCTATTTTTTCGTTCATTGAATCAATTTTACATGATCATTTGTGAATGATATTGATGTCATATAATATATATAAAACTGTTCAAAATATGGAATAAATAAAGCTTTAATAATAATAATTAATGCAGGCGATTTGTATATTTATTGTTTCCTACCGACAGACTACACACGGCCCGATTCGAAGAATGAATTAATGAAGAATGAATTCGTAGATAAGTTCTCATTTAGATATAGTTTGTCTGTCGTATAATTGACAGAAGCAGCTCGATTTGGGCAACCAATGTCACTTTGACGTTAGAAATATTGTGGATAGATCTTATTGAGACCACAGCGGAATCGAAATAAACATCAATTTTGACATGTCGTTTAGTTATCGATCTTTTAAAGATCATTCGAAGATCTTAAACGTATCTTAATTATTCTTCGAATCGGGTCGACCGACACCGTATTATAAATAAATAAATATTATAGGACATTATTACACAAATTGACTAAGTCCCATAGTAAGCTAAATAAGGCTTGTGTTGAGGGTACTTAGACAACGATATATATAATATGTAAATATTTATAAACACTTAAAAATACATAGAAAACACCCATGACTCAGGAACAAATATCCATGCTCATCACACGAATAAATGCCCTTACCAGGATTTGAACCCGGGACCATCGGCTTCATAGGCAGGGTCACTATCCACGAGGCCAGACCAGTCGTCAATTATGGAACGTTTATATAGGATAGGTGCAAATTTACTTGTAAAATGCTATGATTCGAGTAGCACAACGAAATTGTGTTCTACACCGCATAGTATACTATAGCACATTATTATAGTACATTAACAGTCCAGGTACCTACACCACTAAAGCTTAATTTTTGTAAATAGTTTTAACTGACACGAGTACTCCGGTCTATCCAAGTGGATAGTGACCCAGCCTATCAAGCCGATAGTTCTGGGTTCAAATCTCGGAAAGGACACTTGTGTGATGAGCGCAGATATTTGTTCTTAAGTTATGGGTATTTTCTATGTTTTTAAGTATTTATTTATTATATATATCGTTGTCTGAGTACCCAAAATATAAGCCTTCTTAAGCTTATTCTGGGGCTTAGTCAATTTGTGTACAAATTTCCAATATTTATTTATTTATTTACTGGTCGTAATTGTAGGCGCAATTACATTAAGCAGTTAATGTGCTCCCATATTAAAGTAGGAACGCTTTATGTGTGGTGACCTCGATTGTCTTAAATGCTCCGTCTCTAAGTAGTAGTTAATAAGTTTTTGGCAAAAATTTCATTTTTGTTACAAGCTTTTATCGCTGACTGTACTTTTATTAGACAGGCGACTAATACTCATCGAGCTAATTCTAAAAACCCCAAACACAATTAGGTTGCGTTGTTTTATCACAGAGTTCCTATGGCCACCTCCTGTCTCCATCATCAGATCAGCTCGATGGTACCATAATATTGCATTGTCACCCGACTTACATATGCATGCAAAATTTCAGCTCAATCGAAAACCGGGAAGTGGATCAAATTTAACTTGCAAGATTTGATTACAAACCGGCAGACAGACAACGGGACAGGTGAAACTAAATAAAAGCTTGTAAAAAGGTCTGTGTTCTTGTCGAATGCTTTTGATTCAAGTATTTCATTTCGCTCAGTAAATACCTATATCTAGCCAAGCTATTTGGCGTACAACTCTTCCGGAGTCAATGTTTTCCGAGCGATTTTGATTTGGACACTTTCCAGGTTGTGGCGGATGAATAATGTCCAATTTTATTTCCGTTTTGCTTTTACTACGGAGCTTTTGGTATTAAAAAATTAAGGTTACCTACATTCGGATTGCGATAGCAATAACGCTGCTACTCGCCGCTACAGTTGCAAGCCGAATAAATAATAAATATTATGCGACATTTTTACACAGATTTAAGTCCCACAGTAAGCTCAAGAAGGCTTACGTATTATGGGTACTCAGACAACGATATATGTAATATACAAATACATAGAAAACACCCATGACTCAGAAACAATTATCTGTGCTCATCACTTAAATAAATGCCCTTACCGGGATTCGAACCCACGACCATCGGCTTCATAGGCAAGGTCACCCACTAGGCCAGTCCAGTCATCGAATAAAACCTTTAATTAAACCCCAGCTTTGTAGCGACGGCATTCGGCAAATGTGACCAGCCAAGAGGTCAATTCAAAACTAAGGTCTGACATCAAAATGATAATGATGTCAGTGGTAAGTGTGTCTCACTCGCGCCAATACATGTACAGTCAGCAATACCTTAGCAACTTTGCATCATACAAACTTCTATTCCGGGGGTACCGTTTCTCTGCAGCTGACGGTACATACATGACTCGATTCCTGCAACAGATTTTGCCAGCTGTCACTTATGTCAAATTTGGTCGCATTCACGACTTTTAGATGAAGCGCTGGTGGCCTAGCGGTAAGAGCGTGCGACTTGCAATCCGGAGGTCGCGGGTTCAAACCCCGGCTCGTACCAATGAGTTTTTCGGAACTTATGTACGAAATATCATTTGATATTTACCAGTCGCTTTTCGGTGAAGGAAAACATCGTGAGGAAACCGGACCCCAACAAGGCTTAGTTATACCCTCTGGGTTGGAAGGTCAGATGGCAGTCGCTTTCGTAAAAACTAGTGCCTACGCCAAATCTTGGGATTAGTTATCAAAGCGGACCCCAGGCTCCCTTGAGCCGTGGCAATATGCCGGGAGAACGCTAGGAAGAAGAAAGAATTCACGATTTTTAGATTTATCGCTACGATAAATTCATTGTGAAAAGTTACTTGTTTACTTTCCAATTAGTTTGTTATAATTATTAGTTATGTGTAATTTTTTAAATATTGTGTTACGCTTCGTGCTGCACACGGTCATGGCCCCAACGGAAGACCAGCGCTAGCCCAGCCAGGCTAGCACCATGCTGAGTCGGGACCATTTCGTGGCTTATATGTTATGTTTTGTTACTTGTTTCTTCTCTTATTTTGCCACGAATAAACGCTCTCTACTCTACTCTACATTTAATAGCAGTACTTAAGAAATTAGGGGAAATCTATAACTTTGAATCAATAATATAGGATTGATTCTGCATTACTTGACGTTGTTTCAAGATTAACTGTAACTTTTTCTGAAATAATGACTATATTCTTTTTTACTAATGTGACCCCACCCTACGAAAAAAATACAATTGTGTATTTTATAATTTTGTATCTTACCTATCCAATCAAAGCTTTACATCTAAGCCCATGTCAACCAGAAAAAAAATAACTTTTCTATAAGACGATGTTCGATGTCCATCATTCGAATTTTTTTGTTGAATTTTCGTAAAAGTACGAGTGACTGACATGATTTAGATATCATTTTAATGTCATAATATAACTTTGAAACGCCTCCTAGTCCAACTTTTTATCGCCCTCTTGCCGAGCTAGAAGAGAAAAAACTATAAAAGCTCAAGAATAAAATAGCAAAACTAATACAATTTCTTATTTCATTACGGAAAATTAAATGTCTCTGTCAAAGAATTCTGCGAACAATTTTACTCATAAACTACAAGTAGTTGTAGTAGATACCAATTTGCTAGAACATTTTATTAGGAACAGCGACATTATTGAGTAAAAGGGTACTAAGAACAATATCAGAATGAAGAATAAAAGCTAACACGATTTGGGGCTTTGGGGATTTCAGAATTTCTGTCTAATACCTGCATTGTGTAGCCTGTATGGACGTCCACCGTGATAACTCGGCGTACGAAAGTCAAATTGTTTATCTTTAACGTCAAGTCGGTCCTTCTGTATGGTTGCGAAACCTGGCTTGTGAGAAAGGACATCACCAATCGGCTGCAGGTGTTTATAAACAAGTGCCTGCGGCGCATCCTAGGGATTTATTGGCCACGAACCATCTCGAACGTCAGATTGTGGCAGATGACTGACCAGAAACCCATAGGCCAGGAAATCCTTGTAAGGAAATGGCGATGGATCGGACACACGCTCCGTAGACCGGACAACCACTTGTCCAAGCAGTGTCTCCACTGGCAATCGACTGGCAGTAGACGTTCAGGGCGGCCTCGTACCACATGGAAGCGATCAGTTGAGAAGGAGGCTGGCTCAACTGGACTCGGCTGGGAAGAGCTGGAAGTAGCCGCCCAGGATCGCGCCAAATGGAAAATTCTTCTGCGAGCCCTATGTGCCTAATGAGGGATAACAGGATTACATCATCATCATCACCTGCATTGTGTATGTAGCATCTCTCGGCCCGATTCGAACAATACCAGTGGGGCAACACTCCTCCTTTCGGGTTTTTCAGGCTCCATTCGGCTTGGCATTGCTCCGAGCAATTATTAGGGTTGGCACAACTTGACGTCACGTTAATCACGAGGCGTGAAACTAACAAGATGGCACTCGAACCAGAACCTTTAACCGCGTTTTTAGGTTGAATAAATGTCATTTTTGAATGACAGGTCGGTCTCGTACCGCTGGGACTTTTCATAACCATTGTTTGAATCGGGCCGTCTGTACCTATGCTCCGTCCGACACTTGGGAATACTGGTAGTGATGGGTCGTTGACGGTTTTTGCTTCAACGAAACGAAACGTTAAGTCAGAAAATGTCAACTAGTTGAAAAACTAGTTGATTTCGTCAACTAGGTTTTTGCTTTAACTGAAGAGAAAAAGGCATTGATTGATACGTTTATTTTGAGTAAGGGCGAAAATGTTACGTGGCGCATTCTCCATCTCGTTCGCGCCCTATCAGACAACATCGTTGCATCCCACTCGCATTCGTGTCAACGGAATCTAGTCAGTTAAATTGTCGATCAACGAAAGTATCTTACAATCAACGTCGACTAACTCCATCTCGTTTTCGAGCCTTTGCTGTTGCGTCGTTGCGTCGCGTTCGCATAGGCGTCAAAGGAATCGGGTT